>NC_138757.1:29281995-29757115 GCF_965113315.1 Podarcis vaucheri
TGCCACGGACGCTAATACTCCCTGTATCACTTTGCGTCTCCAACGTTCCACAGGTACTCTGGAAAGGGTTCGGGCAACGGTTGTGCTCCAGGTGCAAGCGACCGGAAGCGAGGTATCTGGAATCGAGACAAGGCATCGGCTATATCATTATTGGCTCCGGGTACAAATTTGGCTGAAAATATTATATTGTACTCAAGGCAGCGGAGGACGAACGCCCGCAGAAGGGAGGAGACCCTCTCAGACCGAGATGACTGCCTGGCAAGAATGTTCACCACCGCCAGGTTGTCGGTCCTTAAGCACACGCGGTGATCTCGAAACTCTTGCGTCCAGATGTGAACGGCCACCACTATAGGAAAGAACTCAAGAAAGGTGAGATCCCACGTGATGGCCTGACCTTGCCATGCCGTCCACCATCGTTGTGCGCACCAGCGCCCCTTGAAGTACAAGCCAAAGCCTAAGGACCCAGCCACGTCCGATTGGACCTGGAAGTCTGATGACAAATTCAAGACATCCTGCCATAGAGATACCCCATTGTAGTTTTCCAAAAAAGTTGTCCACACCTCCAGATCTGCCTTGACCGACCTGGGGAGGCGGACCCTGTGGAGCGGGTGTCTAAGACCAACTGACAATCTGGCGAGGCGGGCACAGAAGGGGCGTCCGGGGGACACCACCCTGCAAGCGAAGTTAAAATGGCCTAATAAAGATTGAATTTGCCTAAGGGTGATCTTCCTAAGCCTAAGAGTGTCTTGAATTAATTCCTTAAGGGCTTCAATCTTTTCCGCAGGTAGGCGGGATGACTGGGCCACTGTATCCAGCTCGATGCCCAGGTAAGTTAGGCACGTGGCCGGTCCCTCGGTTTTCTCGGCAGCGAGAGGAACCCCCAGGTCCTGGGCCAGAGCTGAGAAGGCCTCAAGCAAGGAGGCGCATTCCCCCGTGTTGGACTTACCCACGAAAAGAAAATCATCCAGGTAATTCGTGACCCCAATGGAATTGGTCCTGAAACGCAGGGCCCAATCCAAAAACGTGCTGAAAGCTTCGAATGCCGAACAGGCCACTGCACAGCCCATTGGCATGGCCCTGTCAACGTAGTATTTTCCTTGAAATTTGAAACCCAGCAACCGAAAGTCACTAGGATGGATTGGCAAAAGGCGGAAGGCCGATTCGATATCACACTTTGCCAACAGCGCCCCGCGACCAAAACTACGGATTAGCTTAACTGCCTGGTCAAAGGAGGCATATTTAACCGTGCATAACTCTGGTGGGATGGCGTCGTTAACCGAGCCGCCTTTCGGATAAGAGAGATTGTGAATGAGCCTAAATTCCCCAGGGGTCTTCTTGGGCACAATGCCTAATGGAGATATGTGCAAGTTTGGGATGGGGGGGCTGTCAAACGGGCCTGCTACCCTGCCTGCGCTCACCTCTTTGGCTATCTTCCTCTCAGCAACTTCAGGTCTCTCCCTCACCGACTTCTGATTGGGGGAATCTTTCGCTATTAAAGAGCCCGTTACAGGTATTCTAAACCCACTGGAAAAGCCCTCCCGAAGGTAAACCGCTGCATTTTTGTCTGGGTAAAAGGACAGAAGGTCGCAAAGGGGGGCAAGCTTAATAGGGGAAAAAGCCAACTCCAAAACTACCTCATCTCCTGTTCCCCGCTGCAGGGGCTCCCCGGGAACTGGAATGATGGAACCCCCGGCCCCCATGAAAGGGCTGCCTTCCCCCCTTAAAACAAGTTGCTACCGGATGCGCACCACCACATCTCTCACATTCATGTGGGTATTTACACGAAGGCCTCTGGCATGATCCCTTGTTGAACTCCCAGCACACCCTGCACTTGAAATCCCTTCTTTGCTCGGTCCTGGCCGACCGATATGGGTCAACTGGTTTCGTCTCTACGTATGGACCAACAGCTACTGACCAGATGCCGTTCTCGATCTGATCCCAGCGTGCTAACGGGATCCTAGAAGCCTTCCTTCGAAACTTCTTGTCGTAGCTTATGGCGGTAAATAAATTCAATCAAATAAATTCCAAATTGACCTAAGACAAATGAGGACTGATTGCTGTTACTGTATTATTTATTAATTTTATAATTATTATTATTATTTATTTATTATTTATTTTATTTATTTATTTATTTATTTATTAAGAATATGTGTGTATATATATATGTATGTATTTAAAATTAATATAAAATTTGTTATTAATATATTAGTTGAATAACTGCTATATGACTAATTTGTCTGTATTGCTTCAAGAAATCAAATAAATTCAATCAAATAAATTCCAAATTGACCTGAGACAAATGAGGACTGATTGCTGTTACTGTAAATCAATTAACTATTACTGTTGATATTTTGTCCCAAAATTAGCAAATTATCAGTGATGCAATACTATAGGCTACAACTGTTGCTGCTTATATGTGCTATCAGTACAATCTGCTTTGAAGCACTGTGATATTAAGGCAATTGTATTATCACTGTGCAGTTAAATCAAGTATATACAGCCTTTCTAAGATGATCAGTTGTAGAACAATACTTAAAGAAAATGTCGTAGCTTATGGCGGTGGCCTCCCCTGAGAGGGCGCAAGCCGTACGGATATGCGAAAGGTAAGCAACAAGGTGAACCGCCTCCTTGGGATAGGCAGCAACAATCGTCCCCATAAAGGCCTGAAAACCATCGAGCCAGTTTTCAAATGTCCTAGGCACGGAAGGGTACTTGCTCCTTCTCTTCCCATGGGAAGGCCTTTTTTCGCCCCTACCTAACTCCTCTGCAGGAGGAACTAACTTAAACATGTCAACAAATTCTCCATTTAAGATTTTGGCACGTAATTTAGGGGATAGATGATCACCTGGTATAACATCTGAAGTTGAATAAGTGGATGTGGTGGCGTCCTTTACCAGCGCCCCATCCTTCCACTCCTGGGTTCCCCCAAACTTTTTCCGGTGGCCATTGGCCCTCCTAGAGAGCACCCAGTCCGGAAGGCCCGACACTTCCTTGCCTTTTCCCCAGTAGGAACCCAGGGACGCATCGCTATCATACTCGGAAGAAGAAGTACCTGTATCCTCATCCGTGTCATCCTTCCTCGACCTGCTTCTCCTACAAGTGTGCTTCTTCTTCTCGCGCCTCTTACCCGAAGGCTTTTCCACTGGCGCTGCGGCAGTGGCGTCCTCCACCTCCTGTTGCTCGTCCTCTGCCGCCGATGAAGACGCTAGATCAGGCGACTGCGCCCTTAGCCGCTTGTCCTGTAAGCGATTAGAAGAGCTAGGGGCAACAAGATTGTTATTGCGAGTAGACTTAGATGTTGCTTTCCACCCCCGAACACGAGACGTGGATGCCGCAGCCCGTGAACGGGACCTGGTCCGAACCGGTTCAGAGCTGGAATTCGCAGCCGCCTCTGCCAACTGAGAATCATTAAAGAGTGCGGCCGATGTGCTAGGTAGATCGTCCCTTTGGGAAGATCGGGAACTCTCTGGAACCGCCTGCGTATCTAGAATGACATTGGGAGAAGAGGGGGGACTGGGCTCCTTGTCGGGAAAGCGTTGTTCATAATTGTCAATAAATGACCTAAAGTCATTGAGGAAATGCGAAATGGGCTTTGGGTTGTTACTTCTACCTTGTAGCCCCCGGGAGGAGTTTTCAGCCGCGTTACATGCTGCCTCAGACGTGCGCTTTCTCTTAGGAGCCATGATGTGCACTTCGTATAATATAAATGTAACTGCTGCTTATTGGTTTGGGTTATCTGAAACTGCAGTTGTCGGGGGGTTTTTTTGTTTTTTTTTGGTTTTGGTTTTGGTTTTGTTTGTTTTTGTTTTTGTTTATTTATTTTATAATAATAATAATTATTATTTATATTATTTTATTTTTATCTAAGAATATATATATATATATATATATATGTATGTATTTAAATTAATATAAAATTTGTTATTATTATATTAGTTGAATAATTGTTATATGACTAATTTGTCTGTATTGCTTCAAAGAAATCAAATAAATTCAATCAAATAAATTCCAAATTGACCTGAGACAAATGAGGACTGATTGCTGTTACTGTAAATCAATTAACTATTACTGTTGATATTTTGTCCCAAAATTAGCAAATTATCAGTGATGCAATACTATAGGCTACAACTGTTGCTGCTTATATGTGCTATCAGTACAATCTGCTTTGAAGCACTGTGATATTAAGGCAATTGTATTATCACTGTGCAGTTAAATCAAGTATATACAGCCTTTCTAAGATGATCAGTTGTAGAACAATACTTAAAGAAAATATCCCAGTATCAGTGCAATGTTCCAAGTCTCAGTCACCCATGAGCCTTGGCGTCCCTGAGGCACAATGCTTAATTAAAATGAGCAGCAGCAAAACAATGAAGTAAAGTGAGCAGCAGCCAAACAAGAGAAGCCACTCACCTATTAATAATACTATAATAGTAAGTTCAGGAAAATGTGAGCTTAAACTTCCATTAAAGAAACCAGTTTTATATGCAGCTGTCCCTTATGGGAATCAAACTTGCAACCTTGGCATTATCAGCAGCACCCTCTAACCAACTGAGCTATACGGGCTGGATGCAATAAGATGGCTCCCAACGGCTGTTAAGCTTCACTTTACTATACAACAGCAAATAGTAGCTCAGACAATGCCCCTAATTATCGATCGTTAGCTCTGAATAGTCCTGCCGGCCAGCACACAAAGACGTTTCTATGGCAACACAAAGAGCCAGCCGGCAACAAAAGCTTCTTTAATGGGGCAACAGCAATGGCGTTTCTATGGCAACAACAGAATGAATCACCCAGCAGGGGGAGGGAGGAAGCTCGGAGCACAGGGGAGGATTAAAACTAACCGAGTGAAACACCCAAGCAGACACGGAAATAAAATACCCACTTTAAAACCAAGCGTGTGGGGGGGATGGGAGCAAATAAAATGTCCACAAACAGGGGGAGCAGCAGAGACTGTTCAAAATCAGCTGTTTAAAGAGCAGCCAAACACGTGGAGAGAGGGGGAGAAACAAAGGAGGCAGAACGGAGACTGTTCAAAATCAGCTGTTTACAGAGCAGCCAAACACGTGGAGAGAGGGGGAGAAGCAAAGGAGAACGGAGACTAACAGAGGGAGCTTTTTACTCCCACACAGCAACACTCTTGGTAGGGATGAGGAAATTCTAAAGAACCTCTGCTGACCACGTGAACAATAAACACACACACAAACAGCAACGCACCAGCGGAACTAACGTCTAACGGCTATGCAGTCACCTCAGGCACCCCAATAAAGTAACATTCTGACTCGCGACGGGGCGACAAGGAGGAATGAGGCCAGGGAGAGGCTGGCACTGCAGCAAAAGGCTGCTGAACACGCCCCCTCCATGGCACCTGGTTGGGTGGCCACGGGGGGGGGGCGTGAGTGCCAGCCAGGTGAGCTGGAGGCAGGGGGCCACGCCCCCTGCTGGGCGGTGCTCAGGCTCCCGACCACAACCACTCCCCTCTCTTTCAGGGAGGAGAGTCTTTATTCTATTCCAGGTATCCAGGTCCTTCCTTATTTCTTTCCATGTGTTTGTGTAGTTGTCTTCCATTAAATTTATATTCTTCATCGTTAGCCAAATTCCGAGGTATTTTACTTTTTTAGTTACTTTGATATTTGTATTTCAAGATGGTTTTTTACCTCTTCTATCATATTTTTAGTCATCAATTTAGTTTTTGTTCTATTTAGTTTAAAGCCGGATAACTTTCCGTATTCTTCTAGCAAATCTAACACTTTACCGACGCTTTTTTGGGGGTCTTCCAGCGACAATATAAGATCATCGGCATATGCTTTCAATTTATATACTTTCACTCCAATTCTTATTCCGCGTATCTCTGAAGTTTTCCTTATCTTATTTGTAATTATTTCTAACACCATAATGAACAAAAGAGGTGACAGAGGAATCAAAGGATTCTGTTATTATTAATAATTAGTTTAGCACTTTGTTGTGAATAAATTGCTTTTATTCCTTCCAGGAATGTGCCCTCTATCCCTGCCATTTCCAAACATTTTATTAGAAAATGCCAGGATACATTGTCAAAAGCCTTTTCGGCGCCAATGAATATTAATACCGCGGGGATCTCATTCTTGCATTCTAAGTATTCAATAAGATTTATTATATGTCTTATGTTGTCTTTTATTTGCCTGTTAGGTAAGAAACCGGCTTGATCATTATGAATGAATTTGACTAAGCACTTTTTAAGTCGACTCGCCATTACATCTGCAAAGATCTTATAATCATTATTTAATAATGAAATCGGTCTGTAGTTCTTAATGTTAAGTTTATCCGAGTCAGGTTTAGGTATTAGCGTAATGTATGCTTCTTTCCATGACGCTGGTATTCTTCCTCCTCTTAAAATCTCATTCATTACTTCACAAAGCACCGGTGTTAAGAGTTCTTCTAGGACTTTGTAATACCTGGCCGATAAGCCATCTGGCCCCGGAGCTTTCCCCAGTTTCATCTTCTTTATCGCCTCTTGAATTTCCTCTACTTTTATGGGTTTATTTAATAGACTTCTTTCCTCCTCCGATAGTCTGTTAATTCTGTTTTCTTCTAGATATTTTCCTATTTCTGTTACATCCTCTTCTTCTCTTTTATATAGATTTTCATAGAATTTAAGGAAGCTCTTTTTTATTTCATTTGGATCCTCCAAGACTTGTTCTTCTACTTTTACTTTACTGATCACATTTTGTTTTCTCCTTTTTCTTAATTGCCATGCCAGAAATTTTCCAGTTTTATTTGCAGACTCGAAAATTTTTTGTTTCATTAACTTAATTCCCCATTCCACCTCTTGATTTATTAATATTGAATATTGTGTTTGTAACATCTTATACAGTTGCTTGTTTCTTTCATCATTCGGTTTCTCTATCAGGTTCTTTTCGCACTCTCTTAGTTGGGTAATTAACTCTTCTCTTTTTTGTTCTCTCACCTTTTTTCTATAGCTATTTTGTTGTATCAAAAAACCTCTTAGCAATGCCTTGCTAGCATCCCAAACTACATCCATATTTGTTTTTTTATTAATGTTTAGATCAAAGTAGTCTTTCAAAGTGTTTTTAGCCTTTTCAATCACCTCCTCTTTTTCAAATAAATGATCATTCATTCTCCATCTGTACATACCCTGGGTCTCCCATTTTAAACGTAACATTACTGAGCAATGATCAGATAGTGTTCTGGGCTGTATCTCACATTTCGACACTCTTATTGTTAATTCTCTTGAGATCCAAATCTGATCCAGCCTGCTCCAACTCTGATGTGGCTCTGAAAAGTGGGTGAATTGTTTCGTCGTGGGGTTTTTATGTCTCCATATGTCTATTAAATCTAAGTTTTCTTCAAGGTCGTTAAACGATCTTGGAAGTTTCCCTTGATTTAAATTCTTCCTTTTCATGCTTCTGTCTAGTTCTGGCATAGGCACTCCATTTAGATCTCCAAGTAAAACCAATTTATTATTCTCTAGATCCAGTAAAACTTGTTCCAGTTTCTTAAAAAATTCTGTATTGTTTGTATTTGGCGCATAGACCGCTACCACATTGAGTTTTTCTCCCTGATAGTTAATTTGTACTCCTAGGATTCTTCCTTCCTCGTCCTTGCATACTAATTTAGGTTCTAATTTCTCCTTCACATAAATTACTACCCCCTTTTTTTCTTAGAATCTGAGTTGATAAACTCTTTTCCCAACTTTTTATTTATTAGAATATGTTTGTGTTTTTTGGTGACATGTGTTTCTTGGCAACAAATCACATCAATGTTTTTTTTCTTTATAATTTTCTCAAATTTATTTCTCTTAGACTTTTCGTTAAGACCGTTCAGATTCCAGGACAAAAACTTAAGGGTCATTTCAATATTTGACTAGCGTACACTTTATCCTAATTTCTAATTTAAATTCTAGTACTGCTATTTCCAATGGTTTCTTCGTCTTCCCCCTCCACTTCCTCCCCCCGATTCCAGCTCCTCCACCTCTTCCTCTACTTATCCTCCCCTCCTCTCCATCCCTTCAGCCTCTTTCCCCCCTCTTCCCCTCCTCTCCTCTATGCTCATCTCTCCTCCTGCAGGTCTTTCTTCTTCTTTTCCAAGGTCCTTTTCATATCTTCTCAGAAACTTTTCCACTTCTTGTATGTCTGTCAATTTAAACCTTTTGTTCTTATAAAAGAAGGAGATCCCTTCTGGGAATTCCCATTTATACTGTATTGTATTTCTCTTCAGAACATTTGTTATTTGTCTATATCCTTCCCTTTTGCGCAGAATCCTGATTGGAATTTCTTAAAAAATAATAATTGGGCAGCCTCCAATCATTAACTTTCTTTGGTAGCTTGTTCTTAGTATTGTATTCTTCATTTCAATTGAGTTAAATATAACTAAACAATCACCGGGAAGTTTTTTTGATTTAATTTGTTGGGATTTCACTCTTATTCCGAACGCACTTTCTATCGTGTATGCTACTTGTTCTTCTTTTATCTCCAACCATTTTGCAAGTTCTTTGATCATTTTTTCTCTTATGTTCTCGTTTACTTCTTCTGCTACACCTCTAAATTTTAAATTGAGTTGTTTCTGACGCATTTCTGTCATGGCTAGATTGTCCCATAATTGATCTTGCATTTTATTTAAGTCTTTTATTTCTTTCTTTAATTTTTCTGTCTCCTTCTTTTGGTCTGTCTCCTTCTTTGGGGAGATTTCATTATAGGGGAATAAAAGTGTGCATGGAGCATACTGTGCCACAACAACAACCAGAACTTTTCTCCGATTTTTAATTGGAATGAAAGGTCAGAGAACCAGATGAAACATACACTAAACATGTGGTACGACTTCTGCAGAAGCACCAAAGAAAGTAAATACAGTGGTGCCCCACAAGACGAATGCCTCGCAAGACGGAAAACTTGCTAGACGAAAGAGTTTTCCGTTTTGGAGGTGCTTCGCAAAACGGATTTCCTATGGGCTTGCTTCGCAAGACGACAATGTCTTGTGAGTTCCTGCGGGGTTTTTTTCCTTCCCCCCCTTTTTCTAAGCCGCTAAGACGCTTATCAGCTGATCCGATCAGCAGATAAGCCGCTAAAAGCCGCTAATAGCGCTAATAGCGCTAATCTGCTAATCCGTCAATGGGCTTGCTTTGCAAGACGAAAAAACCGCTAGACGAAGAGAATCACAGAACGGATTCTTTTCGTCTTGCGAGGCACCACTGTAGTTGAAGGGAGAAAAAAATGGGGGAAAGGAGGAATATATGATAGCAACTGGAATAGTGTGCTTCCATTAAAATAGACAAACTAAGTTGATTTTAATTTTGAATTCTCCTTAGATAAGATGGACTTTTGATGTGACATTCAGCAGCCACAATCCTTGACCTGATTAATGATGACCATTCATTTTTAGTTTATATTAGCAATTCAAAAGTTTTCTATGAAGAGGAAGTTAGACACACTATCATAGTCTGAATTAAGATTTTTGCCAAGGCCACACCAACTATCTGTTAATCAATATAGCAGCAAAAGCAACCCTTTGCTGATTATGATAACTTGTAATAGAAGTGATAGCAGGCCTGTATACCTAAAAATAGAAAGTCTCCAAATAATGTTAGACAGTGTTACCAGCTTAAAAGTTTGGAACCCCGCTTACTAATCATAACATCATCTACAGAGAAACTGCTGGTTTATGGGCAGTTTATATTTTGTGTGAAAGCAGAATTGAAAAGAAAAAAAAGAAAGTCCTCTTTTCAAAATCATCCTCAAAATGCCAAGGCTACTATAACATGCTTTCTGTTCAGAAAGATGGTCTAGATATTATATTACTGAGATGTGTGTCTCTAATTAGATAATTCTACATTACATGTACATTTATATTTTCTACACTTACCGTAGTTTTCGCTCCATAACACACATTTTTTTCCTCCTAGAAAGTAAGGGGAAATGTCTGTGCATGTTATGGAGCGAATGCTTCCCTCCTCCATGGTTTCCAGCGGGAGAAGAGCTGCTGAATGGGGAGGAGAGAGGGATAGAGTGCCTGCTTCTTTAAAGGAGCAAAGCAGGAGAGGAGAGGAGCCGCTTACACAAGTGTAAGCGGCTCCTGTCCGGTTGGCTCCTTTAAAGCAAGCAGGCTCTCTGTATTTCTCTCCTCCCCACTCAGCAGCTCTTCTCCTGCTTTGCTGGAAATAGCAGGAAAGATTTTCAGCTCGCTAAGGGGGAGGGGGAGGAGGGAGAGAAGCAGAACCTGCTTGCTTTAAAGGAGCAAAGCGGGAGAGGAGAGGAGCCACTTACACGAGTGTAAGCGGCTCCTGTCCGGTTGGCTCCTTTAAAGCAAGCAGGCTCTCTGTATCTCTCTCCTCCCCACTCAGCAGCTCTTCTCCTGCTTTGCTGGAAATAGCAGGAAAGATTTTCAGCTCGCTAAGGGGGAGGGGGAGGAGGGAGAGAAGCAGAACCTGCTTGCTTTAAAGGAGCAAAGCGGGAGAGGAGAGGAGCCACTTACACGAGTGTAAGCGGCTCCTGTCCGGTTGGCTCCTTTAAAGCAAGCAGGCTCTCTGTCCCTCCTCCCCACTCAGTTCGCTAAATAGCAGCAAATTTTAAGCCAGGGAGGAGGGAGAGAAGCAGACCCTGCTTGCTTTAAAGGAGCAAAGTGGGAGAGGAGAGGAGCCTTCTCCCCTTATACCCCTCTTCTGCATTATTAGCAGCATCCTTCTCCACACACTCCACGCGTGCTCCTTGTCCCTTGAGTGCTTTTCCTTCCCTCCCCACTTAAAACGTGGTTACAAAGCACAGATCCACATGGATCCTCAGGATTTTTGCACTGGGTCACCCCAAATTCACCATCAGATCACATAGCATGTCCATGGCTACAGTCTGTACCAAAAGAATCACACACCCACTGTTGCCTGGGGCTGCAATGGTGCAAAAACGTGGTTACAAAGCATGGATCCACATGGATCCTCAGGATTTTTGCATTGGGCTACCCCAAACTCACCGTCAGATCATGTCTGTGGCCACAGCATGAACCACAAAAATCATACATCCACTGTTTTGTTTAGAATATTTTTTTTCTTGTTTTCCTCCTCTAAAAACTACATGCGTGTTATGGTCGGGTGCGTGTTATCGAGCGAAAAATACGGTATCTAAGTGTGGGGCCTGATTTATCTGTCAACATGATGTGAAACCAGGTTGGTAAAAATGTCAGTCTTTGTATAGATAAGCCAATAATTTGGAGTGAGGATGAACCACAGGATAAAATGAAGAGCAGCAATACTCCCCCCTTTAGGGATGGTGTGCGCAGGGTGGGGGCACACCCCACATAATACACGCTACAGCGTGTCTAGCTGCCATGACCTATCTCTCACCTCTTGTTTCCTTTGCAATGTGCCGTGCGCTGTCCTTGACCTTTGTCTCTTTTGCAAAGGTTGCTAATTTCCCCTCTGATGAGAACATGACGTGGATGGAACAGGTTCCGCAAATAACTGTGAGAAGAACCTGAGCTTACAGGGTTAAACAGCTCAGAGTGTGTGTCCTGCCTATTGTGGGGCGGAGAGACTGCATCACTTCCGAGAGTCTCAGTTCTTTGTTCTGTCTGCTTTTGCTTTTGTCCGGGACAGACACATTTGTGTGATGTTCCATGCTTTGCTGGATAGTGGCTAGATTCTGCTGTAAATAAACTGCTTTTAGTTTTAGTAACTCTGTGTGAGAGCCTGATTTATGCACACCGATGCACAGAAGACAGAAGGCTTCGTTCCTGAACGCTGTGTGACTCTGCTTTGCTCAGAGGTTTGGAATGCATGCTGCGCAGCAGAAGCCTGCCGGACCTTATCTCTCTGAGCAATAAATCTTCAGAATAACTGGGCAACGCCCATGGGGGGTCACGATTGGAGGAATGAGAAGGGCAAAGTCTTGAATGTATATTTTGCATATGCTTGCCAATAAAAAGGGCTCTGTGAAGCTCACCAAGGATGGCTCATGGTACACAGCCCACCTGCACCAGCAACTCCTTTCTCACCTCCATTCCTTCATCTGGTGCCCAACCTGTGGGGCTAGAGCTTACTCACTTTGACTAGGATCTTTCACGGATCCTGGTGAGTATACTTTAACAAAGGGAGATATGGGGAGTTCCCTCTCTGTGCAACAGCAGCAACATTGTAAAGATCTGCAGTACCTGCTTTTAAAGGCACAGCACTGTTGTTCGTGTGGAAACCTTAATGTCCTATTACAAGCAATCAGTGCCCAATGTCCATGGTACCCTGAGGCTGGGTCCCTTAGGTTCCAGGATTGGGGGAAAATAGGATGGAGCCCTGAGCCCCAGTGCGAGTCCTGCATGCTTGGCATCTCTGCAGAGATGTGTCCTCTAATCCCAAACAAAAATAGGCCTAAAAAGATTGATAAGAGAATTCTCAGTGTATTGCCAGAGGGAACACCTGGTCGTAAATTATCAGAAAACCGAAGTTATGGTTTTCTCAAGAAAATATAGGCCCCACAGTAGGCGTATGGACAATCAGCCAATTGAACAGGTCAAAGCTTTCAAATATTTGGGCCTTATCTTCCAGTCCACGGGGTCATGGGGAGCACACCAAAAATGTGCAAAAGAAAAAGCATCCCGGACTTCCGGAGGCGGCGCGAAACAGCAATGGCGGTCCTCTTCGGTCTCTGAAGAGGGGCTCTGCGGAAAAGGGACGTCAGCTGCGGCACAGCGACGACCCACTAAGAAAAACCACGGGTAGAGTGAGCCCGTGGCCGTGGGACTCGGCGGGCACCAGGAGCGACCCCAGAAGCGGGGAAGGAGCCTCGTAAGAGGTTCCGGAACGTGAAAGGGGAAGCGGTGCTGTGAGTTCATCGCTCTTTCTGCGGAAGCGAAGCCGCGCGGCTGCTGCTGATGAGCGCTGTCCTTTCTTCCTGGAACATTTGGCTACAGAACTGTATACTCGTGAGTAAGGATTTACAAGTATTTATTTGAGTCTAAACTTTAAAGGAAAATTCGGCTGAAAACGGGAGGTGAAAACAGGAAGTCCGCCTTCCGACTTTGCTCAGATCAAAGCAAAAAACTTTTACAAGCTGAGAGCGCTGTGAAAAGGATTTTAAGAGGAAGTCGTTAGAACTGTGCAAATTGGAATTTAATCATCTGAAAGGGGAAGAAGATTAAGAGGCTGGGAAGTGACTGATTTGAACGGAAACTTCTCCTCTTACTTACTAAGTGGATTACAAAATAACCAAATGCTGGGGCTGCCAGGACATTAGGAACTGTCAAACTGCAGAAACTGTAATCAAAGTGGACTTGTTACTGTTAAGCATGATTGGATACAAATAAGGAAGAAACTGTTTCTTGCACCTATTATTGGAACTTTGTTGGTACTTTGGGAAAGCTCTTCAAGTATAAAGGGACACTGAAGGTACCTTTAATTTTTTTTCCTTTTCTTTCATTTTGGTCTTCTGCTTAAGAGTGGAAAATTTTATTTTCTCACTGACTTACAGGGAAGCTCCCTCTAGTGGATTTAGGACTAACTAATCTCTGGGAACTGCTTTTTATTTGGACTATCTTCTGGGTATTTGTTTTTTTCTTCCTGGATTATTTTTCCCATGGGACTTACAATTTGACCTTGACGCATAGACAGCTGTGGAATGAGTGGCACAAGGAAAAGGGCAGCTAAAACAAAGGCAGAACAGCTACTGCTACAAACAACATTGCCTGTACAGCCTGTACAGTCACGTAGATCATCTGTCCCTACGGTTTTAACATTGAAAGAAGGTCAAGGTGCTCAGCCAACTCAAGAGCCAGTTTCAAAAGATATGGCTTCAGGAGGGGTAGACCCAGTTTCTCAGAAAATTTTGGATCAGCTTGCTGCTTTAAACACAAAGTTTGATCAAGTTACAACTACTATTAACAAGCTGACTGACCAAGTTTCCCAAAATACACAAGTAATTGGGAACCTCCAAACAACAACCTTAGAAAATCGGAAACTGGTTGAACAAGCAAATCAAAAAGCAGAGGAGGCCAATAAGAAGGCAGAGGAAGTAAGAAGGGAAGTAAAGCCACTTTGCAGGCAAATCAGCGAACAGCAGGCCTATCTGTCTATGGTGGAATTGAAAAATCGGGAAAATAATCTTAGGATACGCTCAATTCCAGAACTTGAACAAGATAATTTGATTGGCTTTCTGACATCAGAATTATCAAAGTTCTGGGCTATAGAAGAAGATAAGGACTTTAAAATTGTCACCGCTTTTAGATTGGGAAGAGTGGTGAGGAAGGACAGAGCTAGAGATTGCCTGATCATTTTGAGATCTAGGCAAGAAAGCGACAAGATACTTGGCCTACATTTTAAAAAAGCACTGGTGATTCAAGGTAAAAAAGCAGAAATCTACAGAGATATTCCGAAACAACTATTGGACTTAAGAACTACATATAAGGATCTAGCAGGACTACTGAGAAATAACACAATCCCTTATAGGTGGGAATTTCCTCAAGGACTATCTTTTACTATCAAAGGGAAAAAGATAAAAATCAGAACAGCAGAAGACCAAATAAAATTTCTGAACGACTATGGAGAGGACCTTCGGAAGGGAGTAGCAGGGGCCGGGCCAGAACCCCTACCTGAATCAGCACCTGTTCTACCACCGGGTTTGGACGAAGAAGACACACCCCAAGAGGACTCTTAAATTGATCCAGGATGTCTCTGCAACTTCTAAGCTGGAATATAAATGGCGGGAATTCTCCGGAAAAAAGAAGGAGGATCTTTCACATATTGAAAAAAGAAAAATTGGACATTATTTGTTTGCAGGAAACCCATGTGACTAGGCTCCATCGGAAAGTATTAATCAACAAAAGACTAGGCCAAGAATTTATTTCATCAGACAAAGTCAAGAAAAGAGGCGTTGTGATTTATGCAAAGGAGAACCTCTCACCAAAATTTCTATTTAAAGATGAGCATGGAAGAATTTTGGCGATTGAGATACAAACACAAGGAGAAAAAATTGTAATAGTAGGAATTTATGCACCAAATGAAGGGAAGTCAGAATTTTACAAGAAGTTGCATGAGATATTGCTGGATTACTTGGACTATTCTAACATCTTTTTGATGGGAGATATGAACGGGGTGGTCTCTACCTATATGGACAAGTCGCAAAACCAAAATCTAACCAAAGATGGCAGGCTACCTAAGACTTTCTTTGAACTGACCGACAGTATGGATTTGATTGACATTTGGAGGACAAAGAACCCCCTAGGTAAAGAAGGAACATTCTTCTCTGAGGCTCATTTGTCATGGACAAGAATAGACCAAATTTGGACATCTAGAGGACTGGCACCGAAGACTGCTAAAGTGGAAATCTGCCCAAAAACTTGCTCCGATCACAATGCCTTGAAAGTGGAATTGAGACTCACTCCAACTGGTTCCTTCAGATGGAAAATGAATGACGCTCTGTTAAGAGATCAAGAGATTGTGAAAAAGGCCCAAAAAACCTTAAAAGATTATTTTGAAATAAACTTGAACACCTCGGTGGAAAAGAGAATAATCTGGGACGCAAGTAAAGCGGTAATGAGAGGGTTTCTGATACAACAGAATACGATCAAGAAAAAACTCTGGAATGGGAAAAAAGATAAGATATTAGAGAAGATAAGAGATGGAGAGAAAAAATTGAGATTAAAACCAAAATCTAAAGAGATTCTGAGAGAAATTAAGTTTTACCAAGCACAATATGTGAAATTAATAAATCAAGAAGTGGAATGGAAAATTAAACAAATGAAACAAAGATCTTTTGAATCGGCAAACAAATGTGGAAAACTGCTAGCATGGCAGTTAAAAAGGAGACAAAAATTGAACTTTGTTACCAATCTGGAGGTGGAAGGGGAAAATATACAGAAACCGGAAGAAATAAGAAAGTGTTTCCAGAAATATTTCAAAAAACTTTATACACAAGGGCCTCAGGAAGGGACTGAGATAGATCAATTTTTAAAATCCAATGGACTACCAAAACTATCTCAAGAAAAGAGAACAATTTTAAACTATCGCATAACACAACAGGAAATTGAGAGCGCCATCCAGAATATGCAACTTGGCAAATCTCCAGGCCCAGACGGTCTTACCTCCAAGTATTATAAGACCTTAAAAGACTATCTGACACAACCACTAATGGAGGTTTGTAACCAGATTATGGAGGGGAAAAAGACACCGAAAATGTGGAAAGAAGCCTTCATCACATTGATTCCTAAATTGGAAGCTGAAAAGACTCAATTAAAGAACTATCGCCCCATCTCACTCCTGAATGTGGATTATAAAATCTTTGCAGATATTTTGGCAAGTAGGTTTAAAAGAGTGCTAAATGAAGTAATACATAAGGATCAGGCAGGCTTTCTCCCAGGCAGACATTTGTTTGATAACACTAGGAACATTATTGATATTTTGGAACTTCTGCAAACAAATATCAATACAAGAGCAGTATTAATTTTTATTGATGCGGAGAAAGCCTTTGATAATATTTCTTGGAAATTTATGAAGAAAAATTTGGAAGGGATGGGAGTGGGACAGGGGTTTGAAAATGGTATAGAAGCAATTTACTCAGAACAAAAAGCTAAATTGATAGTGAACAATGTGGTGACAGATGAGTTTAAAATTGAAAAAGGAACACGACAGGGGTGTCCCTTATCCCCTCTTTTATTTATTTCAGTCCTGGAGGTGCTTTTGAACATGATAAGGGAGGACCAGTTGATGAAAGGCATATAATTCGGAGAGAAACAATATAAGCTGAAAGCTTTCGCAGATGACTTGGTTTTGACATTACAGGAGCCAGAATCCAGTACAAAAAGAGTTTTAGAATTGATACAAGAGTTTGGTCGGGTGGCGGGATTCAAGCTGAATAAGCAAAAAACCAAGGTTTTGGTTAAAAACTTGACACCTTTAGAAACAGATGAGTTTCAGAAGGAAACAGAATTAACTGTGGTTAAAAAAGTGAAATACCTGGGGATTAATTTGTCTTCCAGAAATTTGAATCTGTTTAAGGACAATTATGAAAAATGTTGGTTAGAAGTCAAAAAAGATTTAGAAATTTGGTCAAGACTGAAACTTTCCTTGTTGGGTAGAATTGCAGCAGTAAAAATGAATGTATTGCCAAAGATGCTGTTTTTGTTTCAAGCCCTTCAGATTGTGGACAGAACTGAATGTTTTGGCAAATGGCAGAAGGATATTTCGAAGTTTGTTTGGCAGGGCAAAAAGCCCCGAATAAAATTTAAAATACTAACTGATGCAAAAGAAAGAGGGGGGTTTGCCCTGCCAGACTTAAGGTTATACTATGAAGCTGCAGCCTTCTGCTGGATGAAAGATTGGCTGTTATTAGAAAACACTGATGTCCTAGATCTAGAAGGGTTCGACAATGCTTTTGGGTGGCATGCATATTTGTGGTACGACAAGGTTAAGATTCATAAAACATTCAAAAACCATATGGTCAGAAAAGCAATATTCATGGTCTGGATAAAATACAAAGACTTACTAGAAAGTAAGACCCCGAGGTGGCTATCACCAGTGGAGGCCAAGGCCCGAAAAAGACCCAATATGGAGACCGGCTGGTTGAAATATGGGGAAATGTTAGAAAAAATAGGTGATAATTGGAGACTACAGAGCTATGAAAAAGTAAAGCATAAGGTGCAAGACTGGTTTCATTATGCTCAAATTCAAGAGATTTTTAAATTGGACAAAAAAACAGGATTCCAGGTGGAAAAATCGAAACTAGAGACAGAACTGTTAGAACCTAAGACAAAGGTACTTTCGAGAATGTATAACTTGCTGCTTAAATGGAACACTCAGGATGAGACAGTTAAATCCGCCATGATAAAATGGGCTCAAGACATTGGGCACAACATTATGTTTGAAGACTGGGAAAGGTTATGGACCACCGGTATGAAATTCACGGCATGTAGTGCCCTGAAAGAAAACATTCTGAAAATGATATACAGGTGGTACATGACCCCAGTCAAGCTTGCTAAAATATACCATTTGTCTGATAATAAATGTTGGAAATGTAAGGAGGCGGAAGGGACATTCTTTCACCTCTGGTAGACCTGTCCAAGGGTAAAGGCTTTCTGGGAAATGATCTACAATTAGTTAAAAAAGGTATTTAAGTATACCTTTCCCAAGAAACCAGAGGCCTTCCTTTTGGGCATTGTCGGCCAGAAAGTGTCAAAGAAGGATAGAACTTTTTTTATGTATGCAACAACAGCAGCAAGAATACTTATTGCAAAGCACTGGAAGACACAAGATCTGCCCACACTGGAAGAGTGGCATATGCAATTGATGGACTATATGGAACTGGACGAAATGACTGGCAGAATTCGGGATTTGGGAGAAGAGACAACGGAGGAGAACTGGAAAAAATTCAAAGACTATTTACAAAAACATTATAAGTTATATGAATGTCAATAATTTGCATGAACTGAAAAACTAAGCTCCAGCAATAAGATTTTGTATATTGGAAATTAAGATATGATTAGGAAAGGACTAAAGTTTAAAATAATATTGTGTTTAGCTTAAAGTAAAAGTAAATTGATAATAAGTATTTTGAACCTAAAAGAGAATTAATTGAAAGTATTAATAACACACGAAACAAGTTATTAATTTGCTGACATTTTATTGTTAAGAAAGCAGGGTGAGGAAGACGTGGGGAGGTCCAGTAAGCTATGGGGAAATGTAATTGAAAGTTGGATTTCTTTTGGTTTTCTTTTTTTCTTTTTCTTTTGTTGTTTGATATGTTATTTGGAAAAAAGCAATAAAAATATTTATAAAAAACAAAACAAAAGAAAAAGCATCCCAGAGTGCTAAGACTTTGACTTGCTTTCTCCATACAAAGGGTGGCAAACATATACCATCAGCCCTAGAAGTCTTCCAAGCTAAACCTCAGCACAGCTACTATACGGGGCTCAAATTTGGACTGGTAACCACCGTAGCACTTTGGAAGCTGTTCAATCAAAGTTTCTAAGGCCTCAGTCAATTTTATTGCACATAGCCAAAGGCTGCCGCAATGTACACAGAATTATTTGACAATTAAAAGAAAATATACTGAATTGGTAAAAAAAAAACTTAAAACATTTATATTATTAAAACATTACATACTCTAAACAAAGCTATAAAAGTACCCCAATGTAGAAATAAAAACATGAAACGATAAAATTCATAAGCTAAAATCATCACATGGTCACTAATGTTAAAAACAATATCAATTAATACAGTGTGCAATTTATACTCAGAGTTTGGTGACAAAGATAGAGCATAGCCTGAGGTAGATAGATAGGATCAAATAAATTCATCTCCTTTACAGTTAATGGCTACCTTGGCTATATAATTTGCTCTAATTTTCCTAGCAGCAGTTGCAAAAAGTGCTACCCGCCAGGTCACATACTTATCTGTGTCTGCAAGGAGATATAACATCATATCAAGGGGGTTCTGGCCAGGGGACCCTGTCATTATAGGTACCAAAAATATTTTCCTTGCATCATTATATAACAGACAGTGCAAGATATAATGCATAAGGTCCTCTACTTCAGAACATCCCCTAATGCAAACACGTTCGTTTTTTGGTATGCCTCTATGTCTCCCATCTCTATAAGCAGAGCTTATTGTATTTAGTCGTAGCTCTGTAAAAGCTTTTCGAAGCTGTGCAAAAGTCAATTCATTAAAATAAGATATGTCTTCATTGACCTCTCTAAGTTTAAAATACAATGGGGCGCATGTGGATGTGCACATAGAGTTTAGATCGTTTTTAGTTACCACTGCCCTTATGGTTCATTTAAAAATATTTTTCTGTGAATATAAGGGGAGTTCTTTAATCTCAGTCACTGAGAGGTCATATTTGCCCATCAGTTGGGCAGCATGATGTACCCAGTTTTTAAAGGGTAATCCATTTGAGAGCTCAATCAGGCATTTTTTGGTAGCCTAGTGTTGTCCATCTGTTGAACTCTAAACCAGTAACAGAGAATTCTTTTATCTATTTGGCTCTCTATGCTCAACATGCGAGTTTCCAAGCTGACCATGGCAGATTGCACGTCTTTGGGTAAACCTAAAAGAACTCTTAAAAAATAATTCTGTGGGGGTTCCAGACCGGAGACCTTTGAGGTACCCCAAACCTCTGCACCATATAAAATCTGGGCCATTGTTTTTGCTTTATACACAGATAGAGCTGGGTTGACCAGATTTCCACCTTTACATGCAGCGAATTTCAGAATGGCTTTTGCTGATTTAAAGGCTTGCAATTTAATATTGGATAGCTGTATATTCCAAGATGCTGTTTCTGAATAAATCAATCCCAGATATTTAAACACATTTACTTGGTTTATGATGTGTTCATCCAGGTGCCAAACATGCTTTTTAGAACGCTTCCCAAATACAATGACCTGCGTCTTATCATAGTTTATAGATAAAGCATTCCTCATGCAATATGAACTTAATTTTGCAAGCAGCCGTCTCAGGCCCACCTGGGTTCTAGATACAAGCACTAGGTCATCAGCATACATTAAAACTGAGAGTTTTTGGTCGAGAATTGTGACAGGGGCAAACTGTAGGCCCTCCAGTTCTTTAACCATGTCATTAATATAAAAATTGAACAGGAAAGGTGCCAAAATGCATCCCTGTTTGACTCCAGTAGTGCTCTTAATTCTAGTGGTGAGATGGCCAGCCAGATCCACCTTTACTTGTATTGATGTGTCAGTATATAATGTTTTGATGAGAAATAATAGACGGAGGTCTATATTTGTCTTTTCCAATTTTTGCCACAATGCGTGTCTTGGGACCGTATCAAAAGCTGACTTTAGATTGATAAAAGCAACATATAATTTTTGCTTCAAATTATGGATGTATTTACATAGCAGAAAGTTCAGCACAAAGCACTGGTCCAATGTGGATTTCCCTCTTTGGAAACCTGCCTGGACTTCAGATATCACCTTATTTGTATCTGCCCATTCTTCTAGTCTGCCAAGAAGGAGCCTGGCATATAGTTTGGAGGTTACATCTAACAAACTAATGGGTCTATAATTGGCAGGGTTTTTCTTATCGCCCTTTTTATATATTGGGGCAATTATACTCAACTTCCACCCTTCAGCTATATGACCTGAGCTGTTAATGTATGAAAACAATTTTGCAAAAATGGGTGACCAGAAATCAGGTCTTATCTTATAGATCTCCATTGGGATCATGTCTTCTCCTGGAGCTTTATTAGCTAGTTGGCTTGCGATTAGCCACTTAATCTGATTGGGAGTGACGTCTGGCCATTCTGGCAGTTCTGATAACTGAGTATAGTAAACTTGTGGGGGTAGGTCAGGACAGGGGCGATATATTTCTGTAAAATATGTCACCCAATCCTTTCCTTGGACAGATGCTTCTAATGAGTAGCTCAGCCCATTGGTGACTTCGGCAACCAGATGCCAAAATTTCCGTGAGTCCTTCTGAAGTGCTGCATCTCCCAATTCTTCCCACTGCTGTTCATAATTGTCAGGGCTGCCTCAAGTCTCAGCTCACAAAAGACCAACGCCAAGCTCTTCTTATATACAAGGATGTTTATTGCAGTTCATTATTGGTTCCACAACCGAGGCGTGCAGCCCCGCGTCTCTTTCCCCTAGACATTTGAAGTCCCCTCTGAATCGGTCCCTCCCCTACACCAGTTTAATAAGCTAACGCTGCTCCACCTTTTTCTCTCTTTCCTTTTCCGCAGGGTCTTTCTGCCCGCCGGGGTTCCCCCCCCTCCTGCTTTCTCCTGAAGCGGAGTCTCCAGACTGCTCCTGCCCCCTCCTGCGGGCTTTGGGTCCTGGCCCCTCCTCCTCCGGGCTCCCTGTTCTCCCGCGCGCCTCCTCATTTGAACTTGGCGCGCGCGCCCAACTTCTGACCTTCCTTTTGACAGTTATGCTACTCTGCTCACTGCCTTCCTCCCCTTCCGGGAGAACAGCTTGCTCTGATCCCTCCCCTTTCTCTGTCCCCGGAGCTGCTCCCTCTGACACACTGGAACCTCCCCCTCCCTCGCTGCGCTCTGGTGGGGAGGCTGGCCCTGATTCCCAGCTGCTGCTTTGGGGTCCCCTGCTGGCCCCCCGCTCCTGACACTTTCCACCCGGGGCTCCCCTTGCCCTTACCACAGGCGCCCCTTTCTGGGAATCCTCTGATTCGCTGGAGAGACTCATGGAATCCCCTGCGTCATTGCTATCCTCTTCCTCGCTCTCCTGGGATTCCTCTCCATCGCTCTCCATTTCCTGCCTTCCCTGTGCCTCTGTCCCTGTACCCCTGACAATAATATATTTGTTTCTTGCTTTTAAGTAATAATTTATAGTTGTTTCGTAACTGGGCTACCTCAGCTTGTAGGGCAAGATTGTGCTTATCCTGTTTTAACTTCAATTTTCTAAGTACCCTAGCTAGGAATTTTTTGCTATTCTGACATTCCTTATCAAACCAAGTCTGTCTCTTAAACTTTTTGTTTTTTATCACACTAGCTGTGGTCATCAGTGGGCGCATTCGGTTGATTATGTTCTCATAAAGTCCAATTACGTTTCCTGTTTCTAACAACATTTCCCCCTTTAATAGAGCAAATTCATGGGAATCCAGGATCTGAATCATTTTTTCTTGGACCTGTGCATTCCATTTTAACCTTCTATTTCCAAGTATCAGATATTCTGTTTCATCCAATAATGGTCACTTTCAGCTCTGGGAATTATCATAGAATCATAGAATCATAGAGGTGGAAGAGACCACAAGGGCCATCGAGTCCAACCCCCTGCCAAGCAGGAAACACCATCAGAGCACTCCTGACATATGGTTGTCAAACCTCTGCTTAAAGACTTCCAAAGAAGGAGACCCCACCACACTCCTTGGCAGCAAATTCCACTGTCGAACAGCTCTTACTGTCAGGAAGTTCTTCCTAATCCTCCACATGCAGCTGCTGGGTGACCTTGGGCCAGTCACACTTCTGTGAAGTCTCTCAGCCCCACTCACCTCACAGAGTGTTTGTTGTGGGGGAGGAAGGGAAAGGAGAATGTTAGCCGCTTTGAGACTCCTGAAGGGGAGTGAAAGGCGGGATATCAAATCCAAACTCTTCTTCTTCTTCTTCTAATGTTTAGGTGGAATCTTCTTTCTTGTAGCTTGGATCCATTGCTCCGTGTCCGCTTCTCTGGAGCAGCAGAAAACAACCTTTCTCCCTCCTCTATGTGACATCCTTTTATATATTTGAACATGGCTATCATATCACCCCTTAACCTCCTCTTCTCCAGGCTAAACATGCCCAGCTCCCTTAGCCGTTCCTCATAAGGCATCGTTTCCAGGCCTTTGACCATTTTGGTTGCCCTCCTCTGGACACGTTCCAGTTTGTCAGTGTCCTTCTTGAATTGTGGTGCCCAGAACTGGACACAGTACTCCAGGTGAGGTCTGACCAGAGCAGAATACAGTGGCACTATTACTTCCCTTGATCTAGATGCTATACTCCTATTGATGCAGCCCAGAATTGCATTGGCTTTTTTAGCTGCCGCGTCACACTGTTGGCTCATGTCAAGTTTGTGGTCAACCAAGACTCCTAGATCCTTTTCACATGTACTGCTCTTAAGCCAGGTGTCCCCCATCTTGTATTTGTGCCTCTCATTTTTTTCCCCCAAGTGCAATACTTTACATTTCTCCCTGTTAAAATTCATCTTGTTTGTTTTTGCCCAGTTCTCTAATCTGTCAAGGTCGTTTTGAAGTGTGATCCTGTCCTCTGGGGTGTTAGCCACCCCTCCCAGTTTGGTGTCATCTGCAAATTTGATCAGGATGCCCTTGAGTCCATCATCCAAGTCGTTGATAAAGATGTTGAATAAGACCGGGCCCAAGACAGAACCCTGTGGCACCCCACTAGTCACTCTTCTCCAGGATGAAGAGGAACCATTGATGAGCACCCTTTGGGTTCGGTCAGCCAGCCAGTTACAAATCCACTGAGTGGTAGCATAGTCAAGACCGCATTTTACCAGCTTCTTTACAAGAATATCATGGGGCACCTTGTCAAATGCCTGAAGGTATCTCGGTTAACTGGCACATTATTAGATGTTAGGGTATAATCTATGGTGCTAGTAAATCCTCTGGGGGAGATAAAAGTAAAATAACCCTCTTGATCCCCTTGACCGTGCCCATTGCATAACAAAAGGTTATGCTTTATTATAAGTTCACAAAGATGTTTCCCAGCGCGATTAGGGATGGTGTCCATTGCTGCCCTCTGACAGATTTCAGGTTCGCCCTCCAAGTTTAGACCAGATAATATTGTATTTTGTGGGGAAACAAGGCCGATCTGGGCATTGAAGTCACCTCCCAAGATAAACCGAGGGTTAGGTGACAGAGAGTCTATACTTTCGAGTAGTTGCTCATGTTTATCCCAATATGATCTCAGTTCCCCACAAGACTTTACTGGAGGTATATACACGCATATGCAATAAGTATTTCTCAGGAGACTATCAGAAAGGGACAACACTAAAAAATTAGGAGTGGTCAACGAGGGACACTGTTGAATTGATACATTAAGAGAGGTTGACACCAGCACCGCCAGCCCCCCACTAGGCCTCCCATACTTTACAGTTTTAAGAGCTGGTTGAGTGTAACTTGTAAAACCCTGTAATTCAACGATAGTGCCCTCTTTTGCCCAGGTTTCTTGAAGAAAAATGATATCATGTGTTTGTAGATAAGAACAGAAATCACTGTCCTGGATCTTGTTCGTCCACCCTGTTACATTCCATGAGAGAAGTTTAACTGTTTTACAATGATTTACTCTTAGTCAATTGTTGGCCGATGTGCTCTCGGAGTTTACCAGTTTTTGAGGCAACAGGTTATTGCTAATGCTAGTGGAATAATCCAGATGTTCGATTATTTCAGTCGTCGTACATAAAGTGCTCACATTTGTGATCACTGGGCCTTTTCTTTGCAAATTGTTTGCCAATGGGGATTTCTTGGGTGTATTTCCTGACTCCTCCTCTTCTAAATATCTCATCTTTGTCCAATACTCCAGTGGTTCTAGAGTTATCATTCTGTTGAGGCCATTGGATCTATTATCAATCTCTGCCTCCGGTTCTTTAATCTCTTTCAATGTCTGGCTCATAAGATCAAGCCTCTTGATAACTGTTTGTTGCTCTTCCTGAGGGAGATTCCTAAAGGAGCTGAGAAAATCCTCTTTGCCGATCCTGTAAATATTCGAAAGCAAGGGACAAAGAAGCTTTGAACCGTAAAATCTGACTGATTGTAAAGAGCTAAACTTCATTGCCTGGCAAATCGACCCCCCCCATAAGCTGGGAAAGGGGGGAAAAACCATCATTTAAATACCTGATCTCGGACTGCTTAAATAATTTAAGGCCACTTTGAATGCACCGTTTTTATAGACACTGTGATTTATATTGTGGACTCTCTGCAAGAGACTGGCAACTTTTTTAAAGGATACTTTTAAGCTTATAATTGATACTATTTGTACAGCATTTGGGAAGTCTATTGTTGCATGATCATCATTTTGAAACATTTTGCTACTCTGCTCTTCTAGAGGAACTTTGTGATATTGCTGGGGATTTTCCACTGCAGCTGTCATTTTTGTGACTGTTTAAAGACAAGCCTAGGAGTGGTGTGAACTGTGTGAACGACCTTGAATCCCAGAGGCTGAGTAATGGATCAGGATAAACAACAAGATAAAACGTCTGAGAAGACTCAAGAGAAGGCGACTAGAGCTAAAACTAGACAACAACAGCAATTACAGGTACAGCAACAACAATCGTACAGAAGAGCATCTGTTGTGGGACTCCCTGCCACTCAAGTTACAGAAGGAGCAGGAACGGATCCCGCTACATTGGATAAGATCCTGTCAGCTATACAAAATTTGACAGCTAAGATTGACTTAAATACTTCAACTATTAAAGATCTTGGACAGAAGGTGAATGATGTGGGACAGAAAGTGAACATTAATACCCAGGCTATTGACAAATTGCTGCAGGAATCCAAAGAGACAAAGAAGACAGCAGAGGAAGCAAAAGAGAGAGTTTTGGCGGTGGAGGAGAAGATACCGCCAATAAATAGAAGATTGGATGATTACAAGGAACAATTCGCCCTGATCAAACTTAAAGAGAAACAGACTAATTTGAGAATAAGAGCGGTCCCAGAATCAGAAGAAGGGGAACTAATTGAATTTCTTACATCGGAATTGGAAGAATACTGGGACCTGGATCCACAAAAGGAAGAATTTAAGATAGTGAGTGCTTTCCGACTGGGAAGGGTAAAAAGGAAAAATAGAGCAAGAGATTGTCTAATCTCGTTAAGATCAAGGGAAGAAAGAGACAAAATCTTGAATCTTCATTATCAGAAAGCACTCGTGATAGAAAGCGTCAGAATTGAGATCTTTAAGGATATCCCAAAATACCTATTGGACCTTAGAGCTAACTACGCAGACCTGGTAGGCCTGTTAAGGAAGAGTAACATCTCGTTTAGGTGGGAATTTCCACAAGGCCTCTCGTTCTCATTTAAAGGAAAGAAAATAAGGATAAGATCAAAGGAAGATAAAGTGAGCTTCTTGAGAGACTTCGGTGAGGACCTGCGAAAAGAGGCCAGAACAAAAGTACCAGAACTACCAGGTCTGGGACCACTTGACTTGGGAAGGCACCCCTCGGGGTTGGACCAACTTGAGAAAGAGATACAACCGTCAGAAGAAGAGCAACTTTTAGGAGCGGTTGGAGGAACCTGATTGTGATTACAACATGTCTCTGCAGATCTTAACCTGGAACATTAGGGGTTTGAATTCCCCCAGTAAAAGGAAAAGAATTTTTCACATCTTAAAAAAGGAACAATTAGATCTGATCTGTTTACAAGAAACACATATAACAAGACTCCATAGAAAACTGTTGATAAATAAACAACTAGGTCAAGAATTCATCTCATCAGACAAAGTCAAAAAGAGAGGAGTTGTGATATATGCAAAAGAGAATTTATCACCAAAATTTCTCCTCAAAGATGAACATGGACGATTTGTAGCAATTGAAATACAATTTCAAGGAGAGAAAATATTAATAATTGGAGTCTATGCACCTAATGAGGGGAAATCAGAATTTTACAAGAAGCTGCATGAGACGTTGTTGGATTACATGGACCAAAACATTATCTTGATGGGAGACATGAATGGTGTGGTGTCGACACATATGGATAAATCTGAAAGACAGTTAATTACTAAAGATGGAAGATTACCAAAGACCTTCTTTGAAATGACAGACAACATGGACTTGATTGATATTTGGAGAACTAAAAACCCCATAGGCAGAGAGGGGACTTTTTTCTCTGAAACCCATATGACCTGGACTCGAATTGACCAGATTTGGATTACAAGAGGGATGGCACCTAAGATCCGAAAGGTGGAAATCTGCCCAAAAACTTGCTCCGACCACAACCCTGTGAGAATGGAGATGAAATTAACACCGATTGGTTCCTTCAGATGGAGAATGAATGATGCCTTGTTTAGAGATCCAGAAATCATTAAAAAGGCCCAAAAAACTATAAAAGACTATTTCGAAATAAACTTGCAGACTACGGTGGAAAAGAGAGGAATCTGGGATGCAAGCAAAGCTGTAATGAGAGGTTTCTTGATTCAACAAAATGCTATAAAGAGAAGACTTCAAGAGGAGAGAAAAGGAAAGATTCTAGAAAAAATTAAAGAAGGAGAGAAGAGACTAAGATCTAAACCTAAGTCACAAGAGATTTTGCGAGAAATTAAATCATACCAAGCACAATATTCGAAATTGGTCAATCAGGATATAGAATGGAAGATTAAACAGATGAGACAAAAAACTTTTGAATTGGCCAATAAGTGTGGAAAACTGCTAGCTTGGCAGCTGAAGAAAAGACAAAAATTAAATACTGTGACTAACCTTGAAGTAAATGGGAGGAATATACAAAACCCAAAGGAAATTAAAGACTGCTTCCAGAGATACTTCAAACAACTGTATGCACAAGGGCCACAGAATGAGGTAAAGATTGAGAAATTTTTAGAAATAAATGGATTACAAAAAATATCCCAAGAGAACAAATTAATTTTGAATGAGAGAATTTCTGAACAAGATGTTGAAGGCGCCATAAAAAAACGACAGCCAGGCAAGTCTCCAGGCCCAGATGGACTATCCTCCAAGTATTATAAAATCTTGAAAGACTTTTAAATTCAACCGTTAACAGAGGTTTGTAATGAAATCATGGAGGGGAAGAGAGCGCCGGAATCGTGGAAAGAGGCTTTTATCACACTAATACCGAAAAATGAGGCTGAAAAGACACAACTGAAGAACTACCGCCCCATATCCCTACTTAATGTGGATTACAAAATTTTTGCTGATATTTTGGCTAAAAGATTGAAAAAAGTCCTAAATGGGATGATACATAAAGGCTTTCTTCCAAGCAGATATATGTCAAATAATACAAGAAACTTGATTGATATTTTGGAAAAATTGCAAGTGGACATAAATACAAAAGCTGTTTTGATATTTATTGATGCAGAGAAAGCCTTTGATAATATTTCTTGGAGCTTTATGAGGAAAAACCTACAAGGGATGGGGGTGGGAGAAAGGTTTGGAAACGGTATAGGTGCGATTTACTCAGAACAAAAGGCAAAAATAATAGTGAACAATGCAGTTACAGAAGAAGTTAAGATAGAGAAAGGGACACGACAAGGCTGCCCAATTTCCCCGTTGCTTTTTATTTCTGTCTTGGAGGTCTTGCTGAATATGATTAGAAGGGACCAGCAGATTCAGGGCATACAGGTGGGAGTTAAACAGTACAAACTTAAAGCGTATGCAGATGACTTAGTTTTGACACTAAAGGAGCCAATCCCTAGTACTAACAGAGCGTTGGAAATAATAGAAGAATTTGGTCAGGTGGCAGGATTTAAGTTGAATAAATCGAAAACAATGGTTTTAGAGAAGAACTTGACATTAATAGAGAAGGAAGAGTTTCAGAGAGAAACAGGTTTATCATTGGTTAAAAAAGTGAAATACCTTGGGGTGAATATGACTTCAAAAAATGTTAACTTATTTAAGGATAACTATGAGAAGTGTTCGTCGGAAGTGAAAAAAGATCTTGAAATTTGGACAAATTTGAAGCTTTCCTTATTGGGTAGAATTGCGGTTATTAAGATGAATGTATTGCCGAGAATGTTATTCTTATTTCAATCATTGCAAATTATTGATAAGATGGACTGTTTCAAGAAGTGGCAAAGAGATATATCTAGATTTGTCTGGCAGGGCAAAAAGCCCAGAATAAAATTTAAGATCCTTACTGATGCTAAAGACAGAGGGGGGTTTGCCCTGCCAGACTTAAAACTTTATTATGAGTCAGCAGCTTTTTGCTGGCTGGAGGAATGGCTACTTCTTGAGAATACAGATGTTTTGGATCTTGAAGGGTATGATAACATATTTGGATGGCATGCATACTTATGGTATGGCAAGGTAAAAGCACATAAGGCATTTAAAAACCATATTGTCAGGAAAGCACTGTTTAATGTCTGGACAAGGTACAAAGATTTTCTGGAGAGTAAAACCCCAAGGTGGCTATCACCTATGGAAGTGAAAGCTTTGAAAAAACTCAATATGGAGGCTAAATGGCCAAAATATTGGGAAATTTTAGAACAGGAAGGTGAGAAATTGAAATTGCAGAGTTATGACAAACTTAAAGAGAAGGTGCGAGACTGGTTA
The DNA here is from genome assembly GCF_965113315.1 of Podarcis vaucheri. NCBI lineage: Eukaryota > Metazoa > Chordata > Lepidosauria > Squamata > Lacertidae > Podarcis > Podarcis vaucheri. The sequence continues at coordinate 29,311,636 of NC_138757.1, forward strand.
CATTACTTTCAAATAAGAGAGGTTTATAACTTGGATAAAAAAATTGGTTTCCAGGTGGAAAAATCAAAGTTAGAAACAGAATTGTTAGAACCCAAAGCAAAGATACTGTCAAGAATGTATGATTTGCTGTTGAAATGGAATACGGAGGAGGAAACGGTTAAATCGGCTATGATAAAATGGGCACAAGACATTGGGCATAATATCATGTTTGCTGACTGGGAACGGTTGTGGACCACCGGTATGAGATTTACGGCATGTAATGCCTTAAGAGAAAATATTATGAAAATGATTTATAGGTGGTACATGACCCCAGTCAAGCTTGCAAAAATCTATCATTTGCCCGATAATAAATGTTGGAAATGTAAAGAAACTGAAGGTACATTCTTTCACCTTTGGTGGACGTGCCCAAGGATTAAGGCTTTCTGGGAGATGATCTATAATGAATTGAAAAAGGTATTTAAATATACCTTTCTGAAGAAACCAGAGGCCTTTCTCCTGGGCATAGTCGGCCAATTGGTTCCAAAGAAGGATAGAACTTTTTTTATGTATGCCACAGCAGCAGCAAGAATACTTATCGCAAAGCATTGGAAGACACAAGATTTACCCACCTTGGAAGAATGGCAGATGCAAGTGATAGACTATATGGAACTGGCTGAGATGACTGGCAGAATCCGAGATCAAGGAGAAGAGCAGATGGAAGAGGATTGGAAGAAGTTCAAAGCTTATCTACAAAAATACTGTAAAATTTATGAATGTTGAAGGCTCTGAAAATGAAATGAAGGGGTTCTAGCGACCAGGATAAATAAGCCTATAAAGGGAGGGATAAAGATTTAGAATGGATAGTAAACGATCTTGCTTAACCATCTTTTAAAGTAGAATACAAGGAGGGAAGGCGGGTGGAAGTAATGAGAATAAGGTCTTGAAAGATATTAATGGGAAAAAAGTGTTCTTTTTTATGCAATTTTTTCTTTTTCTTTTTCCCCTGTATTTTTTTTTTCTTCTGATTTTCTGTTTTTGATGTTTGTTGCTTGTTTTTTTGTTGTTTTCTGTTTTGTGGATGTGAATTTCTCTTTGTGAAATTCCTAATAAAATATTATTATAAAAAAAAAGAAAAAGAAGGGTCTGGAAGGAGCGGGGACCACCGCGGAGCACACATACCGGGAGCTGGAGAGGCGAGGCCCAGCTTGGGGAGCCGGAGAAGCTGTCGGGTCAGAGCCCTGGCGCAGGCCTAGCCGCTCCCGCGACGCCTCTTTGCTCCCGGGATCGGGGCCGCCAGCTCAGCGCTGGAGCCGAGGGAGCCCCCAGGCAGGCCTGCGAGCAAAGGCAGAGCCGCCGGGCGGTGGCCCGCGTCCCCCCCACTCGCTCCCCCCTCTGAAACTTTGTTAACACTTCCACGCTGAGCCTCTGACAATAGGGGCGGGCCGAGGGCACGACGCGGCTGGGCCCTCTGGACTCGCGCCCCCCCCCCCCGATGTTGCGCCCGGTGCGGACGGCACCCCTGGCACCCCCCACGCTACGCCACTGTGTGTATATATATATATATGTGTGTGTGTATATATATATACACACAGTGGCGTAGCGTGGGGGGTGCCAGGGGTGTATATATATATATATATATATATATGCAGGTTTTGGTGTCTTCGGGTGTCTTCCCGTGTAAGAGTCGGGGTGTCTGTGCGACGTTTCGACGAGGTCTCACTCGTCATCTTCAGGCTGGTGCTTTCGGCTTCTTGTTACTGGAACAGAGCAGAGTCTGGTGTTTGAGTTCCTATAAATACTGTTGAGGGGTGTGGTGTATCTCTGCCCAGAACGTTGGAGGCTATACACCACACCCCTCAACAGTATTTATAGGAACTCAAACACCAGACTCTGCTCTGTTCCAGTAACAAGAAGCCGAAAGCACCAGCCTGAAGATGACGAGTGAGACCTCGTCGAAACGTCGCACAGACACCCCGACTCTTACACGGGAAGATACCCGAAGACACCAAAACCTGCATTCCTATACCCGTGAAAATCTACGAAAGCAAATATATATATATATATATATCCTTTAAAAATCCTTTTTAAGCATCTTGATTATTACCGGGGGAGTGCCAGAGCCTCTGTGGTAATCACTTTGCAGCAATTGAAGAAGTAAACTCACCCTTGCTTCTCCATCACATTGTCTTTCTCCACCACGTTGTCTTTCTTCACTTTTGCAATTACCTCTTGGCTATTTATCTCAATCAATGCATTGTAGCGTATTTATTACAACAAAAAGAAATAATTTACAACTTTAAAGAAACAATGGTGACGACCAGGAGTGGCTGCAAAACCTCAGGCTTTTCTCTGAAGGCTGTAAGACCCACCTTTAAAAGAGCCACTCTAAAGAAAGCACAAACAAAAATCACTCGCTTCTACATGAACAGAGTAAAATGTGGGACAAATGAGGAAACGACTGAAATCAATGAGAATAAGAACAAGAAGGGAAGAGAAATTCTACTCTCTCCTACCAACCTCTCGTACAGCCATAGTGAAGGACTGGTTATGCAAAGAAAGGAGTGTACTAAAAGCAGTGATAAAAGCCTGAATATAACGGAAGCAACACAAAATATCCTTGATACAGCCGACGAAGCATCCCCGAAACTAAAAGCCAAATCCCAAGTTCCCCCCGAACCATCGTTAGATCAAAAAATGGAGGAACTAATGTTAAAACAAATTTCGGAATTGGCCTCGGGAAATATTAAACCTTCGAAAGACTCTTATCCTCATCCCCACGAGACAAATGAAGAGGGTCTCTCAATCATCAAATGGCTAGTGCTCCTTACTGAGGACATTGAATCCATAAAGTCCTACTTTGACACTTGCACAAAAATCCTTATCATCATGGCTGACTCCTGTAAAACTCTCTGAAGAAAACCCGGAATGCCTGCAGAATTGGAAAGTAATCAGGGACTCGCCTCCACCCTATGGAGGAGTGGCCCATTAAGGAAGGGTAAGAAAGCATGCAGAGCTAATGCTTGTAAAAGGAGATTCACAGCTGTAAAAAATGTTTAAAAAAGTAAAAACATAAAAAATCTTAAGACAGTGTATTATAAAAAAATGGTTTTTAAAAAGCTTTTTAACCTACTCGAGAGCACAACAGCCTCTGGGACTAGAGGGAACCTGGTGAAGTCTTTAGCCATGAAGTCAGTCAAACAGGACTTGCCCTCAAATGCCTGTGCTGATAAAGCTCTGGATTGTCTAAAACCTTCAGCGCTTGCTCCACCACCAAGCTCTAAGCAAGATTTATTGCCCCAAGATCCATGGGCCTATGTTTTAACCATAGACAACACCAAATCCAATAAGGGGAGCATTCCAACAAATAAGAACTGGAAGCTGGTGTTGCTTCAAAACAAGCTTGTTTTTTCAAGCTCTCCTAAGCCCCCAGGATTTTTATCTCAAGAGGATCACAAAGTCCATCTACTGAACTTCCTTAAGGCATACATGCCAGGTACTTTGAGTAATCCCTCGGAGTTGGACCAAGTGGAATATCTATATTCTGATGGCTTGCTTGCCAGGGCGGTGGTTACATTCCATGATCGGAGATTGGCAAAACTGATATATAAACACAGAGAACACCTAAGGACAAGTGGTGTAAAAATATCAAGGTACTTTAAAAATGAGGCCTCTCCTATCCCACTAGTCCCCAGTTCTGCAATCCCAACTGCAGCACCTCATCAAAAGGATGAATACCACACTTTAATTGATATAAAAGCCACTGAGGACTCGCCTAATCACCACCCAGAGTTACTTACTAATGATCTTCAAAGACCAGACTCTCCTGGGACTTTATATGAGGCGAGCCAAGGTAGCGGGTTCGAAAGTTTTGAAAATAACTTAATTTATTCCTACTGCGCTCTCCCCCAAGAAACTCAGAACAAAATACTTTATAGACTGAATAACCTTCGTTCTTGTTTGACAAATCTGACGAAGGACCAAACGGGACCACACAACCAAAACATATCTGATTATGTCCCAGATCAGGCTTCATGCTTCTATCGTCACGAGCTGGATTTATGGGTCGGGAAACCCTCCGTCACCCCAGGCCAATTGGTTGCTGCGGAGATGAACCCATCCTCTCAGATCTTGGAGTTGAAACGCCCTTCCTATAATCCAGCTCGCATGCAATCCATCCCAGAGGCAAACCTGGTCACTACATTAGCATGGGATAAAATGAGAGAATTAGATGTGACTGAATTGGGCTCCCCAAATAAAGTGCCCAGCATGGGTGCGCCAGGTTGTAACCCTAGCATTCCACCCTCCTCAAATGTGAGCATACTGAATACATCTTTAAGCATCATTGAATTAGCATCTGAACTATCTGAACCCGCTGAAAGGGCTAATAGTAAGAACCAGAGAACCTTGGTGTGACATCCGGAATGCACCACGCATACCGCACTAACACCCTTAAATCAAAGATCTCTCCAAACTCTTTCTATTATGTCCTGGAATGTAGCTGGACTCTCATGTAAATTAGCTGATTCTGATTTCATAAATTTTCTTGAGTCTTATGATATAATACTTTTGCAGGAAACCTGGTCTCTTAAACCTTTAAATATTCCTAATTTTATTACTTATAATTTACCCGCTACTAAAATGTCAACAAAAGGTTGCCCAAAAGCTGATTTGATTTGTGGTATTAAACAGTCTTCTAACCTTAAAATTAATTATATCAGAAATATTGGTCAGTATGCACAATTGTTATCATTTCCCATTGTTTACAGGGGAATTCTTCTTTTATAAATATATATTTTCCGCCCATAGAGTTGGAAATTAGACCAGATTATGGTTGGAATATAGTCTCTGAAGAGCTGTATTTAATACGTAGTAAATCTCCAAATATCCCCCTGATTGTAATGGGAGACACCAATGCTCGAATTGGATCAGATAATACAGCTCTCTACAAACGCTATGTCTCAAATCTAGCTGAAGATGCCCCACTTCCACTGAGAATAGGGAGGAATTCAAAGGACATCATTATTAATAAAGCGGGAGGAAAACTTTTACAATTGGTTTTAGAATTTAACCTTTCATTGATGAATGGCTCAATGTGGCCGGATATTCCAGGAAATGTTACCTTCAGCTCCAAAAGGGGTAGGAGCGTAATCGACTATTCTCTAGTTTCCGTTGAAATGTTAAATGAAGTTGCCTCTTTTACAGTTGTACCTCGCTCAGAGAGTGACCATTTCCCAATAGTTTTAGAGATGCACAGGAATCCTAGAAATAATGATATTAGTCCTCTTATCAGTATTGATAAGACTATTTATGCCAAAAGAATTTATATAAGTGATAGAAATAGGGAGGATCTATTAGCAGTATTTGAAAATAACCCAGTTATTCTCGAACCGGTGGCTAACCAAAATTTGATACCCTTGGAGGACAATGATTGTTATTATAAGACTATCCAGGAATTATTCTCTTCTTTTTTAGACCCTCAGCTCAGCAACAAACCTTCAAATAAGTATAACTGGTTTGATAAAGATTGTATTACCTATAAGAAAAAACTGAGAACTTGTCTAAGAGAAGCCTATAGTACCAACTCTCAAGGTCTCTGGATGACTTATTTTGAAATGAAAAATGCTTTTAAGAACATGCTCCTGGGAGAAAAATCGGAGTTTGCACTAGCCAAATGATCTAAAATTGTCACTGCATTAGAAGTTAAAGATACCAAAACTTTTTGGTCACTTCTCTCAATAAAAGATATCACTGATTTCCCTAATATAAGCGATGAGGCTTGGATTTCACATTTTACTGTTGTTTTTTATGATCACCAAGTTTGTAAAAAGGAAAATCTTAATGTTCCTCTGGCAAAAACCACACAATTTCAAATTACTGTTGAGGAGATGAAAAGGATAATTTTTTCGTTTAAGCAAGGGAAATCACCTGGTATGGATGGCATCCCAATAGACCTGCTGAGATTAGATGTAGAACGGTGGGCCATTAAACTTGTGCCACTTTTTAATTCTATCTATCACTCAACCCTTGTACCTAAATCGTGGAACAACTCAATAGTGGTACCGATCTTTTAAAAAGGTGATAGGAATTGTCAAGAGAATTACAGGCCTATAAGTTTGTTACCGTGCATAAGTAAAATCTACGCCAAATTTCTGCTTATTAAATTGGAAGAATGGATGCTGACAAAAGGTCTACCTGGTAAAGAGCAGGCTGGTTTTAAGGCAGGCTCGTCAACTCTTGACCAGTGTCTAGTGTTAAGTCATCTTGTGGATAAATATGTCATGAGAAAGCGTGTTCTCCCTAGCAGAGAGCACGTGTTGCGGTTGGGAACAGGCCACCCTCCAGTGACTAGGCAAATTTAGTTGAATCCCGACCATTTAAATGGTTAAACTGGGTTGCTGGGGTGTTTTGATTGTTGCCAATTCAGAGGAGGGGTCAGAGTCTATATATACAGGGGCCAGACGTTGGCACGGCCTCTTGGCCGTTTTGCATCGGATCACCCGCCCTCCCTCCCTTGTTTAAGGGGGGTATTGAAGGATTGCTTGACCTTGCTATGCCTGTCATGGGGTCGTTCGCCTTGGTGCGAGGGCCTGGTAGGAATTTTGCCATCTGGCTGATTGGCTGGTGCCATTTGGTTTTTGCCTACTGCGTAGCAAATCGTCACAACTTGTAAGGTTGGCGGTTAGGCACTGGTTAAATTGGTGCTTGGAGGGGTAAGTGCCTACCCCTCCAAATGATGCGAATGGGAATTCCGTTAAAGGAAATCCAGGGGCTTGCCATTCTTTCGTCCTTGTCCCCGGAGTCGGACTTGGGCCGTGCAAGCCCCACAGGAACATGAGGGTGAGAAGTAATGGTCTGGTGCCCAGCTTTATTTCTCACCCAATACTTGTTTCCCACGCTGGCTTCCGCTGGTATCCGGAAGGCCAGCACTGTCCCTGAGGGCAAGGACAGATAGTCGGAACCAGTGCCTAAGCAACCACTCACATTTTTGTATTTGAATAAAGTTGTGGCCAAAATTATGCCAAAAACCTTAAACAAAAAATTGATGTGTGAAGTGTGAATTATTGGGGGGCTACTGTGACTCAACACGCAAATAAACGAAAACTCTTTGTGGCATTTGTGGATTTAAAAAGTGCCTTTGATTCAGTTGACCGTAACAAATTATGGACTAAACTAGAACACCTTGGTATTGACCCATATCTACTTACACTGATTCAAAGTTTACATTCTAATAACCAAATATATGTTAAAGTATCAAAAGATGGTAGACTTGCAGGACCTATTCTGAATAATCGAGGAGTTAGGCAAGGCTGTATCCTGGCCCCTACCCTATTTAATCTATTTTTATCTGACCTACCATTATTTCTTCAAAATGCAACCACTCATACTCCTTATTTAAACAATAGCCCACTTTTTTTATTACTTTACGCAGATGATGCTGTAATTATCTCACTCTCTGTTTTGGGTTTAAAAAAATTATTTAAGAGTTTCTCAAACTACTGCTCTCTCAATAATCTCAAAATTAATTATGATAAGACAAAGATTATGCAATTTAGAAAGAGAGGGAACCCAAAAGGCTGTATAATTAATGGACATTTAATACAGGAAGTTAAGCACTTCAATTATCTGGGAATCACATTTAAAAACAATATGAATTGGAATACACATATATGTGCTGCAATAGTTAAGGCCAAAGTGACAGCCCACCATATTAAATCCTACTTTTTTTCTCCAGTGGGAAACAGATTTATTCCAGCTGTATTGCAAGTGATTGACATGAAACTTTGTGCCCAACTTCTATATGGCACACCAGTGTGGATTTCAGGTGACCTCAAGAGGTTGGATAAATTTCACGCATCCCTTCTGAGGTCATTATTAGGACTTGCAAACTCTGTAAAATATGAAACAATATGTTGTGAGCTGGGAATATTGCCTTTATCAGTAAGAGCATGGTTGAGGACCTTGAAATATTGGATTTTCCTCCATTATAGAGCCCTATCCCCTAATTCTCTACTTTACGATCTTTTGAGTGATAGTGCAATCTACAATCTATCATTGATTTGTAAGAGAAAACTGGATTTGATAGGGCTCACTCTAACTGACTTTGAAATCTCTGATCCCAAAGATACATGGGAAATTATCAGGAAGACTCTCACAGAAAAAAGTGTTCTCGCCATGCTTGAGGTTGCAAAGCACAGCACTTGCTCTCCTATCCACTTAAATCTCCCTTTGTGTAGAGATTTCCAAAAGGGATACATGACAAATTTGAAGAAACATGAATCGTGTAGGCTGTTTATGTTGGCCAGATTCAACATGTTTCCCTCGATGGTAGTGAGAGGAAGATACTTAGCTATCCCAGAATTAGAGCGTCTCTGCAAATGCAGAAAACAGGAACCCGATACTCTAGAGCATATATTATTTTCCTGTGATTTCGGCAGTTATGCCAGAAAACAATTATTTGAGGCCCTAAAATTGAATAGACAGCTTTTTACACAACCAACTGTTCAGGACCTGCTGGCGGACAGTGATGATCAAATTACATTAATAGCGGTGGAATTTTTAAGTGCTGTCCATGAAGAAAGAATGGGCCATGATAAAGAGACTTAGTGGTTTTTAATGGTAGGTGATGTTGCTGTGTTGTATTATATTATCTTTGTACATCGATTCATTTCTTGGAGTTAAGAATAGGACTAGGATAAATTGTGTTCGTTGAGCCCGTATTTTATACAGTCTGTATATGATGTTTGTTTGTTAATGTGTGGTGTGTTATGCCTAATAAAGGATTTTGAATTGAATTGAAATATCAGCGGAGCTCCGAAGCCTGCCTGCCAAGCCGACGCCATCTTGGACTCCTTGGACTAGAAGTCTTCCAAGCTAAACCCCAGCACAGCTACTATATGGGGCTCAAATTTGGACTGGTAACCACCGTAGCACTTTGGAAGCTGTTCAATCAAAGTTTCTAAGGCAGATTCTTTCTGTACTGCCGTGCGTCCCAAGCACATAATTGAGACTGGAGGCAAGTCTCCCTTCAGTAGAAGTATGGACTTGGCAAAGAACTCTTAACTTCTGGCTTTGCCTAAACTTAACCCCCTCCCCCCGGTTTACTATCCTTAGTACTTCAAGACTCCCATAAAAGTGCCTGCTTAAAACCGTCTATCAAAAACTTCACTCTTGTGGTCCATCCTCACAAGACCTACTCACTATGGGCCCCACTAAAGCAAACAGTCTAATTGGTCAATGTCTAAAAGATATCGAGCACCAGAACAACCTGGCCACTTTAAGGAAATTCTGCCCTTGGTATGTTCAGTTTCCACCTCTCCATTTTGATTCTCTGGCCCCATATCTGCACAAACCTATTATCCCAAAATACAGACGTGCTTTTACACTTGCAAGACTGGATGTTTTGCCATCTGCGGTACTTGAGGGTCGATTCCAAAAGATTCCACATGAGCTGGGGGTGAATATGATATCCAAGAATGTGAACCTATTTAAAGACAACTATGAGAAATGTTGGTCAGAGGTGAAAAAAGATCTAGAAATTTGGACGAATCTGAAGCTTTCCTTGCTGGGTCGAATTGCTGTTATTAAGATGAATGTTTTGCCGAGAATGTTATTCTTATTTCAATCATTGCAAATTATTGATAAGATGGACTGTTTCAAGAAGTGGCAAAGAGATATATCTAGATTTGTCTGGCAGGGCAAAAAGCCCAGAATAAAATTTAAGATCCTTACTGATGCTAAAGACAGAGGGGGGTTTGCCCTGCCAGACTTAAAACTTTATTATGAGTCAGCAGATTTTTGCTGGCTGGAGGAATGGCTACTTCTTGAGAATACAGATGTTTTGGATCTTGAAGGGTATGATAACATATTTGGATGGCATGCATACTTATGGTATGGCAAGGTAAAAGCACATAAGGCATTTAAAAACCATATTGTCAGGAAAGCACTGTTTAATGTCTGGACAAGGTACAAAGATTTTCTGGAGAGTAAAACCCCAAGGTGGCTATCACCTATGGAAGTGAAAGCTTTGAAAAAACTCAATATGGAGGCTAAATGGCCAAAATATTGGGAAATTTTAGAACAGGAAGGTGAGAAATTGAAATTGCAGAGTTATGACAAACTTAAAGAGAAGGTGCGAGACTGGTTACATTACTTTCAAATAAGAGAGGTTTATAACTTGGATAAAAAAATTGGTTTCCAGGTGGAAAAATCAAAGTTAGAAACAGAATTGTTAGAACCCAATGCTAAGACACTTTCAAGAATGTATAATCTGCTGTTGAAATGGAATACTGAGGAAGAAATGGTAAAATCTGCAATGATAAAATGGGCACAAGATATAGGATATAATATTATGTTTGCTGACTGGGAGAAATTGTGGACCACCGGGATTAAATTCACGGCATGTAATGCCCTAAGAGAGAATATTATGAACATGATGTACAGGTGGTACATGACTCCAGTCAAGCTTGCAAAAATATATCACTTGCCCGATAACAAATGTTGGAAATGTAAAGAAATTGAAGGTACATTCTTTCACCTTTGGTGGACGTGCCCAAGGATCAAGGCTTTCTGGGAAATGATATATAATGAACTGAAAAAGGTATTTAAATATACTTTCCCGAAGGAAACCAGAGGCCTTTCTCCTGGGCATAGTTGGCCAATCAGTGTTAAAGAAGGATAGAACTTTTTTTATGTATGCTACAGCAGCAGCAAGAATTCTCATCGCAAAGCATTGGAAGACACAAGACTTACCCACCTTGGAAGAATGGCAGACGCAACTAATAGACTATATGGAGATGGCGGAAATGACTGGCAGAATCCGAGACCAGGGAGAAGAGTTGGTGGAAGAAGATTTGAGGAAGTTTAAAACTTATTTGCAGAAATATTGTAAAATTTTTGAATGCTGATGACCTTGAAATGAATTGAAGGGGTTCTAGCAACAAGGTAAAATGTAAGATGGGATCAATAATAGATAAATTAATAGGACATGAATTTGCTGAACCAATTTCTAAAAGGGATACAAAAATGGGAGACGCGAGGAAGTCAGGAAAATAAATTAACTAAAGATGAGAAACTAAGAAAGGGAATTTTTGTTTTTCTTTTATATGTGTTTTTTCTTTTTCTATTTTTGTGTTTAATGTATGTACTTTTGCATTTTGTAATTTTGTATCTTTTTCGTTTTTTGTATTTTTCTAAACTTTTCTATTGATAAAACCTAATAAAATATTATATATATATAAAAGATTCCACATGAGAAACATCTTTGCCCCTGTGGAGATGGTAGCACCGAAACAGCGGCACACGTCCTCCTGTCCTGTACTCTCTACAAAGACCTGAGGAACGAGATCATCACCCCACTCATACTAACCATCCCAGGGCGCTCAACCACTGCCACAATGTCCTTTCTTCTATCAGATCAAAATGAACAGATAACAGCAAAGGTTGCTAGGTTCATAGTGGGGCAATCAGAATAAGGGCCACTAACTGACTGCTGATTCAGGACTTTAAATTGTGCTTTTATATAAAATTTCCTTTTCTGCGTATACTGTAATGTTTTACTGTTGCTATGGCCATTGGCTAATGCAAATAAAGTTTTATTTTTTAAATATATATATATATCTGCAGAGATGCCATTCAGCATTTTGCCCCCGCAGAAACTAAACCTGTGCTTTCGCTTATAAATCCTGCATCTGCAGAACCTCAGCCTTTGGTTGCAATTCTCCGTCCGCACCACCAGGCTTCCCAGCAGTGGCATCACCTAAGCCAGCCCTTGAGGCCCCTGTGGTCCCTTCAACCACATCCTTTATACCATCCAAACATTTCCAGTAATTTTTTTAAAATACATTTTTATTGACTTTGTTTTCTGTCATTACAAACATCTCATATCAATAATATACCGTACATATTACACATCTTCACCCCTTCCCTCCCGTGCTTCCCTCAGCTTCCATTTCTGGTTTGGTACCCCCTTATTACATACTGCTGTTTCTCACAATCCACTATATCATTTCTTCATTATTTTAACTTTTCTCTATCAATAAAGATGTGTGTGTTTATTTAAATCCTGTCATCAAGTCAATGTTCTTTCTTTGTTTCTGCAAATATGTTATAAAAGGTTCCCACTCTTTTCCCAAAGTCACTGTTATCCTTTTCTCGTAGTCTATCCATCAGTTTTGCCTGTTCCACATAATTCATCAATTTCTCTTGCCATTGTTCCTTTTTGGAATTTCTCCAGTCTTCCAGTTTCGTGCTATCAGAATTCTTGCCACTGTAGTAGCATACATAAATAATGTCATTTTCTCTTTCAGCAGATCTTGACCTAAAATACCTAACAGGAAGGCTTCTGGTTGTTTAACAAATGTTATTTTCAACATTTTCTTCAATTCGTTGTATATCATTTCCCAATATACGTCTACATTTTTACAATCCCACCACATATGATAAAAAGTACCTTCAGCCTCACACCTCCAACACTCCTTCATTTTTGTACATTTTTGCTAATTTGACTGGTGATATATACCATCTATACATCATCTTCAAATAGTTTTCTCTCAACAATATACAGTCCGTAAATTTTAAATTTACTTTCCACAATTTTGTCCAGTCTTCGAATTGTATGTTATGGCCTATATCTTGTGACCATTTTATCATCACCGACTTTACTTCTTCATCTTTAGTTTCCCATTTCAAAATGATATCATATGCCTTTTTAAAATAATTTAGAGTTTTCTTCTATCACTTCCTTTTGGAATTTGGAAACTGAATACAAAAAAAACTCTTTTATTGTCTTCTTTAAAAATATCTTTTAGCTTTAGCTGTCTGTGATGCAACCAGCTTTGAAGATGTTCTTTTATTTCTTCATATTCTTTCAATTTTAGTTTTCCCTCCTGTTCTACCATTAATTATCTACATGTTGGCCATTCTCCCTTTTTTCCAATGTTTTAAGGGACAATGCTAGCCACCAAGGTGTCTTAGAGTCTACTAATTCTTTATATTTTTCCCACACTTTTATCAGTGATCTCCTTATTATGTGATTATGAAACCCTCTGTGTATTTTTGTCTTTCCATAGCATAAATAAGCATGCCATCCAAACCTGTTGTCCTGTCCTTCCAGTTCTGTTATTTCCTCCTTATCTAACTTGATCCAATCCCGGATCCATATTTAGGGATGCAGCTTCATAATACAATTTTCAATCTGGAAGTGAGAATCTGCCTCTTTCTTTCACGTCTAAGTATCTTGATTTTTATCCTTGGCCTTTTCCCATTCCAGATAAATCTTGAAATCTCTCTTTGCCATTCTTTGAAGCATGCATTTCCTGTTATTACTGGAATAGTCTGGAAGATGAATAATATCCTTGGAAGTACATTCATTTTTATTGCTGCAATTCTTCCCAATAAAAAAAGGTTCATCCTATTCCATATTTCCAAATTTCTTTTAACTTCATGCCAATTTTTTTCGTAATTGTCTTTATAGATATTTATATTTTTTGCTGTAATCCATACACCCAAATATTTTACCTTTTTATGTGCTTCTATCCCTGTCATTTCTATTATTTCCTTCCTTTCAGGTTCTTTAAGGTTTTTTAATAACAGTTTGGTCTTACTTTTATTTAATTTAAATCCTGCCACTTGTCCAAACTCTTGTATTATATTCATTACTTTGGGGAGAGAGTTTTTCGGATCTTCCACAGTGATTACCAAATCATCTGCAAATGCTTTCAACCAATGCTCACTTTTCTTTACTTTTATTCCTAATACTTCTGTATCTTCTCTTATTCTTCTTGTCAATACTTCCAGCACCAGAATGAACAACAGCGGTGACAAACGGGCATCCTTGTCTTGTTCCCTTTTGTATATGGCATTTGTTCATTATCACATGATTTACAATTATTTTCGCATTCTGTTCAGAGTAAACAGCCTGCATTCCCCTATTGAAGTTTACTCCAAATCCCATCTCCTCTATCACCCTCTTCATGAAGTTCCAAGAAACATTATCAAATGTTTTCTCTGCATCTATAAACATCAGTGTTGCTTTTTTTCTCATTTCTCACTTCCAGGTATTCTATAATATTCAATACATTTATAATATTATCTTTAGTTTGTCTGCCTGGAAGGAATCCAGATTGATCATGATTGTAATGGGAATTGTAGTTGCTTGTGTGTAAGTCACCGACTTCCCTAAACTGCTTGTTGTTTAAACCTTTCCCTAACTGAAGCGCACTCCTGTGCGTCTGCTTCAGTCGCTGGCAGAATCCGTTAGTGGGTGTTTCCTAAATTTTTTCCAACATAAGAATTCCTTGACAGCCAGTCTCCGCCTAGCCTCTCTGCGCGGAAGCCTTCTGCGCAGAGTAGGCGTGCCCAGTGGTGGTCCGGCACTCTCCCCGCTGATCTCACTGGAAGAGTCCCTGAGCCTTCCCTCCAAAGTGCTCTCATTCCCTCCTTCCTTCTTGGTGTCCCCCTGATTCCCTTCTCCCTCGGAAACCCTCTCTCTCTCCTTGCTGGTTCCCTCTCCTGCACTATCGGGGCTGTTAGTTTCTGCTCTCTTCACTGTGCAGCGAAGTGCTTGTCACAAGACAATGTTTACATTCCACAGTCAGAGTACTGTTGGGTTTTCCCACGGGAATGGGAAGCTGGATGTGACGTACACTGGTTTCCTGTTTTTCACTGCTCTCTCGGTGTTCTTCATTCCGAGGAGAAGGACGGTTGCTTCTCTGCTCCCGCAGAGGCAAGATGCATGTTTGTGATTTCTCAATACTGAACTGAAAATAAAGCAACTTTAAGCATGTGGCACGTACTGTTCGTCATTCCGTTGTGCAAAGGACTCTGCAATATCAACATTTTGGTTATCAGGCCCAGAAAGACGTAAATCAAACTGAGAAGCTGAGTCGGAATGCCGGCAGAGGTACAGAGGAACGGATCGCATTATCTGCTCTGCGCGTCAAGTTTGATTGATGAAGGTATGTGCTCATGCTCCGGGCAGCCTGCCAGTTTATAGTTTATGGCTTTATGACTGGACTTTGTACTTTTAAAGCCGTTTTGCCGCGATAAAGGCTTTAAGGCACAAGCTCACAGGCTTGGATGGCTGGGGAAAATGAAAGTACTTTTTAAAAGTGCTTTTGGAAGAAGCTGCAGTACTGTGACGCAGCTTGTTTAAAGCAGCAATGATGGCTGAAGCAAAGCTGGCTGATGCTTTTGGGATTCCTAAGCTCAATAAGAAAAATTACACGGAGTGGGTACTTTATGCAGAGGCAATTCTGCGGAAAGAGGGTCTGTTTAATGTTATTACAGACAACCCCCCAGCTCCAATTACAGCTGAATGGAATGCTAAGGATTCCAAAGCACGGGGAACGCTTACGTTGATAGTATCCCCAGAAGAGCTCTGTTTGTTGCGTGGAAAGACCACAGCCAGAGAAATTTGGAACACTTTAAGAGAGGCTCACTTGAGGACAGAAGCTGGTTCCTCAATGTACTACTATGCCAAGCTGCATGATATGGCTCTTGCTGAAGGTGGAGATGTGCGTAAACATCTGATGGAGATGCAGAATCTGAGACACGAGCTGCAACAGAGAGGACTCAACTTTCCAGAGGCTGTGTATTCCTTTATGATACTACATTCTTTGGGTCCAAGTTGGGAGTCCGTTGCCACTCAGATTGCTGTTCAACCAACTGCTCAGCTCACAGTAGCCTATGTTACTACCGTGATCCAGAATGAAGCAGATCGCCGGGGTGCTAGCTGCATGGATAAGGGGGAGTCTTCACAGACGTCATCCCAGAGTGCAGTGGAACCACCAGAGGGCACCAAAGCTTTGAAGGCAGTGAAATGCTACTCGTGTGGACGTCTAGGCCATATGAAGAGGGAATGCAGATATCCCAGAGCCAAGACAGAGCAGCGCAGCGGAAGTTCATCGCGTGGAAAAGGCCAAAGCAAAGGCAAAGGTCCGGTGTCCAGGACAACGCAGCACAAGGCAATGGTCTCACGCTTCACTCCAAAGGTTGCAAAGGTCCAGAAGACGTCTAGATCTTTCTTCGTTGTTGATTCAGCAGCTACCCACCACATGTGCAACGATAAGAGACTGTTCGTGTCTTTTACACCGCAGGAAGGTGCGATTCACCAGGCGGATGATCACACGATCCCAAGTCAAGGCTACGGAACTGTTGTTCTTCACAGTTTGGACTTAGAGATACATGATGTACTTTATGTTCCAGATGCCACACACAATCTTCTAAGTGTGATGCAGCTGAATGAACGGAACATTGACGTTTCCTTCAAGAACAAGAAATGCACCATCACAAAGAAAGACGATTATGTCTTGCATGCTGAATGTGTTGATCGTTTGTTTGTTTTGTATTATGATGATGTTGTGCAGAATGAGACTTGTTGCATTGCAGGTTCTAACAAAAGTTTGCATGCAGGATGTATTCATGATTTTCACAGGAAATTTGGTCATTTGCATTTTGAGGCAGTATCTAAAATGCCTACCATGGTTGAAGGTATGACTATTAAACCCTGCAGATACCACATGAAGTGCAAAGCATGCGCAGCAAACAAGGTGAAAATGGCTGCGAAAGGTAAGGTGTCTAGTAGGCAAGCTACAGAACCATACCAGGTTGTTCATGCTGATTTAGTTGGTCCACTATCGCCCTCTTTGGGTGGCAATAGGTTCTTCATGGTTCTCATTGATGCATTTTCCAGGTATATTTATGTGTACAATCTCAAGCAGAAATCAGAGGCTTTTCCAAGGTTCAAGGAATTCTGTGCTTGGTTGGAAAATGTGCATGGTAAGAAGATAAAAATTCTTTTCACAGATCGCGGGGGAGAATTCACTTCTCAGCAGTTTGAAGCTTTTCTGACTGAGAAAGGAATTCAACACGATTTGTCCAGTCCTCGCTCGCCATGGCAGAATGGACTTTGCGAAAGGGCAAATCAGACATTGCTTCAAGGGTTAAAAACCTTGCTGCATGATGCTAATCTTCCAGAGAGTTATTGGGCCGAATCTCTCTCATGTTTTGTTTACAGTTACAATCACAGGTTATCTTCAGCGATTGGTTGTACCCCCTATGAGAAGATGTTTGGCAAGAAACCATACATCAAACACATGAAAATTTTTGGTTCTGATATGTGGATTCACTCACCACAAAGCTCCAAATTAGGCAAACGTGGTTTGCATGGTATCTTTCTAGGTTATCAGAAAGGTTCTTACAGGATAATGATGACTGACTCTAAGACAATTAAGCTCACAAGAAGTGTTGAGTACAATGCCAAGTGGGGGGAGAAAGTGGGAATTTTTCAATGTTATCCTAATGACAGTGATGAGACTGAGGATAAGCAACAACAACCCACACCCACTGATGAAGGTTCTGATTCTGAGTCTGAAACTGAATCGGGTGATTCAGAGGATTTCAAGAGTGCGAAAGCCTCTATGCGACCCTCTGAAAGCTCTGATCAGGAATTGGAAGAACCATTGTTCACAATAGGTCACTTTTCTCCTAAGAAGGAAGAGGAGAGTGTTGAAGACCAAAGGCTAATTCGCAGGTCACAAAGAGCCACTAAAGGCAGACCTCCAAAGAGATTTGCTGATGAATTTGCTAAGACAGCAGTAGCAGCTGTTAAAAGCTCCAAGAAGGTATTTGAACCTTCAAGTTTCCAAGAAATCCAGGATTTGGATTCTAAGGAAGCTGAGCCATGGTTAAATGCCATGAAGGCTGAGCTTGATTCCTTAGAAAGGAACAAAACTTGGGAGCTAGTTCCAGTAGTTCCAGGAATGAAACTGCTTGGAAGCAAATGGGTCTTCAAAGCGAAGACTGATCAAAATGGCAAGATAGTCAGACACAAAGCCAGATTGGTAGCCAGAGGTTTTGCACAGGTACCAGGTGAAGACTATCACGAGACCTACTCACCCACTGTGAGATATGAGAGCATTAGGCTTATGCTCAAGCTAGCTGCAGAGGAGAATCTACACATTAGTCACCACGATGTAAATACAGCGTTTTTGTACGGATCTCTAGGTGAATCACTTTATATGCTTCCACCTGATGGCGTACAGGTAAAACAGGGATTTGTTTGTGCTCTGAAGAAGTCCCTTTATGGTCTCAAACAAAGTGCACGGTGTTGGCACACAAAACTCACTGAAGCATTGTTTTCTCTAGGTTTTCAGCAAGGGAAAGCTGATCCATGTGTATTTGTCAAAGAGGAAGGGCAAAAGAAGCTGTATTGTTTGTTTTATGTTGATGATATTTTATTCTTTTGGAAAGATGTCACAATGTACAATAACGCCCTAGCTCAACTGAAAGAGCACTTTGACATGAAAGATCTTGATGAGGTAAACAATTACCTATCTCTGGAAATAGAGAAAGATCAAAGTGGTAACATTCTAGTACACCAGTCAAGGAAAATTGCTGATGTGTTAAGCAAACTAAACCTGATGGATGCTAACCCTGTAGACACACCGATGACAACAGGTTATCAGGTAGAAGACACTGAAGAAGCATTTTCTGACACTACACTGTACAGAAGTGTGCTAGGCAAGCTAAACTTCATTGCCAGATGTTCAAGACCTGACATTGCTGTTAGCTGTAATTTGCTAAGCAGACAAGTTAACAATCCTACTGTTAAGGATTGGAAAGCTCTGAAACGCATAGCACGCTATTTGAAAGGCACTATGCATTACAGACTGAGATTTAACAATCAGAAGTCTGGTGGTCTTGAGATTTTTGCAGATGCAAGTTTTGGAAGTGACACTACAGACAGGAAAAGTACGTCTGGAGTTTGCTACATGTACAATCAGGGTCTATTTGATTGGTCATGCAAGAAGCAGACAACAATTAGCTTAAGTACTTGTGAAGCTGAACTGAATGCACTGTCTTATTCACTTAAGGATTGTGAATGGTTGTTACAATTGTGCAAAGACATGAAAATTCCTGTCAAATGTCCAATCAAGGTTTACCAGGACAACAAAGCATGTTTGGCTTTGCTGAATTCGGAAGGTTGTAAGCAAAGCACGAAGCACTTGCAGTTGAAGGTGCAACATGCTAGGGAACATATTCAGAAGGGACTCGTAACGGTGTCCTATATGCCAGGTAATGAAATTCCTGCTGATGTATTGTCCAAGATTGTATCAAGGGATCAACACTGTACCTATGTACAGAAGTTGGGTTTGTACTGATATTGTACGAACACGCTGCCCAGTGATGTTCACAGAAAGGGGGAGGATGTTAGTTTCTGCTCTCTTCACTGTGCAGCGAAGTGCTTGTCACAAGACAATGTTTACATTCCACAGTCAGAGTACTGTTGGGTTTTCCCACGGGAATGGGAAGCTGGATGTGACGTACACTGGTTTCCTGTTTTTCACTGCTCTCTCGGTGTTCTTCATTCCGAGGAGAAGGACGGTTGCTTCTCTGCTCCCGCAGAGGCAAGATGCATGTTTGTGATTTCTCAATACTGAACTGAAAATAAAGCAACTTTAAGCATGTGGCACGTCCGGCACTCTCCCCGCTGATCTCACTGGAAGAGTCCCTGAGCCTTCCCTCCAAAGTGCTCTCATTCCCTCCTTCCTTCTTGGTGTCCCCTTGATTCCCTTCTCCCTCGGAAACCCTCTCTCTCTCCTTGCTGGTTCCCTCTCCTGCACTATCGGGGCGACTTCTCTCTCTGCTGGTCTCCGATGTCAGTTCCCTGACATCCACCTCCCTCCCAGACCCCCCTTCCTCCCCCGTCCGTTCCTGGGACGGTGAAGCTGGAAAACCTCGGAAGGAGTTGTCCTCCTCCTCAGAGGATTCAAACACCTCTCTCCACCTGCTGCCGTCTTTTTGCGCATCCTCTTCTGCCCACTCGTCTTCCTCCTCCTTGGATCTTCCCCCTTCCTCCTCTTCAGAGTGGGGAAATCCCATAAACTCCCCTTCCTCCTCCGTGTCCCCAAATTGCTCCTCCCAGAACCTTCCTAAAGGTTTGGGTTTTCTTGGGAACCTGCGATGGAACTCCTCCTGCAAATACTCATCCCTGATCTCTTCTGCTGGAACCCATGTGTTCTCGGATTCGGGTTCCCCCTCCCAAGCCACCAGATACTCCACCCGCTTTCCTCTCCACCTGGAATCAATGATCTCCGCCGCATGACTACTGAGTTCCCTTTCCTCCACCCATGGATGCATGGGTGTTTCTCTTTCTTGTCCCATAAACTCCCTCCCTTCCCTGTACGGTGAGAGTAAGGACCTGTGGAAAACCGGGTGCAATTTCATGTTGCTGGGCAGTCTGAGTTTGAAAAGGTCCCAATCGTTTGGGCCGTAGTTTCTTACACCCCCCTTTGAACGGTAACCCTTGGGTAGACAACCACACTCGGTCCCCCACTCTTATGGTTTCCCCTTCTCTGCGGTGCTTGTCCGCCTGCCTCTTGTACGCCTCCTTCGCCCTCTCCAGGTTGACCCTGAGTTGTTGGTGTAACGCCTCCATTTCTTCCACAAATTGCTCGGCTGCCGGTACACTCCAGTTTCCCTCCCCCTCCCCTGGGAAAGCCCTGGGGTGACACCCGTAATTGGCCATGAAAGGGCTCATCCCCGTGGACACATGTTCCGTGTTATTGTATGCAAATTCAGCCAGTGCTAGTTTGTCCACCCAATCGTTCTCCCTTTCGTTAACGTAGCAGCGCAGATACTGTTGAAGTATGCTATTGGCTCTCTCTGCTTGCCCGTTGGTCTCCGGATGTCTGGCCGTCGAGAAACTCACCTCCACTTCTAACAGGCTCATCAGTCTCCTCCAAAACCTGGAAGTGAATTGCCGGCCTCTGTCGGACAAAATCCTCAAGGGGGTGCCATGCAACCTGAAGACATGATTAACAAACAGCCTAGCTGTTTCCTCGGCTGTCACTGCGTGCGAGCACGCGATAAAATGACATATTTTGGTCATCGAGTCCACTACCACCATGACAGCCGTTTTACCCTTGGACCTAGGTAAATCGGTCATAAAGTCAATTGAGACCACCTCCCATGGTTTTTCTGGTGTTGGCAAAGGTTCCAGTAACCCCGCTGGTGCTGCCCTCTCCCCCTTGGCCCTCTGGCAGCGTTCGCACCCTCTTACGTATTCTCGTACATCTTCCCTCACCCTTGGCCACCAGAACTGCCTAGTGACTAGCAACATGGTTTTGTGTTGACCAAAATGTCCCGCCGTGGGGTTGTCATGAAGCTGTTTGAGTATCTTTCCTCTCAAGTCCCCTTCAGGTATGTACAACACTCCCTTATAGTACAAAACCCCCTCCTTTACCTCAAAACCCCCCTGACCTTCTGCTGCATTTCGGATCTCTCTGATTTTGGTTTGGGCGTACTGGTCATCCCTCGTCCACCCCACGAGTTCTTGCCTCCCTACCAACACTCCCCCACACACCCATTGGTTCTCTGGTATGACATGATGTACTTCCGGTACTCCCTCTCCTTCCAAGTACTCTGGTTTGCAAGAAAGGGCGTCTGCGCGGACGTTTTCCTTCCCCGGTACGTACCTAATCTCAAAAAAACCTTTGAAAACTCCTGTGCCCATCGCACTTGTCTTTGATTCAAGACACGTGCAGTTCTCCAATACTCTAGGTTCTTGTGGTCCGTGCACACCTGGATCTTGTGCTGTGCACCTATTAGAAAATGTCTCCATCGGCGAAAGGCCTCATGAATGGCCAGCAGTTCCCAATCATACACAGTGTAATTTTGTTCGGACTTATTCAGTTTCCTCGAGAAAAAGGCGCACGGCTTCCACTCTCTACGATCTCCCGGCTGAAGTAAAACAGCTCCCACCACTCGATCTTATGAGTCCGTCTCCAGCTTCATTGGCTTCCGCAGATCTACGTGTAAGAGTTGCTCTTCCGAAGCGAACGCCCTCTTTAGCTTCTCAAAGGACTGCTGAGCCTCCGCCGTCCATTCAAAGTTCTTCTTGCTGCTTAGACAATCGGTTATGGGCGCTGTTAAGTGGGCAAAGTTCTTGATGAATTTCCTATAGAAATTCCCAAACCCCAGGAACCTCTGCACGTCCTTCCGGCTCTTGGGAGTCTTCCATTCTAACACAGCCTGCACCTTGCCCGGGTCCATGGCTAATCCCTTGTCCGACAATCTGTAACCTAGGAACTCCACCTCTCGGGCATGGAATTGGCACTTCTCCAATTTGACCCACAGCTGGTTCTCCTGCAGCCTCTTTAGCACTTCCCTGACGTCTTTTACATGCTGCTCCTCGTTCTCTGAGTAGATAAGCACGTCGTCCAGGAAAGCCACGCAATTCTTGTACAGCAGGGACCCCAGCACGTGGTGCATGAATGCTTGAAATGTGCTGGAGCCTGATTGTAATCCGAAGGGCATCACGAGGTACTCAAAGGCCCCCAGAGGGGTGAACATCGTGGTTTTCCATTCGTCCCCCTCCCTCATCCTTATCAAATTGTACGCCCCTCGAAGGTCCAACTTAGTAAAAACCTTCCCTTTCCTCACTCTGGCCAGGATATCATCTATTCTAGGCATGGGGAAGGTCGCTGGTTCCGACACCAGGTTTAAGGACCTGTAATCTACGACTAATCTGGGTTCTTTGGAGTCCCTTTTGTCCACAAAAAACACCGGACTGCCCCCCACCGCCCTTGATTCTCGTTGTTGTTGTTGTTTAGTCGTTTAGTCGTGTCCGACTCTTCGTGACTCCATGGACCAGAGCACGCCAGGCACTTCTGTCCTCCACTGCCTCCCGCAGTTTGATCAAACTCATGCTAGTAGCTTCAAGAACACCATCCAACCATCTCATTCTCTGTCGTCCCCTTCTCCTTGTGCCCTCCATCTTTCCCAACATCAGGGTCTTTTCCAGGGAGTCCTCTCTTCTCATGAGGTGGCCAAAGTATTGGAGCCTCAGCTTCACGATCTGTCCTTCCAGTGAGCACTCAGGGCTGATTTCCTTCAGAATGGAGAGGTTTGATCTTCTTGCAGTCCATGGGACTCTCAAGAGTCTCCTCCAGCACCATAATTCAAAAGCATCAATTCTTCGGCGATCAGCCTTCTTTATGGTCCAGCTCTCACTTCCATACATCACTACTGGGAAAACCATGGCTTTTACTATACGGACCTTTGTTGGCAAGGTGATGTCTCTGCTTTTTAAGATGTTGTCTAGGCTTGCCATCGCCTTTCTCCCAAGGAGCAGGCGTCTTTTAATTTCGTGACTGCTGTCACCATCTGCACTGATCATGGAGCCCAAGAAAGTAAAATCTCTCACTGCCTCCATTTCTTCCCCATCTATTTGCCAGGAGGTGATGGGCCCAGTGGCCATGATCTTCGTTTTTTTGATGTTGAGCTTCAGACCATATTTTGTGCTCTCCTCTTTCACCCTCATTAAAAGGTTCTTTAATTCCTCTTCACTTTCTGCCATCAAGGTTGTGTCATCTGCATATCTGAGGTTGTTGATATTTCTTCCGGCAATCTTAATTCCGGCTTGGGATTCATCCAGCCCAGCCTTTCGCATGATGAATTCTGCATATAAGTTAAATAAGCAGGGAGACAATATACAGCCTTGCCGTACTCCTTTCCCAATTTGGAACCAATCAGTTGTTCCATATCCAGTTCTAACTGTAGCTTCTTGTCCCACATAGAGATTTCGCAGGAGACAGATGAGGTGATCAGGCACTCCCATTTCTTTAAGAACTTGCCATAGTTTGCTGTGGTCAACACAGTCAAAGGCTTTTGCATAGTCAATGAAGCAGAAGTAGATGTCTTTCTGGAACTCTCTAGCTTTCTCCATAATCCAGCGCATGTTTGCAATTTGGTCTCTGGTTCCTCTGCCTCTTCTAAATCCAGCTTGCACTTCTGGGAGTTCTCGGTCCACATACTGCTTGAGCCTTCCTTGTAGAATTTTAAGCATAACCTTGCTAGCATGTGAAATGAGTGAAATTGTGCGGTAGTTGGAGCATTCTTTGGCACTGCCTTTCTTTGGGATTGGAATGTAGACTGATCTTCTCCAATCCTCTGGCCACTGCTGAGTTTTCCAAACTTGCTGGCATATTGAGTGTAGCACCTTAACAGCATCATCTTTTAAAATTTTAAACAGTTCAGCTGGAATACCATCATTTCCACTGGCCTTGTTATTTGCAGTGCTTTCTAAGGCCCATTTGACTTCACTCTCCAGGATGTCTGGCTCAAGGTCAGCAACCACACTACCTGGGGTGTACGAGACATCCATATCTTTCTGGTATAATTCCTCTGTGTATTCTTGCCACCTCTTCTTGATGTCTTCTGCTTCAGTTAGATCTTTACCACTTTTGTCCTTTATTATGGTAATCTTTGTACAAAATGTTCCTTTCATATTTCCGATTTTCTTGAACAGATCTCTGGTTCTTCCCGTTCTGTTGCTTTCCTCTATTTCTTTGCATTGCTCGTTTAAGAAGGCCTTCTTGTCTCTCCTTGCTGTTCTTTGGAAATCTGCATTCAATTTCCTGTATCTTTCACTATCTCCCTCGCATTTTGCTTGCCTTCTCTCCCCCGCTATTTGTAAGGCCTCGTTGGACAGCCACTTTGCTTTCTTGCATTTCTTTTTCATTGGGATGGTTTTAGTTGCTGCCTCCTGTATAATGTTGCGAGCCTCCATCCATAGTTCTTCAGGCACTCTGTCCAGCAAATCTAAATCCTTAAACCTGTTCCTCACTTCCACTGTGTATTCATAAGGGATTTGGTTTAGATTGTATCTTACCTGTCCAGTGGTTTTTCCTACTTTCTTCAGTTTAAGCTTGAATTTTGCTATAAGGAGCTGATGATCTGAGCCACAGTCAGCTCCAGGTCTTGTTTTTGCTGACTGTATAGAGCTTCTCCATCTTTGGCTGCAGAGAATATAATCAATCTGATTTCGATGTTGCCCATCTGGGGATGTCCATGTGTAGAGTCGTCTCTTGTGTTGTTGGAAAAGCGTGTTTGTGATGACCAGCTTGTTCTCTTGACAGAACTCTATTAGCCTTTGCCCTGCTTCGTTTTGATCTCCAAGGCCAAACTTGCCAGTTGTTCCTTTTATCTCTTGATTCCCTACTTTAGCATTCCAATCCCCTATAATGAGCAGAACATCCTTCTTTGGTGTCACTTCGATAAGGTTTTGTAAGTCTTCATAGAACTGGTCAATTTCAGTTTCTTCAGCACCAGTAGTTGGTGCATAAACTTGGATTACTGTGATGTTAAAAGGTCTGCCTTGGATTCGTATCGAGATCATTCTATCATTTTTGAGACTGCATCCCAGTACAGCTTTCGCCACTCTTTTGTTGACTATGAGGGCCACTCCATTTCTCTTACGGGTTTCTTGCCCACAGTAGTAGATATGGTAGTCATCCGAACTGAATTCGCCCATTCCCGTCCATTTTAGCTCACTGATGCCCAGGATGTCAATATTTATTCTTGCCATCTCATTTTTGACCACATCCAACTTACCCAGGTTCATGGTTCTTACATTCCAGGTTCCTATGCAATATTTTTCTTTACAGCATTGGACTTTCCTTTTGCTTCCATGCATATCCACAACTGAGCGTCCTTTCGGCTTTGGCCCAGCCGCTTCATCAGCTCTGGATCTACTTGTACTTGTCCTCCGCTCTTCCCCAGTAGCATGTTGGACACCTTCCGACCTGAGGGGCTCATCTTCCAGTGTCATAACTTTTATATGCCTGTTGTCTTTGTCCATGGAGTTTTCTTGGCAGGGATACTGGAGTGGCTTGCCGATTCCTACTCCAGGTGGATCACGTTTGGTCAAAACTCTCCACTATGACCTGTTCATCTTGGGTGCCCTGCTCGGCGTAGTTCATAGCTTCTCTGAGTTCTTCAAGCCCCTTCGCCACGGCAAGGCAGTGATCCATGAAGGGGTTGATTCTCGTATGAACCCCCTATTCAGGTTCTTGTCAATAAACTTCTGCAACTCCTGCATCTCCCTGTCTGACATGGCGTACAGCTTACCCACTGGTAACTCGGCCCCAGGGAGTAGGTTGATCTGACAGTCAAAGGACCTGTGCGGGGGTAGTCTATCCGCCTCCTTCTCACTGAAGACTTCTTGCAGATCAGCATACTGAGGTGGTACCCTCCCCTTTTCCCCTGTCACCATCCCTGCCACTCTGGCCACTGCCATTCTCTGGATCTCCCCTCCGTGACAGTGCTCCATGCAATAAGCTGACCCAAAGGAGACTGTTCGCTGGTGCCACCCCACCACTGGATCATGCAATGCCAACCAACTCATGCCCAGTATGATTGGAGGTCCTGCTAGTGTGGCCACGTGAAAAGCAATTGTTTCTGTGTGTCTGGATACTCTCATCTTCATAGGAGGTGTCTGGTGGGTCACTTCTCCCCCCAGGAGTTCCCTCCCATCGATGGTTGTTACTTGCAAGGAGTGCTCCAATGGCAATAACTGGAGCTGGTGTTCCAGGGCAAATTCCCTGCTAAAAAAGTTGCAAGAGCTCCCTGAATCCAACAATGCCTTCACCTTGATTGGGTGCCCGTTTGGGAGTTCTAGCACCACCTCTATGGCGATGGCTGCCTGGGGAGGGTCTGGCTTGGGCACTTTTACTGGGTACTTGCCTGGCTGCTGTGCCCGCTCTTCGGCAGCCAAGCATTGTCGTTTCCCTGCTCCTTTTCCTCCTCCTGCTCACCACCAACTGCCCCCACCATTCCTTGCCACGCCTTCCTCTGAGGGCAGACCCTGGCGAAATGTCCCGGCTGTCGGCAGATAAAGCATTTCTTGGCGGCTTTCCCCTCCTTCTTGCGCGCCTCGCCAGCATTTGAAACCCCCCGCGTGCGCGCGCCTCCAATTTCCATTGGTTCCGCTGGCGGCTGAGGCGGCTCTGGCATCTCAGGAATCCAGTTGTCATGACAACGCTCCACTCTCCCTTCCCGCCTTTCCATCGCCCGGGTCTCTTGTCGCACT
The DNA here is from genome assembly GCF_965113315.1 of Podarcis vaucheri. Taxonomy (NCBI): domain Eukaryota; kingdom Metazoa; phylum Chordata; class Lepidosauria; order Squamata; family Lacertidae; genus Podarcis; species Podarcis vaucheri. The sequence goes on from NC_138757.1 coordinate 29,338,487, forward strand.
CCCACCGCGAGCGCCAACTTGGTCAGCTGGTCCATTGACTCTGGGCGGGGCGCGCGGGAAAGTTCATCTTTTACCCAAGGGGATAACCCTTCCTCAAACAACATTTGCACTGGTTCCAAACCCAGTCCCCACCCAAGTTTATGGATCAACATGGCAAAACGTGACCAGTATTCTCTCACTGATTGGTTCCCTTGTTTGCAACTCATCAGCTCCTTGCGCGTCACGCTCATCTCCACTTGACTCGAGAACATATGGTCCATGGAGCTGAAAAACTTCCTAAGGTCCTTTAGCGCGGCATTTTCGGATGCCATCAAGGGTCGAACCCATTCCCTGCCCCCCCCGAAGGTGTCCAATCACAAAAGCGACCCGACCCCCATCATCCACAAAATCATCATACTGCAGGTCCAGTGCATACTGCACCTCTGTCTTAAATGTGTTATACTCTCTGGGGTTGCCCCCAAACTTCTGCAGTTGTCCCAGTACCTTCCTCGCGATGGGGGTGGGTTTCCCCTGGGCATCCTGAGTCCTCCTTTCGTCCAGTCGCGCCGCCAGAACCGCCAGCTGTTGTTCCAACTCTCTGTTTCTCTCCTCCAGAGATGGTCCGCCCCTGGCTCCTCCCTCAGCGCCTACTCCTCCGGTTAGACTCATGACGGTGCCCCTTTTTGATTGTTCCGTACAAGCAACGTGAGGGACTAACGGATTGCTGTAATGGGAATTGTAGTTGCTTGTGTGTAAGTCACCGACTTCCCTAAACTGCTTGTTGTTTAAACCTTTCCCTAACTGAAGCGCACTCCTGTGCGTCTGCTTCAGTCGCTGGCAGAATCCGTTAGTGGGTGTTTCCTAAATTTTTTCCAACATAAGAATTCCTTGACAGCCAGTCTCCTCCTAGCCTCTCTGCGCGGAAGCCTTCTGCGCAGAGTAGGCGTGCCCAGTGGTGGTCCGGCACTCTCCCCGCTGATCTCACTGGAAGAGTCCCTGAGCTTTCCCTCCAAAGTGCTCTCATTCCCTCCTTCCTTCTTGGTGTCCCCTTGGGATAATATTTCTATATTTAAAATCCTCATTTGTTCCTCTGTTATCTTTGGAAGATTGCTGTTTTTGACATAGTCTTCTATCAGTGTCGTCGTCTCTGGTCCCTTTTTGTAGAGATCAGAAAAATCTTTTACAAAGGCTTCCCTTATTTCTTTTGTTTTCTCAGTTGTTCTACCGTTAAGTTTTATCCTATTTACATAATTATTTTGTTCACATTTTCTCAATTGCCATGCCAAAAGTTTTCCTGGCTTGTTGGCATTTTCAAAAAAAATCTGTTTTGTCTTCTTAATTTTCCATGCTATTTCCTCATTAATTAACAAAGAATACAGTGGTACCTCGGGTTACAGACGCTTAAGGTTACAGATGTTTCAGGTTACAGACTCCGCTAACCCAGAAATAGTACCTCAGGTTAAGAACTTTGCTTCAGAATGAGAACAGAAATCGTGTGGCGGCAGCAGGAGGCTCCATTAGCTAAAGTGGTACCTCGAGTTAAGAACAGTTTCAGGTTAAGAATGGACCTCCAGAATGAATGAAGTTATTAACCCGAGGTACCACTGTAGTAATTTTATCGCCTGTTTTGTTGTTTCTTTATTTGGTGCTTTTACTAATTCTTTATCTTTCTCTGCTATTTTATTTAAAATTTCCTTCTTTCTTTTCTCTCTTGCCTTCTTTTTAATTGATTTTTGTTGAATAAACAGGCCTCTCATGACCGCCTTGCTAGCGTCCCAGACTGCTTGGAGTTTGGTCTCATTATTCAAATTTTGTTAAAAATATTCTCTTAGTTTCTTTTTTGTCTTTTCTAAAAAGACTTTATCATCCAAAATTTCTTCAGTCTCCAGCTAAAAGTGGACTGTCTTTTGGAATCTTCATAATTATAGAATTGTGGTCTGGCAATGTTCTTGGATCTATTTCAATTTTTTTTAATTCTTTACTCCAATTCTTTAGAAACCCAAACTGCATCCAGCCTGGCACTGCTTCCATGAACATGAGAGAAAAAAGTGAACTGTTTATCAAACATATGTTTTACTCTCCAAATATCTACCAATGTTACTGTTTCTGTCACATCAAAAAAAGTTTTGGGAAGCCTACCTTCTTTCATGTCTGTCAAGGCTGCCTCAGGTCTCAGCTCACAAAAGACCAACGCCAAGTTCTTCTTATATACAAGGATGTTTATTTCAGTTCATTATTGGTTCCACAACCGAGGCGCGCAGCCCCTTGTCTGTTAGCCTTAGACCATTGAAGTCCCTTCTGAGTCGGTCCCTCCCCTACACCAGCTTAAGATGCTTGCTTTGCTCCACCTCCTCCTGTCTTTCCTTTTCCGCAGGGTCTTTCTGCCCGCTGGAGTTCCGCCCCTCCTGGATTCCTCTGACGCTGAATCTCCCGATGGTTCTCCCTCCCTCCTGTGGGCTATGGGACCTGGCTCCTCCCCCGGGCTCTCCGTTTCCCCGCGCGCTTGCACATTTGAACTTGGCGCGCACGCCCAGCCTCCAACCTTTCTCCTGACGGTAACGTCACTCCTCTCACTGCTCCCCTCCCCTTCCAGAAGAGTGGCTTGTTCTGACCTCTCCTCCGTTCCAGCCAACGGAGCTGCTTCTCCTGACACACTGGAACTCCCCCCCCCCTTCGCTACGCTCTGGAGGGGAAGCCGGCTTTGATCTCCAGTTGCTGCTTCGGGATTCCCTGTTGGCTCTTTCCCCCTGATGAGTCCACCCTGGGGCTCCTCTCCCCCTGGCTACAGGCGCCCCCTCCTGGGAATCCCCTGATTCGCTGGAAAAGCTCATGGAGTCCCTTGGGCCACAGTCTTCCTCCTCCTCGCTGTCCTCGGACTCTGCCCAATGGTCCTCCCTCTCCTGCCTCCCATGTGCCTCTGCCCCTGAACCCCTGACAATGTCTTTTTTCCTAATCATTCTATCCATCTCTAGTGATGGGACTCCATTAAGGTCCCCCTTCACTATTACTTTCTCATCTGCGAAATTTAGCAGTTCTGTTTCTAAATCTTGGAAGAATTTTGATTTATTTTTATTTGGTGAATAATACCCACCAAAATTATTCTTTCTCCCTGTACTTTAATTTGTACCACCAATTTTCTCCCTTTCTCATCTTTTTGAATTAATTGCGGTTCAAGTGCAGACCACTCCATTTTTTAACAATATCTGCTGCAATAAATTCCATCCCTAATCTCTTATTAATCAAAATTTTGTCATGCTTTCTCGCAACATGGGTCTCTTGGAGACAAATTACTGTATTTTTCGCTCTATAACACGCACCAGACCATAACATGCACGTAGTTTTTAGAGGAGGAAAACAAGAAAAAAATATTCTAAACAAAACAGTGGATGTATGATTTTTGTGGTTCATGCTGTGGCCACAGACATGTGATCTGACGGTGAGTTTGGCGTAGCCCAATGCAAAAATCCTGAGGATCCATGTGGATCCATGCTAAAGTCGCCCTAAAGTCGCAGGGGCGCTGGGGGAGTGAACAGGAAGCAGGAGGAGGAGAACAATCCCTCTCTCACACACAGACACACAGAGTATCAATCCTAAAGTCGCAGGAGAGGCAGGGGCACTGGGAGTGGGAAGCAAGAGAAGGAGAACGATCCCCCCCCCTCTCTCACACACACACAGTATCAATCCTAAAGTCGCAGGAGAGCGCAGGGGCACTGGGAGTGGGAAGCAAGAGAAGGAGAATGATTCCCCCCCCTCTCTCACACACACACACACACAGTATCAATCCTAAAGTTCCATCCCCTCCTTGGCCCCCATCCATTCCACCAATATCCCACCCACATAGCTAACAAGCCCTTGTTCTTGTTCCTTTTCCGGCAACATCCTTAATTGAACTGTGTTTGCGTTCAACCATAGTTGAAGAAGCAAATTCTGCTCTTCCAGTTCATTTTGTCTCTCCATCAGGCCTCCTACTGCTCCAGCCAAAGCCCCATGATCCTCCCTTATACCTTCAACCAACTCTGCTGTTTTTTCCAGTTTCACAACTTTCACTTCTAGGGCATTTACCTTTTCATCCAGTTTGTCAAATTTCTGTGATAAAACCTCCTTACTATTCTCTATGTCCGACCTCACTTCCATAAATTGTTTATTCATAGATTGCTCCATTCCTTTCCTAAATTCTGCAAAGTGCAGAGCCATGAGTTCTGAAATATCTGGCTTTGCTGCTTTTTTATATCATCTTGTGCTGATGCTCTCCTCTTTTCAGCTGCTTTCTGCCTTGCTAACTCCTGTTTGGGTTTTTCTGACATGTCTGTTCTCAAAACAATTACTTCAAAACACTTCTACCTCAAGGTCAATGTTCGGTCTTATCTCTCTTTCTCTCTTGTGGCTTGTATGTAGAAAATTCCACTCCAGGCCCTGTCTTTATCACTCAGTTATATACAGATACATACAAACAGATTCTCTCTAAGACAATAAAAAAGAGGAAAATATAAAAACAATATCCAAAAACTTTCAAAGTATCAGCAGTCAAACTTTCTTTGGTTATTTAAGCTAGCAATACTATGGTCAAATAGAATATAAAGGTTTCTAAATACAGTTTTTGTTCCTTTTATTTTTAAGAACCTTGGTAAATTACCACAGTCATTAATAGGAGGTTGCATGGCTTCTCTTCATGGTGGTTTTATCTTCAGGCGTTGCAACTTTTTATTTCCTTACAGTACTTTCCAATTCTCCAATTCTGTCCCAGTCTTTTTAAATGTTCTGAACGTAGTTTATAATCCAAAATTCTCCAAACAAAGGAAAGCAGTTGCAATCCAAATTGTATTTATAATCCATATAATATTTGTAATCCAATATGTGATATTTTCATCAATTGTAATTCCAATATGTGGCCCTGCTCCTTCAAGATTCCCTTTTCTGTTCCTACTCCCACTCTTCCAGGCACTTTGCCTCCCTGAGATTTCTCCCAGTTACAGCAAAGTGTTCTCCTGCCAAACTTTGGTAGGAATTGCAAAGATCCAGGGTCCTTTTTATTTTATTTTCCAATCTTTAGACCACCTTCATTCATAAAAAGTAGCCTTGCCATTCATAAAAAAAGAAAGAACTCCACTCCATTCATAAAGGCTCCACTTAAAGTTCAGAAGGGCAACAGTTCAGAGTCCAACTCTTTGTATCCAATAAAGAGATGGTTTGCTAGTATTTGGTGCAGTATAAAAAGTAACAAAAGACTGATGTGTTTCCAAATATTCTTTGATCTCATTCACAGTTCCACACTGCAGGATCTGTCTTTCAGAAAACTGAAGTTGACTTCCTTTTTAAATTCCGTCCTCGCCAAATTAAAGTCCAAATTGATTGATTATAAAGTCAGAAAATTTGGTAATAAATACCGTGTCTTGGAAAGTCTGCTGCTTCAGGTGGTGGATTGTGGTTTTGGCTTTTTGAAGTGCGATATAGCCGTGAGTGAACTCAAGCCGCTTCTCTCACCCCCACCCCCTCGCTGCCAATGCAGTGGCGAGGCTCCATGAGCGCGGCAAGTTTTCCTTTCACTCAGCTGGTCCCCTCGAGACCCTGCTCATCCGTGGAGCTTTTTAAAGGGGGTGTCTAACCCTGGCACACTCCCCTAACGTCCAAATCGCCCGGTAACGGTCGTTACTTAAGCGGACGATCCATTCTGTGCTGCCATTTCCCTCCACAGGCAAACCATAATAATAATAATAATAATAATAATAATAATAATAATAATAATAATAATAATAATAATAATTATTATTATTATTATTTATTTATACCCCACCCATCTGTCTGAGTTTCCCCAGCCACTCTGGGCGGCTCCCAATCAAGTGTTAAAAACAGCGCAGCATTAAATATTAAAAACTTCCGTAAACAGAGCTGCCTTCAGATGTCTTTTAAAGATAGGATAGCTGCTTATTTCCTTCACATCTGAAGGGAGGGTGTTCCACATGGTGTGCGCCACTACCGAGAAGGACCTCTGTCTGGTTCCCTGTAACCTGACTTCTCGCAATGAGGGAACCGACAGAAGGCCCTTGGCACTGGATCTCAGTGTCCGGGCTGAATGATGGGGTTGGAGATGCTCCTTCAGGTATACAAGACCGAGGCCGTTTAGGGCTTTAAAGGTCAGCACCAACACTTTGAATTGTGCTCGGAAACATATTGGGAGCCAATGCAGATCTCTCAGGACCGGTGTTATGTGGTCCCGGCAGCCACTCCCAGTCACCAGTCTAGCTGCCGCATTCTGGATTAATTGCAGTTTCCGGGGCACCTTCAAAGGTAGCCCCACGCATTGCAGTAGTCCAAGCGGGAGATAACTAGAGCATGCACCACTCTGGCGAGACAGTCTGCGGGCAGGTAGGGTCTTAGCCTGTGTACCAGGTGGAGCTGATAGACAGCCCTGGACACAGAACTGACCTGTGCCTCCATGGACAGCTGTGAGTCCAAAATGACTCCTAGGCTGCACACCTGGTCCTTCAGGGGCACAGTTACCCCATTCAGGACCAGGGAATCCCCCACACCTGCCCGCCCCCTGTCCCCCAAAAACAGTACTTCTGTCTGTCGGAAATCAAGCCTTTATCAGGAGAAACTGGCCACTCTCCAGGCACCCGGCTTGATCTCCTGTTGACCTCCCTGTCTGCATTCCCCAGCAGGATACAGGCTAGGTCGCGATAGGCGATCCTTCTCAGCGTGAGAAGAAAAGGGGAAAGAGATAGACAGAAACGTATTCACATGCCTTTATTTCTGTCTTTGCAGCGTTACAAAAATCATGACTGCTCTCTTCAAGCTCCAGCAGTCGAGAGAGAAAAAAAACACTCCCCCTGTACTTCCTGTACAGCTCATATTACACTCTGAGCTAATTCCGGTGCCCTCTGCACTGTGAATTGACTGTCCTAACATTCCATCATGTGCTGTTTTCAAGCTAGCAGCTCGCGGCTGCATTGCTTCAATATCGTAACACTGTCTTGTCAGGATTCAACCACAATCTGTTAGCCGCCATCCATCCTCCAACCGCCTCCAGGCACTCACACAGGACCTTCACCGCCTTCACTAGAAGCCCAAACATTTCCAGTAATAATCCCTTTAAGTCCCTGGGACCCTCTGAGTCAGAAAGGACAGGAAAAAAATCCCTCTCTGCTGTCCAGCGAATGGTTAAAGAGGCAAATGCATCACCACATTTAACTGCAGAGGAACTTGCCGACCTCACTGCGGTCTGTCCAGTCACATGGGCACCAGATGCCCAGGGAATCCAAATTAGCCATTGCGACAGTTTGCTATATTCAACAATAAGAGAAATTAAGAAAGCCATAAATGAATTTGGTTTCACCAGCACCTATGTGAAACGGCTCATAGAAGGTCTCTCATCAGGCTTTGCACTTATTCCATATGATTGGAAAGCCCTGATGAAAATGATCTTAAATCCAGGCCAATATGTAATTTGGTTTAGTGAATATCGGCAGGCTGCTGAACACCAAGCAAATTTACATGCGGCAGGACCATTTGGCTGGTGAGGGACAGTTTGCCACCATGGACCTGCAGAGTCAATTGTCTCGGGAATATTTTCCTGTAATTTCTGCATGTGCCCTACATGCTTTTAAAAAGGTTTCCAAAAGTGGAAAACCCACCAAACGTTTTGCCAGCATTAGACAAGGAGCCTCAGAATCCTTTTTGGATTTCACAAACTGTTTGCAGGAAGCTGTCATGAGGCAAATAGATAATTCTGAGGCTTCAAATGAAATCTTGTTGAAGATGGCTGTAGAAAATGCAAATGAGGGCTGCAAGCGAGCCTTACAGGCGGCACAAGCTTCAAATATATTGAATCTCTCAGATATGTTGTGTGCTTGCCAAAATATAGGTACTCAAGTGCATAAGGCTAATGTGCTGTCAGCTGTCTTGCGACAGCCAGATAAGGCCAGTAAGGTTTGCTTTAAGTGCAGCAAACCCAGACATTTCCAACGTGAATGCCGCTCTGCAAAAATCACAGTTGCACAACCGTCAAAGAAATGCCCGCATTGCAATAAAGGCTTTCACTGGGCCCATCAGTGCTGGAGTTTGGGAAACTCCCCACCGGGTCACTCTCTAACCCAGGATCAAAGGAGAGTGTTTCCTGTTCAGGCAGCTCCACAGCAAACAACGGGAAGCAGCCAGTAATTTCTCTAAAAGCTGCTACCAAAGGCAGTGTAGGGCTGGATTTGATTGTGCAGGAAGACACCAATTTTCATTTGCCAGGAGAAGTTCATGTAATTCCAACTCAAGTTAAAGGGCCCCTTCCCTATGGCACAGTAGGATTGATTCTCCCTGGGTCCCACGCTGGTCAAAAAGGATTCTTTATTAATCCCTGGTGTGGTTGAAGCTGATTACGAAGGCATTCTTAAAGTGCAAGTTTGGACTCAGCTTCCGCAGTCTCTGTCAAAAGGACAGTCTGTAGCACAGCTAATCTTACTTGCTTTTACTGTTCCTGCCGTGGCAGACGCTCGCCGCGGAGAAGGAGGGGGTGGCTCTGCCTTCACTGATGCCCCATTAGTTGCCCTCACACTTCCCATCATGCAGAAAAAGCCACAGCTAACAATGACCTTAAATGGTTGTGTTTTCACAGGACTGATAGACACAGGTGCAGACGTCACTGTGATCCGCAAAGAGGAGTGGCCTTCTGCCTGGCCCACAGCAGCTCTTAAGGAGCTGTGGGGAATAGGAGGATGCCAGCCTGATCATCAAAGCTTGTCTTGGCTCAGAGTTTGTACTCAGGACGGCTGCACGGTCGCCACTGTCTGCCCATTTGTGCTTCCTGTGCATTTGAACATTTGGGGTAGAGATTTATTGCAAAAATTGAATGTCACCCTTGAAATCAATGTCTGACTCCCCCACAGCGTTGCCTTTAAAGTGGCTATCGCTGGAGCCTGTCTGGGTGGACCAATGGCCGCTAACACTGGAGAAATTAAAAGCCTTACATACCCTGGTAGAAGAACAACTTGCCTCCCGGCATATAGAACTCACGGGCTCTGATTTAGTCCTCCTTGTGTTACCCATTAATAAAGAGGACTTTGTAACATTAATGCAAAACTCTACTGCTTGGAAAATAGCACTTTCAGAGTTTGTAGGGGAGTTAAAATTTAATTACCCACAGACTCTTGCTTAGTGGTGAGCCAACATCTGCCTCTCCTGGTTTGCAAGATGTGTCAGGCAGGTCCCATCCCCCGTGCCATAACTCTCTTCAGTGATGGCTTGCCCACTCGCTGACATCCAGGAAGACCACGTGGCCATTAGCGGCGGTTCAGTGACCATTTTAAGTTAGGCAACCTCACAGGGAGACCAGCAGCGCTAACTCCCAACAAGTAATAGATGTTCCTAGCATATTTCAGGAGCCCCCGTCTCAACCTACCCTGGCTGAAGAGGGATCTGGTTCCTCTTCTGAGGAGGAGCAGCAGGGACACCAGGCGGTGCCCACCACCAACGAATCAACCGCCGCTCCCAGGGAAGAACAAGGGGGGGGAGGAAGGCCCAAAGGAAGCACACATCAAAGAAAAGTAAGAAAAGCAGGACGTCTGACTCTAAGGATGAAACAGGTACCTCCTCATCCGACTCAGATAGTGATGCCCCCATGGAAGGGTACTGGGGCCTGGGCGGGGATAGTTCTGGCCTGCCCCTGTGGGTGCACCAAAGAAGGGCTAATTCCCATCGTAAGACTTTCGATGGATCCTTAGAATGGAAGGGGGGTCATTGGTGGAAGACGTAAAAACTTCCACCAATGTTTCCACTGATTTTATATTGGGAAACTACTTGTCCCAAAAGAAAAGGACTAAGATCCTGAACGTGGATTATATTGATATATTCACTCTCCTTCCACCAACTAAAATGATGGGAAAAGGGGGAAAGAAGCAGTTATATGGCAAGCACAGGTATAGAACACCCCGGGCCGAGCGCACATTCGAAAATTGGTTGGATGGGTACCAAGTATTCATGGGTGTGGTTTGTGCGGCCTACCCCAAACGGGCTATGCACCTGATAGCATACATGGCTCATGTACTAAGGGCATTTGCACTTGCCGGGGAGACCACAGCTTTGTCTTATGATGAGGATTTCCGTAGAAACGTATCCTTGCTACCCTCCACCTGCTGGGACCTTAGGGACCAAAATTATTGGATGGAGCATGTAGGTCCTTATGTCGAAAAGAAACCTCAAGATGCTGCCAAGTCCGGGAAACCCGAGCCTAAACGGCGCTGCCAGTGCTGGGATTTCAACAAAGGGGTTTGTAACCGACCAGCCTGTAAGTACACACATGAATGTGAAAAATGTCTCGGTAACCACCCAGCCACTGCATGCTTTAAAGGGAAGCAGCCCTTTCGGGGAGGCAGGGGGTACTCTCACCAAGGTTCAAGGGGTACCTCCGGGACAACTGGGAACCGCCAGTAACATGTCCCTCGGCTTGGCCTGCTCCCCCATTAAATTGCGTCCTTTAAAAACCCTACTTGACTTATATCCCGATAAGAGCGCAGCCAGATACCTTTGTGAGGGATTTTCCCTGGGTTTTAGGATTCCCGTGTTATTTCCACCTAACCCTAGCGACCCGCCTAATCAGAAATCTGTAAGAGAAATGCCTGAGATTGCTAGAAAAAATTCAAAAAGAAATCACGGCCGATAGGGTGGCCGGGCCCTTTAAGGAACCCCCTAACATTGATCTACACATCTCCCCCTTAGGCAGTGTTCCTAAGAAAGCTCCCGGGGAATTTCGCATGATACACAACTTGTCCTACCCAAAGGGCGGTTCCGTTAACGATGCTATTCCACAGGAGCTTTGTTCAGTGATATAGAATCAGCATTCCGTCTTCTGCCAGTACAACTGGATGATTTCCGCTGGTTAGGCTTTAGATTCGAAGGATCATATTTCATCGACAAGGCAATGCCAATGGGTTGCTCAGTGGCTTGCGCAGCCTTCGAGTCCTTTAGTACATTCCTGGACTGGGCGCTTAAATTTAAAACGGGCTGCACCGGGGTGTCCCATTATCTCGTCGACTTTTTCCTCATAGCATCCACTAGCGGAGGAACTTGGCATCCCGCTGGCAGGCGACAAGACCGAGGGCCCTGCCACAACAATGGTCTACTTAGGTATAGAACTTGACACTATCACTCAGACCTCAAAATTACCAAAGGAAAAACTATTGGCCCTTAGGGACGTCATCCGACAGCTCCTTCCCTTAAAAAAGCTCACCCTTAAGCAGATTCAATTGCTGTTGGGACACCTAAATTTTGCTTGCCGGGTGGTAGCCCCAGGTCGCCCATTCTGTGCCCGCCTTGCCTGTTTGTCAGCAGGTCTTAAAACACCACAACACAGAGTTCGCCTTTCCATAGCGGTTAAATCGGACCTAGAAGTATGGCTCCAGTTCCTGGAAAGGCATAACGGCATTTCGCTTTGGCAGGATACCATGTTACTCCAATATTAGGTGACAGTTCTCAATCATAGAAAAAAAAGTCTTGGTGTGATGGCCTGGGAATCCGATTCAGAGGCTGAACCGGAGGAATCCCAGCCTGCACAGGAGTCCCCGCCTCCAGGGCCGGCTGAACTGGGGCAGGGCCTTGATTCTGAAGCGCCTGCACCTGTGCCGGATCCTCAGGAGCAGGCACCAGGTGAATCCACTCTGGCTCCAGAGGTGGTTGAGGACTCAGTGCCTACAGGTGAGTCTCCCCCTGGGTCTAGTAACCCTTCAGCCTCTCCTGAACTGCAGAGGCTCAGAGCAGAGAGGCGAAGGGAACTGGTTTCTCCCAGGAGGAGTGCTCGCCTTAAGGCCAGGAGAGGCGGGTCTCCTGGGGGCCGGGACCGCCCCTGGCCTCAGAGAAGATAAAGGCCAGTCAGGTTGCGGGAGCAACGTCGTTGATGAGCTGTTTCGGCCAGCATCCAGTCCTGTTCCCCCAGAGTTCCTGTCCTTGCCCAGCTTCTCGCTGTGGACCCTGCTTTGCCCGAGGAGGACTGTTTGGCGACCCTCAACTCAGGTCCTGGCCCTCGCCCCACGGTAACCTCCCCCCTGGACCAGCACACTTTGGAAGTTTCCCATCTCTAGTCTTCCCCGTTGCCCTCAATCTGCCCATCTCCATTGAAATCACTCCATTCATATCTCCCATTATTATCATCCTTTGATCCATAAAATCAAACAGTTTTTCTTCCAAATTTTTGTAAAAATCAGGCTTATTTCCATTTGGTGCATAAATCCCGACTATTATTAATTTCTCTCCTTGCCAATTGATCTGGACTGCTATGATTCTCCCTTCTTCGTCTTTAAAGATTTGCTGAGCTTCAATCTTATGCTTTATATACAGTACTACCCCTCTCTTCTTGTTTCTATCTGATGATATAAATTCATTTCCTAATCTTTTATTAATTAAAACTTTTCTGTGTCTTCTTGCCACATGTGTCTCTTGTAAACATATAATGTCCAAATTTTTCCTCTTTAAAATTGTTCAACTTTACTGCGTTTTTTCCTCTAGTTCATCCCATTAATATTCCATGTCCATAATTTCAGTGCCATTTTGTCCTCCTTTTATAATTTTAATATATTAAAATTTTATATATATATTTTTTTCTCCAATTCCGGTAGGGCTCTGATCCTCAGATTCGTCTGTTTTTCTTTAAGTTCAATCATAGCAAGCATCAACTTATGTTCATCAAGTTGCCTCTGTAGGGCTGGGACTCTCTCTCTCTCCAGTTGTGTTACTTTACATTCTGCAGCAACGGCTTTCTCCCTGGCTTCCTCCGCAGTCTGCCGTATCAAAGTAGATTCCTGTATCAATTTCTGGATGGTTTCTGTATTGGTATTCACCTTTTGTCCCAGATTATTTATACTTTCTGTATTTAAGTCAATTTTACTAGTTGCAGCATCCACTTTCACATTTGTTGCATCTGCTTTCTTATTAAGCTGTTCCAATGAATCATTTATCTTATTTAATGCAACCACTAAGGCCTCTTCTGTCGACATTCCTCTTGATTTTGAGTGTACTGGTGCCAAAGCAGCAACAGAAGAAGCAGGGAGGCCTTGTGTTGAGCCTCTCCTGGGTTGCTGCCAAGTCTTGCCAGACCTTAATGTTTTTTCAGCAGTTGACTGGTCTGCTTTTTCCTTTCCATTCGCCATAACACTTAAAAGATTCAAGGTCAGTCCCAGAGTCTCACAGTTTTTTTTTTATCTTGCAGCTGGAAATTCCCCTAGCCCAGCTCTTGTAAAGTCACCAGTTTCAAAGTTTTAAAGGCTTCCACTAGGGGGAAACAGTTTCTATTTATATTAGTCAGTAATGTCCTCTTTCAGACACAGTTCAAACAATCCAAAGTTAGTTTCAATTTTCAGTTACTTTTACTCCTTTTTAAAGGCAGCCGGAGACAGTAGAAACAATGTATTTTCTCTTATGCTAGCTGTCAATGAACGTTCTAAACACTGTCAATGAACATTCCACAAGACGTCAATCCTGCTAGCAGCCCGTTCCCAGGGTCAGAGCGGCGGTATTTTAACTCTCTTCGCTCTCTCCTGCAGGCATACTCAGTCCACAACTCCCCCCCCCTCTTCTCCTGCCTCCAAGGGGGGGGGATTTAATGTTCTTTGCCGATGGAAATTTAGTCTTTTACACAAGGCTTTCCAAGACTTCAGCTTGCAGTCTCATTGCCTCAGTCTATTTACAAAAAGGGGAAGGCGGACTTCCTGTATTGAACCTCCCCGTTACGATACCAAATTAAACGTTTAAAAATCCAGTTCTCCCGCTTCAGCTCTACTCATGGGTAATTACTTTAAAGTCAAATTGTCCACAGGAAAAGGTCAGTGCTCTCCGACAACAGCTATGCGGCTTCGCTCCGTGGAAGAAGCAGACGATTTGAAGCACCGCGCCGCTCACCCCACGTCGCTCCGGACCCCCGAAACCGGGTTTCCTTGCGAGTAGGGGAGGCGCAAAAGGTGCCCGCCGAATCCCACACTAACAGGCTTCTCCCGCCTGTGATTTTTTTCGGGTCTCCACCTTCGCCGTGGCGACCAGACCCAAATTCCCATGGGGCAAATTCCTCCCGATCAGAGGAATTCCGCCATTACCGGAGGCACCTCCCTGGAAGTGCTCTAATATATTAAAATTTTATAACCTTTCTTCCTCTTCCTCTTTTTTTTCTTCTTCTTCCTCTTCCCTCTTTCCCTGAACATCCCCTTCCTCCTCTTCAGGTTCCGCTTGATCTCCAACTCCTGCTGCTGCTCCTGCTCCTGCCTCCGCACCTCTTGCTTCTTCTTCTCCTGTTCCTAACTCCTTATATCTTCTCAAAAAATTGCTTGTCTCCTCTGGACTTGTATGTCTATGCTTCTTGCCTTTATAAAAAAAGGAAATCCCTTGTGGGAATTCCCACTTAAATTCAATCTGATTTTTCTTCAGTATTTGCACCAATGGTTTAAATGGGTCTCTCCTTTTCAACAAACGAAGTGGAATGTCTTTAAAAACAATTATGTAATTTCCATCTATACTTAGTCTCTTTTCTCTGTTCTTCTGTAATATCAGATTTCTCATATCTCTATCTTTAAATATCATCAAACAATCTCCTGGGAATTTCCTTGCTTTAGTCGTTCTAGTCTTTATTCAGAATGCATTTTGCACCGTTTTTGCCACCTCCTCCGTTTCCATCTCTAACCATTGTGCTATCTCTATGATCAATTTCTCTTTCATATTTTCACCTTGCAATTCCTGCACCGCCCTCAACCTTAAATTAACTTCCCTCTGCCTCAGTTCATTCATTGCAATCACATCCCACACCTCCTCCTGCGATTTATTAATTTCTGACATCCCCACTTTAATCCTTTCCTCCTCTCTTTTAACCTCTTTCACTTCCAACTTTGTTCTTTTCATCCCTTCTTCCAAGCTTTGTGTCCTTTTAGTAACCTCCTTTATTTGTCCCTTCAATTAATTCACCGTCACTTCTATTTTTTTTATCCATTTGTCCTATTTTTTTTGTCCACCTGTTCTAATTTAGATTCTATATTTTTTCACTTTGTTTTATGTCCTTTTTAATTTCAGCAAACATTTTCAATATATCCCCTTTAAATTCTGACTCCTGTCTTGAGCCCTTCCTGTCCCCTGGTGTTGCTCCCTCACTTGTTTTTTTTCTGTGAGTGAGACATTTTTAAATTAAATCCCAAGTCAATCAATTCAAATAAGTCTTCTTGCCACTTGCTTGGCTATTTCCACTCTCAAAACAAGACCCGAAGTAAAACCAAAAATAAAAACAAAGTAGAGTATTATAAGTTCAAAACCACCCCCTTTGAAAAAAGAAAAATATCTTCTTGCCTCTTGGATGGCTAGTCAATCCAAATCAAACCAGATTTTCATCAAAAAGTTTAAAGCTTAAAGGACAGTAATTAATCTTCTTGCCACTTATCTGGCTAATCCATCAAGTAGTTACGGGGAGTGGAAATGTATGTCTCACATAAAAACAGATCCTAGTGCAACCTTTTAAACCTTTCAAATTATCGTGCCCGAGGCATATATCAACTGAACATAAGAAACGCAGAGGCCACACCAGGAAAGCAGCAACTACCAAACAAAATAAACAGTCCTTTCATATCACGTGGCACCTTAGAGATAGGAAGAGGGGGGGGGGTAGCCTTTTTAAAGTTATTATATCTTCAGCAAATACCCTTTAAACTATATGTAATAGAGAAAATAGTCCAGTCTGTCTTTCTTTAATTTTTTTAAATAATATTTTATTAGGTTTTATCCATTAAAAAGTTTAGAAAAATACAAAAAATGAAAAAAAATACAAAATTACAAAATACAGAAAAACAAACATTAAACACAAAAAAGAAAAGAAAAAGCACATATAAAAAGACAAAAATTCCTTCTTTCTTAATTTCTCCTCTTTGATTAACTTATTTTCCTGACTCCCTCACGTCTCCCATTTTTGTATCCCTTTTAAAAGTTAGTTCAGCAAATTCATGTCCTGTTAGTCTATCTATTTATTAATCCAATCTTACAATTTACCTTGTTGCTAAAACCCCTGCATTTCATTTCAATGTCCTCAACATTCAAAAATTTTACAATATTTCTGCAAATACATTTTAAATTTCCTCCAATCTTCTTCCACCAACTCTTCTCCCTGGTCTCGGATTCTGCCAGTCATTTCCACCATCTCCATATAGTCTATTAGTTGCATCTGCCATTCTTCCAAGGTGGGTAGGTCTTGTGTCTTCCAATGCTTTGCGATGAGAATTCTTGCTGCTGCTGTAGCATACATGAAAAAAGTTCTATCCTTCTTTAACACCGATTGGCCAACTATGCCCAGGAGGAAGGCCTCTGGTTTCTTCGGGAAAGTATATTTAAATACCTTTTTCAATTCATTATATATCATTTCCCAGAAAGCCTTGATCCTTGGGCACGTCCACCAAAGGTGAAAGAATGTACTTTCAACTTCTTTACATTTCCAACATTTATTATCGGGCAAATGGTATATTTTTGCTAGCTTGACTGGGGTCATGTACCACCTGTACATGATTTTCATAATATTCTCTCTTAGGGCATTACATGCCGTGAATTTAATCCCGGTGGTCCACAACTTCTCCCAGTCAGCAAACATAATATTATGACCTAAGTCTTGTGCCCATTTTATCATTGCAGATTTTACCGTTTCTTCCTCAGTGTTCCATTTCAACAGCAGATTATACATTCTTGAAAGTATCTTAGCATTGGGTTCTAACAGTTCTGTTTCTAACTTTGATTTTTCCACCTGGAAACCAATTTTTTTATCCAAGTTATAAACCTCTCTTATGTAATGTAACCAGTCTCGCACCTTCTCTTTAAGTTTGTCATAACTCTGCAATTTCAATTTGTCACCTTCCTGTTCTAGAATTTCCCAATATTTTGGGAGGCCAATTGGCCAAAATATTGGGAGATAGTAGAAAAAGATGGAGATACATGGAGATTGCAGAGTTTTCAGAAACTGAAGGATAAAGTGCGAGATTGGTTACACTATGGTCAGATCAGGAAAGTCTTTAATAAGGACAAAAAAACAGGCTTCCAAGTGGAAAAATTGAAATTAGAAACAGAACTGTTAGAACCTAAAACTAAGGTACTCTCAAGAATGTATAACTTGCTGTTAAAATGGAACACACAGGATGAGACGGTTAAATCAGCTATGATAAAATGGGCGCAAGACATTGGCTACAACATTATGTTTGCTGACTGGAAACAGTTATGGACCACCGGTGTGAAATTCACGGCATGTAATGCCCTGAAAGAAAATATTATGAAAATGATTTACAGGTGGTACATGACCCCAGTCAAGCTTGCAAAAATATATCATTTGCCAGACAATAAGTGTTGGAAATGTAAAGAAACTGAAGGAACATTCTTTCACCTATGGTGGACGTGCCCAAGGGTTAAGGCCTTCTGGGAAATGATATTGTGATGGGATGATGAGTTGCTTGTGCGTAAAATCGTAGTCCCTCAGAATTTGTGCAAATCCACAAACCTCTGTCTGTGACGGAGCCCCTCAGACACGGCTGCTCTAGTCACTTGCAGATTCCGACAGTGGTTGTTTTCGGAATCGTTTCCAGCATAAAAGCTCCTTAACGGAAACACGTCTTCTGGACTCGCGGCGTGACAGTTTCCGGCGAGGAGTGGGTCTCCCTATGGGAGCTTCAGACACCTCCCCACTGTTCTCGCTGGACGTGTCCCTGAGCCCTCCCTCTTGCTCGCTTTCCCTCAGAGACCCACCTCTCCCCCTGCTGGTTCCTGCTTCAGCTGCTGGGTCTCTCCCAGCCTCCGTGAGACTTTCCACCAGAGACCCACCTCTCCCCCTGCTGGTTCCTGCTTCAGCTGCTGCGTCCCTTCCAGCCTCCGTGAGCCCTTTCCCCACCTGTTCCTCCGATGGCAGTTCCCTGACATCCACCTCCCCTCCAGGGCCCCCTTCACCCCCTCCCATTCCCTCTCCTCTGGGCGGTGAGGAAGTAAAACCCCGAAAAGAATCCTCTTCATCTTCAGACGTCTCGAACATTTCCCTCCATCGGTCGCCGTTCCGGCTCGCTGAATCCTCCTCCTCCTCGGAATCTGTGAACCCCTCCAACTCCTCTTCTTCGTCGGTGGTGGCAAAGTATTCCCTCCGGAACCTCGCTACAGGCTGAGGTTTACGTGGGAACCTCTGATGAAAAGTTTCTATTAAAACCTCGTCATTGACATCCTCTGCCATGACCCAGGTGTTTTCCGACTCCGGTTCCCCTTCCCACGTTACCAAATACTCTACTTGATCTCCCCTCCACCTGGAATCGAGGATCTCCGCTACATGGTAGCCGTGTTCCCTTTCCTCCATTGCTGGTCCCCGAGTGACCCTCCCTTCTCTGTCCCCTTTATACGGTGACAGCAACGACCTGTGGAAAACTGGGTGCAGCTTCATGTGGTTCGGTAACCGGAGTCTGAAAGCCACTGGGGTGACCTGTTGCGTGACTTCAAAGGGACCCAATCTTTTGGGTCTTAACTTCTTACAACCCCCTTTGAATGGTAACCCTTGGGTTGACAGCCACACCTGGTCCCCCACCCTAATGGTTTCACCTTCTCTTCTGTTTTTGTCTGCCTGCCTCTTATATTCCTCCTTGGCCCTGTCTAAGTTAAGTTGGAGCTGGCGATGGATCGCTTCCATTTCTTCTACGAACTGTTCGGCAGCTGGAACGCTCCAGCTCTCCCCTTCCCCCCCTGGGAAAGCCCTGGGATGGCACCCATAATTAGCCAAAAAGGGGCTCATCCCCGTGGACACGTTCTCCGCATTGTTGTAGGCAAATTCCGCCAACGCCAGCTTCTCCACCCAATCATTCTCTCTGTCATTGACATAACACCTCAAATATTGCTGGAGGATGCCATTGGCTCTTTCCGCCTGCCCGTTGGTTTCAGGATGCCGGGCAGTCGAAAAATTGACCTCTACATGCAGTAAGCTCATGAGCTTCCTCCAGAACCTGGAAGTAAATTGTTTCCCTCGGTCTGAAACCACCCTCAAGGAGGCGCCATGCAACCTAAACACATTTTCTACAAACAATTTAGCTGTTTCTTCTGCCGTGACAGCATGTGAGCAGGCTATAAAGTGGGCCATTTTGGTTAACAGGTCTACCACAACCATGATGGCTGTTTTCCCTCTGGAATTTGGCAAATCAGTCATGAAATCTATTGCCACTGCTTCCCATGGCCTTTCAGGTGTGGGTAGCGGTTCTAATAACCCTGCCGGTGCCCGCCTCTCCCCTTTGGCTCGCTGGCATTGGTCACACCCTCTCACATACTCCCGCACATCTTCCCTGACCTTGGGCCACCAAAATTCCCTGGTAACCAGCCACATGGTTTTGTGTTGCCCAAAATGCCCTGCTGTGGGGCTATCGTGCAGCTGCTTGAGTACCTTCCCCCTCAAATCACCTTCAGGTATATATAATGCTCCCTTGTAATACAACGCCCCGTTTCTCTCCTCAAAACCTCCGGGTTTATCTCCCTCCCTCCTGAGACCCCTGAGTTTGTCCTGGGCGTATTCATCATTCTCCGTTCCCTCTACCAGTTCTCTTTGCCCCACCAATGCCGCCCCACACACCCAGCGGTCCTCTGGAATGACATGTCTTTCTTCGGGTGCTCCCTCCCCCTCCAAATATTCAGGTTTGCGTGAGAGAGCGTCCGCCCTAACGTTCTCTGGGCCTGGCACGTAACAAATCTCAAAGTTAAATTTGGAGAACTCCTGGGCCCATCTCAACTGCCGTTGGTTGAGCACTCGTGCTGTTCTCCAATACTCTAAGTTCTTGTGGTCAGTGCACACTTGCACCTTATGTTGTGCGCCAATTAGCAGGTGCCTCCATCTCCGGAAAGCCTCATGAATAGCAAGAAGTTCTTGGTCATACACCGTGTAATTCCTCTCGGATTTGTTCAGTTTTCGCGAAAAAAGGCACACGGTCTCCACTCTGACTCCTCCTTCCCTGGCTGCAGAAGAAGCACCGCCCCTATGGCTCTGTCTGATGCGTCTGTTTCGACTCTCAGCTTTTTTTGTAAATCCACATGTAGAAGTTGTTCTTCAGAGGCGAAGGCCCTTTTCAGTTCCTCAAATGCTCGCTCCGCCTCCTCAGTCCAAACGAATTTCTTCTTACTGCTGAGACAGTCTGTAATGGGCGCCGTCAGGTGAGCAAAGTTTCGGATGAACTTACGATAAAAGTTCCCAAACCCTAGGAACCTCTGCACATCCTTCTTTGTTTTGGGTGTTTTCCATTCCAGCACTGCCTGTACCTTCCCGGGATCCATGGCCAATCCCTTGTCTGACAGGCGGTACCCCAGGATTTCCACCTCCTTGGTATGAAACTGACACTTCTCCAGTTTCACCCACAGCCGGTTGGCTTGCAGCCTGCTTAACACTTCTCTGACGTCTCTCACATGCTGCTCCTCATTCTCAGAATACACCAACACGTCATCTAGGAAGGCCACGCAATTCTTGTAAAGCAAAGACCCCAGTACGTGGTTCATAAACGATTGGAAGCACACCGAGCCTGCTTGTAGGCCGAAAGGCATTACTAAATATTCAAATGCCCCCAAAGGGGTGAACATGGTGGTTTTCCATTCATCCCCTTTTCTTATGCGTATCAGGTTGTACGCCCCCCCTTAGGTCCAGCTTTGTAAAAATCTTTCCCTTCCGCACCCTGGTCAAAATGTCGTCAATCCTGGGCATAGGGAAGGCCACTGGTTCTGACACTGCGTTTAAAGCCCTGAAGTCACACACAAGTCTCGGCTTGTCCGTGTTTTTCTTATCCACAAAAAACACTGGGCTGCCTCCCACCGCTCTGGACTCTCTGATGAAACCTCGCTTCAGGTTCTTGTCAATAAACTCTCTTAACTCCTGCATCTCTCTGTCTGACATGGCGTACAGCTTGCCTACAGGGAGCTGTGCCCCAGGGAGTAAATTGATTTGACAGTCAAAGGGTCTATGCGGGGGTAGTTGGTCAGCTTCCCTTTCGCTGAACACGTCGCTGAGATCTGCGTATTGTCGTGGTACCTTCACCTTCTCCGTTACTTCCGTCCCTGCTAGGGTAGCTTGGGCCCCTGCTGACCCCTTTCCCTCCTTGCAGTGTTCTAAGCAATGTGCGGAACCAAAGGAAACCACTCTCTGATGCCAGCCCACCAGCGGATCATGTAACGCCAGCCAGCTCATCCCCAAGATAATAGGAGCCCCTCCCAAGGTGGCCACATTAAACGCTATCAGTTCGGTGTGCCTTGCCACCTTCATGATCATTGGGACGGTCTGCAAGCTGACTTCTCCTCCCAACAGCTCCCTGCCATCGATCGTGGTCACCTGCAGGGGGTTGCTTAAAGGGATCGTCTGAATCTGGTGTTCAGCTGCAAACTCTTTGCTCATAAAATTGCAGGAGCTGCCTGAGTCCAACAGCGCCTTTATCTTTAGAGGGTAGCCGTTTTGCAGCTCTAGTGACACTTCTATCACTAAGGCAGGTTTAGGAGGTTCTGGCTTGGGCACTTTCACTGCTCTTTGGCCTGGCTGCTGTGCCCCGACGGTGGCAGCCAGGCGTTGGCTTTTACCGGCTCCGGTATTTCCTCCACTCCTCCCTCAACAGCTCCCACCATCCCTTGCCATTCCTTCCTCTGGGGGCAGACTCTGGCAAAGTGACCTGGCTGTTGGCAGAGATAGCATTTCCGGGCGCCTTTTCCCTCCTTCTTTCCCCCCTCACTGGGTTTTGAAACTGCGCGCGTGCGCGCTGTTCCGATTTCCATCGGCTCCGCCGGCGGGAAAGTTGGCTCTGGAATGTCTGGAATGCGGAACTCCTTCCACCGTTCCCCCTTCCCTTCCCGCCTCTCCAAGGCTCTCGCCTCCTGGCGCGCTCCTATGGTCAGCGCAGATTTGGTCAGCTGATCCATAGAAACCGCCCTGGGACTCCGGGAAAGTTCGTCTTTCACAGCTGAAGCAAGACCTTCTTCAAATAGCATTTGAATGGGTTCCGCCGATAAGTCCCACCCCAATCTGTGAACCAGCATGGTGAACTCAGTCCAATACTCACGGACAGATCGGCTCCCCTGTTTGCAAGCCATTAGCTGTCTGCGGACCACTCCCTGCTCAATATCGCTGGAAAACCTCAAATCCATTGCACGAAAGAACTTCATTGTATCCTTTAGGACGTCATTATTCGTTGCCATCAGGGGTCTAACCCAGTCCCTCGCCCCCCTTTCAAGATGCCCAATCACGAAAGCCACTCGTGATTCCTCGTCAGGGAATTCATCAAACTGCACATTGAGGGCATATTGCATCTCTGTCCTAAAGGCATGGTAGTCCTTGGGGTCCCCCCCAAACTTCTGCACCAATCCTGGTACCTTTCTGGTGAACTGGGTGGCTTTCCCCTTCTTGTCTGCATCCTGAGCCCTTCTCTCCTCAAGCCTCGCCGTCTGCAGCGCCAGTTGGATTTCCAACGCTCGATACCTTTCTTCCAAGCTTGGACCCGCTCCAACTCCTGCTTCTCCGGTTCCGGCTGGGTCGCTCATGATGCCTTCTCCTGCACAAGCAGCTTACAAAGACTGTCGGAATGCTGTGATGGGATGATGAGTTGCTTGTGCGTAAAATCGTAGTCCCTCAGAGTTTGTGCAAATCCACAAACCTCTGTCTGTGACGGAGCCCCTCAGACATGGCTGCTCTAGTCACTTGCAGATTCCGACAGTGGTTGTTTTCGGAATCGTTTCCAGCATAAAAGCTCCTTAACGGAAACACGTCTTCTGGACTCGCGGCGTGACAGTTTCCGGCGAGGAGTGGGTCTCCCTATGGGAGCTTCAGACACCTCCCTACTGTTCTCACTGGACGTGTCCCTGAGCCCTCCCTCTTGCTCGCTTTCCCTCAGAGACCCACCTCTCCCCCTGCTGGTTCCTGCTTCAGCTGCTGGGTCTCTCCCAGCCTCCGTGAGACTTTCCACCAGAGACCCACCTCTCCCCCTGCTGGTTCCTGCTTCAGCTGCTGCGTCCCTTCCAGCCTCCGTGAGCCCTTTCCCCACCTGTTCCTCCGATGGCAGTTCCCTGACAGATATATAATGAACTAAAAAAGGTATTTAAATATACCTTCCCTAAGAAACCAGAGGCCTTCCTTTTGGGCATTGTTGGCCAGAGGGTGCTAAAGAAGGACAGAATTTTTTTTATGTATGCGACAACAGCAGCAAGAATACTCATCGCAAAGTACTGGAAGACAGAAGATTTGCCCACCCTGGAAGAATGGCAGGTGCAACTGATTGACTACATGGAATTGGCAGAAATGACTGGCAGAATCCGAGACCTGGGAGAGGAGACAGTGGAAGAGGACTGGAAAAAAATTAAGGACTATTTGCAAAAGTATTGTAAAATGTATGAATGTTAGAATGATGCAGGATATAAGGCAATATGGCATTAGTAACCCAGCTGAAAGGAAGATGAAAATAACTGAACTATAAGAACAAAGATGAAATTTGAATAATATTATGTCAAGTTTAAATATCTAAATATTTGATAACAAAGGGTAAAACTGGAGACATAATAGCTGAAATGTCTAATTTAAAACAAATTCTGAGAGAAGGTGAAGCATTGCTGAACATGATTTGGTAAACGGCAACGCAGGAAAGGGAGATGTGAGGGAGTCAAGAAAGAGGGTTATGGAAGGATGGTTTAACTATGTTGTATGTTTTATGTCTGTATTTTTGTATTGTATTGTTTGTTGTTTTGTGTACTTTTTTGTCTTTTATTGTGAAAAATTTAATAAAATATCTTTTTTAAAAAAATAGAATTTCCCAATATTTTGGCCATTTAGCCTCCATGTTGAGTTTTTTCAAAGCTTTCGCCTCCATAGGTGATAGCCACCTTGGGGTTTTACTCTCCAAGAAGTCTATATACCTTGTCCAGACATTAAACAACAGTCTGTCTTTCTTTAACCTCTCCTTACCCTCAGTTGCTGCCAGAAAAGAAAATTGTCACAGTAAAAATAGAGATAAAAGTCTTTTATATCTGTTGCGCAGTTACTTTTTAAACCAAAACTAAAATACTCTTAACGATCCTTTTTCCCACGGTCCCAACAGTTCCACCGAAAAACTTCAAAACTTATTAATTAATATCTTTTTGTTCCTCTTTTTATACTCTCAGTCCTTATTTTCTAAGTAGATGTCCAATCTTATTAAAAATAGGGGGGGGGGGGACCGCTTGTAGTAAATCACGCTCCACTCCCTTGCATTCTGTGAATACATCCTGCGTATAGCTCAGATTTCAGATGAAGCTGACCTCCTTTTTACCACTTCATCCGTCCGAATCCTTTCCCAATTATAAATTTCAATAAATACCTCAGTTTAGGTCCGAATTTCGTATTGATTGAGAATCGATCGCTTCTCCATGCAAGCCTGGGGCTGCGCTTTAGGAGGATAGAAAATGGCTTCCCGTAGCCTGCTTCTTCACTCCGCCGTACTCTTCACCCCTTTTAGGGGGCTACCTGACGGCCGAGTGGTCCGCAAAAAGGCTTCGCCAGGAACCTGACCCCTTGGATTTCCCTCCAGGGGGGATCTGGGGGCTTCGGCACTCTTGCAGTGCCCCTTCCCCCCCCAAGCTCGGAATCTCTCCCAAGAGAAAATTCCCGCTTGCGTTTTCGCTCCGCGATCGACCGGAAGCAGTTAAGGGTTATTTGTTGGTCAAAATATGAAGCTCGCCTATTTTCAGCGGCGTATTCCATCGCCTTCTTTGGGGCGCTCCGCATTGGGGAAGTAGTGTGCGAGGGTGGTCTGGGGCTTAACCAATGGGGAATCCTACTGAGTGACCTGACCCTATCCCGCTCTGATTTAGTCCTTCACATGCGCAGCTCAAAAACTGACCAGCAGGGTAAAGGCGCCCTCATTAGGCTGTTACCAACACGGAAAGCGGGGCCTTGCCCCATCAAGGATACCAGGCGCTTCTTATACATGAGACCTAACCTGTCTGGCCCCCTTCTAATACATAGTGATGGCTCCCTGATGACTAGACATCAATTCACACGCGCCATGCGTATGGCAATTGTGGCCTGTGGCCTGCCCTTGGAGGAGTACGCAGCTCACTCCTTCAGGATTGGGGCAGCCACCACTTCGGTACACTTGGGCCTCTTAGCGGAAAGGATCAAGGACATGGGTCGATGGAAATCCGATGCTTATAAGGCCTATGTTAGGAAACACCTATGACCAATTAGTACTCACCTAATCGTCCCCTGTCTTCTCACTTCCCTTCTAGGTCACGCGAAGATTCATATTTGGATTGTGGGCCACAGCATAGTTTACTGAGCGGAAAGATGGGCCATAGGGGCAGGCGTGGGCAGACGGCTGAACTTACCTCCAAACACGGAAGTGTCATGGATTGCCAGGAGGGGGATGCGCTGGGCTGAATTCATGCCAGTCATGAAGTCCAGAGCTGCACAGGAAGGCCCACCAGATGCTTTAGTCATTGAGCTGGGCGAGAACGATGTAGCCTATCAAAAAGCCGTTGATTTACAGTGGAACATCTTTAGAGACTTAGACGAACTTATTGTCTCCTATCCCGGAATTACGATTCTTTGGTCCTCTATTCTGGAGAGGCGGGTTTCAAAACGCGTCTCTTTGGGGCAGCATTCTCCCTAGCCTTTTTTGGTGCGGTGTGCATTGGGAAGTGCTTGGCTGGGCTCCTGCAATCAGGGTTGGCTGACACCGACATCAAGTTCTCTGGGCATACGTTGAACGTCAAGATTCGGTCCTCAAAAACTGACCAATTGCGGAAAGGGGTCACGCTTGCACTGTCCCCAACGGAACAGGTGGGCCCCTGCCCATATCATGACATGCACCGCTTCGTCAGGATCCGGCCCCAGTGCAAGGGCCCTTTCTTCATTCATTCAAACACGCGCCCGTTGACACGATCACAATTCACAGCGGTCTTACGCAAAAACTTATCGGCTTGTGGTGTTAGTCCCCAGGAATATTCCGGGCACTCTTTCCATATCAGGGCTGCCACTTCAGCGGCGGTACAGGGTTGGGACCCCGCACACATCAAGACACTGGGGCGCTGGCGTTTGGCAGCCTACAAAAGCTACATTCGTCCCGGTTCCTCCTCTTTATCACTTGCAATTTAATTGTCTTACAGGTTCACCCACCACGAAGATCTGGGTTATAGGCCACAGCTTTGTCCATTGGGCAGCGGATTATGCACGGTCTCAAAATCGTGGCCATAACCTTAACATCCACCCCAAGGTATGCATTTATTGGATGGCCCAGCGGGGCATGCGTTGGCGGAGCTTGATGCCCATGCTGTGTAGTGCCACAGAAGCCCATGGCCCTCCAAGGGTCTTAATTATACATGCTGGGGAGAACGATCTAGTGGAACAAAAAGGCATTGCCCTTGCCCTTGCTGCAAGGGCAGATTTTAAAAGCCTGCAAGCCTTGTACCCGTCAATGACCATTGCCGGGTCCAATCTCCTACCCCGTCTTCACTGGAGGGGAGCTTCCAATCCCTCTCGCCTCAATTATGCGGTGAGTAAAATTAACAGGGCCATGCGCAACACAATGCGGCAAATTGGTGGGTTCTCTATCCCACATCCCACCATCACAGCAGATAGAGTTGACCTATTCCGGGGGGTGGGGTGCACCTGACCCCACTGGGTAATGACTTCTGGCTCCACGACTTGCGCCGAGCCCTTGGGGACTGGATAGATTGCAGGGTTTGATTGGTCCTTGGTTGTGGGACTTGGCGGTGAAGCCCCTTAGGGCCTCGAGTGGCAGTTTTTAGGCCTTGGCAAGTTAGCTTTTAGTCTAACATCAAGTTGGGGGGATGCATTCATGCTCCCTCCCCATGTGGTGGGGCTTGCAGGGCCTGTTAAAGGGAAAAAAACTGGGAGTCCCTGGCCCTAGAGCGGCGGCATGTAGATCAAACTCCCGGGACGAGGTCAGTGGAAGGGCATGCTGTGTAAGTTTGTGCTTTGCAGTCCCCTCTCACTGGGCCTCAACTGCCTGCATATCCATAGCCAGGCGGGCTGAGTGGGTGACCTGCCAAGGCCTGTGCCAAGTTTCCTACTTCTGAAGTTCAATAAAGTTGTGGCCAATTTGAACCCATACTCTGGTCTCTTGTCTCATCATTTGGGATAATTGGGTAGGCACCACAGACAGGGTTTAGCACGCATGCCCGCAATTATTTGCTTTTTTCTAACACAGGCGCCAAGTCCTTAATGAGTTCTTCTCTTTCCTATCAGTTTGCATTTACTGATTATCTTGGGATAGTTCATTTTAACCCTCCTAAAAATTCACACCTGGTTTTGATTCAACAGGTTCCTATTTAAAACATGCTATTACACTTTTTAAGGATGGAGCTCCCTCTAGAGTGTTTTAACATATAAGGATTCTGAAAATAACTGGCATTTTTTTGCAGCTAATTAGGAAACTGACAGAGACCAGCCTACACTTCCACTGTATTTTATGATTTTTGTGTGAAGTGGGATATCTTTTTATCACATTTGGCTAATTCCTATCTTTCTCCTATGCTAGATTTTAATCTACTCTTTGTTCTTAACACTGAAAAATCTCTTGAAAAATAGAATTGAGCCTTTCTATGCTGCTCACATTTTGCTCCCATACAGGATTCAAGAATATAATTTCACAATGTAGTCAACATGCTGATTCTGCTCTGAACTCTTTCTGTCCATTATTTTCTAATGCAGTTGACAGCCATGCATTTTTTCACCAGGGAGCTAAGCATCTGCACTGAACAATTTTTCCATTCCTCTGACACAAGCGAAGGATATTGTTGGTGGGTGTCTTTCATGTGCTTTAACTCCTGTTAACTTTACCTTAAATCAATTAACTGTTTCCTAATAAATTTTCTCCAATGAAATACCATTGTAGGAAAGAGGTACCTCTGGAACGACCTTTAGTGACATACCAGCAGCTCCCTAACCCACAGTGAGAGGGACCTGTTCCTTTGCCTACCTAGGGGCAGGATGCCCTTGTGGAGTGTGGTGGTTAAGGGTTAACCTTCTGAGTGTCCTGTATCTGGGGAGGAGCTTCAAACGGAAGCTGCAAGTTCTTTGTCTGTGTGGAGTTAGTTTCACTTTTCTCCGAGAGCGAGAGAGAGCTAGTGCATGGCACAGCATGTGTCCAAGTTCGGATGGATTTCTTGTGTTTTTGGCTTGTAAATAAAAGCTGTTAAAGAGAGAAGAACAGTGTGTGGACTTTCCTTTCCTTCTTCTCACACAGAGGCAACCACTGCTGCTGCTCTGTATCTGCCTGAAGACGTTTTCCACAGCGATTTTGCGCAGAGGAAACGTACTGGACAGGCAGGAATTCCACAGATTATGGTGTGAGAAGGGAACAAAAGGAACAGGCCAGCTCTGAAATCCTGCCTGAGAATGAGGCAGTCGTGATTTCGCTGGTGAAAGCAGAGCTTGCTGCAGAAAGCATCTTTGGAGTACCGGCTGGCAGAAAGCGTGAGTAAGCTTATAGCTCCGGGAAAGGATGGTGCAGGCTCAAGAGGCTTTCGAAGTGCCCTTTGGGAAGCTAACTGGCCCCAATTGGGCTGAGTGGTCCGTCAGAATGAAGTACTGGCTGTTGGGAGAACAGCTCTGGTCTTGCATGCAAACCTCACCACCTCAGGCTAGTGAGAAAGTTTATGAGGCAGACGTGGCTGCAGCTCTGGAAAGGGATCAGAGTGTGCTGGGCATGCTGAGAGCAAGCATTGATGCTTGGCTTTTGCCGAACCTTGAGGGGATCAAGGTGGCCCGGGTTGCTTGGCAGGCACCTCAGAGGGCTTGTGAAGCCACAGTGGGAGCCAAAGACCGAGAGGGGGCCGAGAGCCTGGTGGAGGCTGAAAATAACGTTCCTGGAAGCTGTTTCTACACTTCAACTCATCTGTGTGATGGACAGGGAGAGAGGCAGAGAGCTGAGAGGAAAGCAGTCGCAGGCTGTTCCTCTGGAAGCTGTGCACCCAGGAGTGGGGGTGCAGGCAGCAGATGTGAGAGCTCTGTAAAAGCCAAAGTCTTCAAGAGTTGTTTTCACTGTGAGTCGACGTCACACCTCGTGAGAAGCTGTCCTCTAGAGGCGCAGGAGCCCAAGGACGGCCGGAAAGGAATGCAGGGAAAGCAGATAGGAGACGGTTCTCAAGCGCAGAGGCGTGGGAAAGCCGCCAAAGGCCGTGGTGAAAGCAAGGAGAAAACATCTCTGCTCCACCTGGCTGTGTCCATGGCAACGTTGGAATCCAAACAACCAGCCAGTCTCTCTTTTATCGTTGATACTGGAGCTACGCACACTCTAGTGCCATCGAGTGGGCTTCTTCGGAACTGCAAGTCTGTGAAAAGTGGAAGATTTGTGTCGCTGGCAGATGGAAGCAAAAGACCTTTGACTGAGTCTGGCTCTTTATATTGTTCTTTCCTAGATCTTGAGGTCCAGGCTTTTGTGGTTCCAGAAATTGCCAACTGTCTTTTAAGCGTGTCTGCTCGTGTCGCTGATGATTTCTGTGTAAAGTTTGCAAATAACATGTGTTCTTTTTCCAGGGATGGTAAGCAGCTGTTCAGTGTTGAGTGCAAGAATAGGATGTTCGTGGTTGAGATGCCTATTGCTGGTGATGACCCCCCTGAGGTAACACAGGTGCAATGCGCAAACGTGCCACCGCATGATGATTGTTTTCATCTCTGGCACAGGAGCTTTGTGCACACAGGTTGGTCCTATATCAAGAAGGTCCCAGAGTGTACAGAGGGGTGCAAGTTTAAGGGATGTGACAAGTTCTTAGATTGCAGAGCCTGTAAGCAATCCAAGGTAACCACATGCTCATATCCCTGGTCAGACAGAAAGACTAGCAGGCCTTTTGAGCCACCTTTCCTCCCCCTCCAGGCCACCTAAACATCGTAGAAAGACCGGGAAACCTATAGGACCCTAAGCATTGCCCTACCCCCTGCCCCTTTCTCTCCCCCCTCCCCTTCTCCCGCGTTTACCCCCCCTTCCCGCTTCTCCCGCCCACCACCCCTGATTTGTACCTCTGGCTGCCCCCACAGAGACGTCAATCGGAGCAAAGTTTGAACATTGGATTGTCGTTAAAATTAGAATTTTGGATTGGGTCAAACAAGTGGCCGAAGTCAAAGTAGAAGAAAGAATTTCAAAACTTCCCCTACTGTTATTGTATTTCCTACATTTCCCTTCCCTGTCTTTCTTCCCTTCCCAGTTTTTTCCCCACCCCTTTCCTTTCACTCCTCCAACTTTCCCCCCTTTTTTTTCTTTCCTCCTTTTTATTGAATTTTAATGTTTTGACCTGTCCAAGAAGCAGGCCAACGGAAACCCCTTCTAGATCGTGCGCCCTCTTCTAGATTGTGCACCCCCTAGGGGTCAGCAGAAAGAAACATTGGTCGGTTTATTCTTAAAGATTGGGGAGGAGGGACGGAATAGGCTGGGCGGATGGCGGGGAGAGACGGGAAAAAGTCGGTGGGAACACCAATAGAGAGGAAAATTTCAAGGCAAGAGGAAATAAGGGATCTAGATGCTTTATGGTTGAAAATAAAAGAGGAATTCAGACAGAACGAAACCCACATGGAAAAAAAACTAGGAGAGATGCAGGAATCTTTTGATAAAAAAATAGAGGTTGTGGTAGGGGAACTCTCAAACAAAATTAAAGATCTAACGGTCAGAACAAAGTCCGTAGAAGACTCAAATAGGAAAATACAGAAAGATACGAAAGATCAGAGAAGAGAAGTAGAAAAAATTAAGGAGAACTTTGAAGAATTAAACAGAAGCCAAGATCAAGTGTTAGATAATTTAGCCATGATGGAAATGAAGCAAAAGCAGCTAAATTTGAAATTTAGAGGAATAGGGGAAGCAAGAGACGAAGATATAAAAGGAAAAATGACAAAAGAACTGGCAAGGTGGCTAGCATTGAGAGAAGAAGAAGTTGCACAAACCATAGAAAATGCTTTTAGAATAAAAATAAGATCGAAGCAAAGCAAACAGAAAAGGACCCCAGGAGATTGTTTAGTGATCTTCAGATCGGTAGAGATGAGAAATATAATTTTGAGAGAAAGCTATCAGAGGAAATTAGTGATCGATGGGAAGCCAATTATTATTTTTAAAGAAATACCAATCAGGCTCCTCCGCAAGAGAGAGGGCTACAAACAGTTAGTCAACACTTTGAAAAAGAATGGCATACAACATAGATGGGAATTCCCTGAAGGGATCTCATTCTTTTATAAAGGGAAAAGATTCAAGATAACAGAGATTCAGGAAGTCAGTAAATTCCTTCGCAGATATGAAAAAGAACTGGGGGGGTCGTTGGAGAGATACGGGGGGGCGTGAGAGGGAGGGGGAGGGAGGAGCGGGGGGAGGGAGGGGGGAGGAGGGAGGGGTGGGAGAGGATGAGAGGGAGGACGAAGAGGAGGAGGCGAAGGAAGAAGAGGCAGGGGAGGAACAGGAGGAAGCAGAGAATCAAAACACTCGAATTTAAATCAGTTAAAACTTAAAACCTAAACCGACAAATTACTGACTTGTTAATAGGTAAAAGTAATAATGAATCTTAAAATTTTAACATGGAATGTAAATGGACTGAATGAAAAAACAAAAAGGAATAAAATTGCAAATGTGTTGAAGAAGAAAAAATTGGATGTCATCTGTATACAAGAGACTCATGTAGTCAAAAAGCATAAGCATGTATTAGTAAATAAGAGCCTAGGAATAGAATTCATAAACTCCGGGAGAGAGAAAAAAAGGGGAGTGGTAACTTATGTCAACGAAAAATGGGAACCCAAACTGACCTACAAGGATGAAGAAGGAAGAATACTGGGGGTTCAAATAAGTTTTCAAGGAGAAAAGATCGATGTGGTAAACATCTATGCCCCGAACTCAAACAGGTCAGAGTTCTATAAAAAATTGGAACAGGTGTTACTAGAACTAGGAAATAATAAGATGATACTATTGGGAGATTTCAATGCAGTGCCGACATTAGAAATGGACAAACAGATAAGAGAAAACGAAAACAAGGAAAGTTGCCGGAATCATTCCAAGATTTGGAGGAGAACATGGACCTAACGGATGTATGGAGACACAAGCACCCAACAGAAAAACAGTTTACCTTTTTCTCAGAAGTACATAAAAGCTGGGGAAGAAT
Organism: Podarcis vaucheri; assembly: GCF_965113315.1. Taxonomy (NCBI): domain Eukaryota; kingdom Metazoa; phylum Chordata; class Lepidosauria; order Squamata; family Lacertidae; genus Podarcis; species Podarcis vaucheri. The sequence goes on from NC_138757.1 coordinate 29,370,548, forward strand.
AGACCAAATTTGGACCTCAAGAGAAATCACTCTAAGAGTGGAAAAATGTGAAATTCAACCGAGAACCCTCTCCGACCATAACTCAATAACTTTGGTATTAAAAGGGGAAGCAAATGGAGGTTTTAGATGGAGGCTGACAATGATGAGGTGATTGAAAAAGCCAAAGCCACACTAAAAGAGTATTGGGACCTGAACCTCAATACAGGAATAAACATAGAAACAGTCTGGGACGCCAGCAAGGCGGTCCTAAGAGGTTTCTTTATCCAGCAAAGTAACCACAAGAAAAAAATTAGGCAGCAAAAAATGGATGAAATACTTAAACAACTAAGGGAGTGCGAGAAGAAATTAATAGAACACCCGAAGGACGAGCAAAGCCTACAATCAATAAAAATACTACAAAGACAATACTCAATACTAACGAACCAGGAAATAGAATGGAAAATTAAGCTAATGAAGCAGAGATATTTCGAATCGGCGAACAAAACGGGAAAATTCCTAGCCTGGCAACTGAGAAAAAGACAGAAGCAGAATGTTATAAATAAAATAATGGTAGAAGAAGAATTAATAGTTGACCCAAAAAAAATACAAAAAATTTTCCTCAAATTTTATGAGGAATTATATAAGAAAGGAGAAGAAGACCCAGCCCAAATAGAAAAATATTTAGAGAATGGCTCAGGGAAAACTGTCACAGAAGAAGAAAGAACCCAATTAAATAGACCTATAAGTATGGAAGAGATTGAAAACGCGATAAAGAAAATAAAATTGGGAAAGGCACCAGGACCGGACGGCTTATCGGCCAAATATTACAAAGTTTTGGGAGGTCAATTAACACAAGCACTCTGTGACACCATGAACAACATTTTAAGAGGAGGGAAAATACCCGAGACGTGGAGGGAAGCCTTTATAACACTAATCCCTAAACCAGACACGGACAAATTGAATATGAAGAATTATAGGCCAATATCGTTATTAAATAACGATTATAAAATATATGCAGACATCATGGCGAACAGATTGAAGAAATGTTTAATAAGACTAATTCACAAAGACCAAGCGGGTTTCCTCCCAAACAGATTCCTGAAAGATAATGTGAGGCATGTCATTAATTTAATCGAATACTTGGAGATTAATAATAACATTCCGGCGTCCCTAATATTTGTAGACGCTGAAAAGGCGTTCGATAACGTCTCCTGGCGGTTTCTATTAAAATCGATGGAAAAGGCAGGGATTGAAGGGGAATTCTTGAAAGGAATACAGGCAATATATTCAAACCAACATGCCAAATTGATAATAAATAATAATATTACTGTCAGGGGTTCAGGAGCAGAGGCGAGGGCAAGGGAGGAAACAGAGAGCGAGGGGGAGGAGGCAGAAGAAAGGATGAGTGACGACGACGACCCGAGATCTCCGAGTCTGTCCAGTGAATCAGAAGATTCACAAAGAGGAGCACCAGTGGCAAGGGCAAGGGGGGAGACTAGGGGGACACCCCAGGAAGAAAGAGCCAGAGGGGACTCAGAGGGGAGCAGTTGGAGATCGGGACCTACGTCACCGCCAGAGAGTAGGGAAGAGGAAGAGCGCCTGGGAACTAGCGCTGGCAGCTCACAACAGGAGGGAGGGCACGAGTCAGGAGTGGCCACACCTTCATCGGGGAGCGAAGTGACGGTTAGACGGAAAGTGGAAGGTTGGGCGCGCGCGCCAAGTTCAAATGCACAGGAAGGTGGCGCAGTAGGCAGCCCGGAAAGAGAGCCAGGTCCTAAAGCCCGGCGCAAGGAGACAGGGCAGTCAGGGGGGTCAGCGTCAGAAGAATCCCGGAAGGGAGAGACCCAGGGGGGCAGAGGGACCCAGAGGAGAACTGTCAGGCGGAAAAGGTGGAGCAGGGCTAGGATATTAAGTTGGTGCGCAAGGGGCGGAGACTCAGAAGGAGCTTCGCCGACCTAAGCATAAGGCGTAGGGTTGCACGCAGCAGCTCAAGAATGGAGACTGTAACTCAATAAAGACTTTTAATCAACAACCGCTGGCTAGCGTGATCCTCTGTGAGCTAGGATCTGGAAGTAACCCTGACAGTAAGCTCCTTCTCTTCAAATTGTGGACATCCACGACCTCGCGGAGAGGAGGGAAAGCGGGTGCCTACAAGAAAGCTCACGAACGGTAGACAATATGACGGCCGAACAGCAAATAACGGAACTCAGAGACGCGGTTTCACGACTGACTGCCGAGGCGGTGGCGTCCAGGAAGAGAGAGGAGGACGCAGCGGCCGCCTACAGGGATCTCCAGGTCAGGTTGGACGTGCTTACGAAGCAGGGGCAACAGACACCCAAATCAGAGGGGATTGGGTTGGGGAGACGCACAGGCAGTCTGGTCTCGCACTTCGATGGGAATTTGCAACAGTACCCCAATTTTAGAGCAGACGTAATGTGTGCACTACAACTACTGCACAAAGACTTTAGAGATGAACAAGAGAAAGTGGGGTTCATCATGTCCCATTTGCATGGAGACGCTAAAGCATGGCTGCGCAATTTGTGGAGGGATAAGGATCCTGCGCTCCAAAATGCGGACGCCTTTATTAAAGCGATGGATGGCTGTTTTTTATCAAGCATTGACGTGGATCTTGCCCGAAGGGAGGTGCACGGACTAAGACAAGGGAGGGCCAGCGTACGGCAATATCATGCCCGCTTTTTCGCTTTGGTCAGTGCCCTGGAATGGGACAGAGATTCGGCTCCCGTCAGAGACCTTTTTTGGGAGGGCTTGAACAGCTCGGTGAAAGATGAGATTGCGAGGGGGGAGAGACCCCGGACCACGCAGGAGATCGTTCAGAGGGCGCTGGCGGTGGGAGTGCGGCTGGAAGAACGTCCGTGGAGCAGGGACGAAGGGCGCAGCGGGCGCGAACCAGCCAGGGGCTCCTCCTTCCTTCCCAGAGAAGCAGCGCGTGCGCAATCCACGCCCCCAACAGGGGGAGGGGTGGAACCGATGGAGGTTGGGAGTGCAAGGGCTCAGTCAGCAGCCAGAGCCCTAGCACCGGCAGCAGTGAAAGCGAAGCCTCCTAGAGGGAACAGGAAGTGTTACATCTGCGAGGATCCAGGCCATTTGGCGAAAGAGTGTCCCCGGAGGCTCCACAAGCACACTGCAGCCTCAGCAATGGTGACTGCAGCAACGCAGCAAGGAGAACCACAGCAGGGAAACGACGATGTCTGGCTGGAAGAGGAGGCACTGGGGCCCAGCCAGACGTGTCAGTGAAGCAGTCCCCAGAGATTTTACCGCCCATGGACCCCCTCCCGCCCAAGCCAGTAGTGAGGCTCACCGCATCGCTCCAGCTACCCAATGGAATCACCATGGACGTGCCAATCACCGTCGACTCGGGAAGCAATGCAGACTTCATAGGGCAGGACTTTGTCGACCGGCACGCTATACAGTTGCTGCCTGCCGCGCTGCCACTGCAGGTTGTCACGGTGGATGGCAGGGAGCTGTTAGGGGGGCAAGTGGTGAAGCAGACGCCACCTATGGTGCTGCGGCTTGGAAATCACAAGGAGATTATCAGCTTCAACGTCACTCAACTCTCAGACACGCCTATCGTATTGGGCATGAGTTGGCTGGACAGGCACAGCCCGACGCTGGCTTGGTACCAGAGGCAGCTGACCTTCGGTTCTTCCTTTTGTGCTGAACACTGCATCATGCCCCAGCAAGAAGGGGAGCAAGAGGAGTCACAGCTGCTGCTCGGCACGCTGCAAGCGATTCCCCACAAGTACGCAGAATTTTTGGAGGTTTTCTGCGAGAAGGAGGCAGACAAGCTACCCCCCCACAGACCATATGACTGCAAGATTGACCTGCTGCCGGGGGCGGCGCTGCCCAAAGGGAAGCTGTATTCCATGTCTGAAGACGAACTGCAGGAACTCAAGGAGTTCATTGATCATAATTTGAAACGCGGTTTCATCCGAGAGTCCCAGGCAGCGGGGGGCAGTCCTGTATTCTTTGTGAAGAAGCGAGACACGCCCCAGAAAAGGCTCGTGGTGGACTACCGCATTTTGAACAGTGTCACCAAGCCGTCGGACTTCCCCATGCCCCGAATCGACGACCTCCTCGCGAAAGTACGCAAGGGCAGCGTGTTCACCAAGTTGGACCTGCGAGGGGCGTACAACCTGATTCGCATGCGGGAAGGAGATGAGTGGAAGACAGCCATGTTCACACCCCTGGGCACCTACGAATATAGAGTTATGCCTTTTGGATTGCAAAATGGCTCCCACGTTTTTCAAGCTTTCATGCATCACGTGTTGGCGGGGCTCCTCTACAAGACGTGCGTCTGTTTCTTGGATGACATCCTGATCTTTTCGGAATCGCAGCAGGAGCATGACAGACACGTCAGGGAAGTGCTGAGCAGGCTCCAGCAACATAGGCTTTACGCCAAGCTGGAGAAGTGCCAATTCGACGTGACGGAGGTGGATTTCCTGGGATACAGGTTGTCTGACAAGGGGCTCGCCATGGACAGCGCCAAGGTTCGAGCGGTGTTGGATTTGAAAAGCCCACGCAACCGGAAGGAGGTCCAACGATTTGTCGGCTTCGCGAACTTCTATCGCAAGTTCATCAAAGGCTTCGCTATGCAGACTGCAGCCATTACAGACACGCTCAGTTCCAAGAAAAAGAAGTTCATCTGGACAGCGCAGGCGGAGCAGTCCTTTCAGGCACTCAAGCGTCTTTTCGCCTCGGAGGAACAGCTGCTTCATGTCGATCCTAGCAGGCCGATGAGAGTTGAAACAGACGCCTCGGACAGGGCCGTCGGAGCAGTCCTGCTGCAGAAGGACCCGCAGGGGGTTTGGAGGCCCGGAGCGTTTTACTCCAGGAAGCTCAGCAAGTCCGAACAGAATTACACCATCTGGGACAGGGAGTTGCTGGCTATTCATGCAGCGTTCAAAGCATGGAGGCACTTCCTGATTGGAGCCAAGCACACGGTGCAGGTCTGCACGGACCACAAGAATCTGGAGCACTGGCGCACGGCACAGTTCCTGAACCAGAGGCAGATACGTTGGGCTGAGTTCTTTGCGAATTTCGACTTCCGAATAGAGTATGTCCCGGGGGACACCAACATCATGGCGGACGCGCTATCCCGTAAGCCACAGTATCTGGAGGACGCCACGCCAGCGGCCGCCATGCACATCTTCGCGCCAACAGTGTGGGCGTGCGCTGCGGCGACAGTGGACCTGGAGGCGGTGCGACAAGCGTTGCAGAATGACTCTTTCGCGCAAGCAAAGATGGCTGAGATGCGAAGGGGCACGGCAGCGACCAACGGGTTCCAGCTGAGAGATGGATTGCTCATCCGCAAAGGGGCCATCTACGTGCCGGGAGACGAACTTCGCGCCAAGGTACTGCATCAGCTGCACGACGCGCCCACTGCCGGGCACTTTGGCAAGGAGAAGACGGTGGAATTAGTCGCCAGGGATTTCTGGTGGCCCGGAATGAGAGGGGAGGTCGCGGACTACGTGGCGAGGTGCGACACCTGCCAGAGGGCCAAACCAGTGCACAGACCGCCGGCCGGACTGTTGGAACCGCTGCAAACTCCGGTCGAGCCATGGGAGAGAGTCGCCCTGGACTTCGTCACGGATCTGCCCAGCTCGAGGGGCAAGACGGCCGTGCTGGTGGTGGTGGACTTGTTCTCCAAGATGGCGCATTTCATCCCGTGTGCGAAGGTGGCCACGGCGGAACAAACCGCCAAACTGTTCATAGACCACGTGTTCAAGGTTCACGGTCTGCCACGGTCTATTCTGTCCGACCGCGGGCGGCAGTTCATCTCGAACTTCTGGCAGAAGCTGATGGGCTTCCTAAACGTCAAGATCAACCTGGCGTCGGCGAGACACCCGCAGACCAACGGGCAAGCGGAGCGGGTCAATGCCATCATGCAGCAGTACCTGAGATGCTATGCGAATCAACAGCCTGCGACGTGGGTGGATTACCTGCCGCTCGCCGAGTTCGCCTACAACAACACGAAGCACGTGTCCACGGGGGTCACGCCGTTCTTCGCCAACAACGGGAGGCACCCCAGAACCTTCCCGGGACTGGAAAGACTGGTGGAGGGGGAGCCGCAGACAGCAGATGCGTTCGCGTCGGAGTTGCAAGAGGTTCACGATCAGCTGCGGCGGCACCTGGAGCTGGCCACACACGCATACAAGGTGCAGGCAGACAAACACAGAAGGGTTGGCGAAGAGATCCAGGTGGGAGACTGGGTCTGGTTAGCAGCCCACGCAGTGCCGGCCAGGTCGTTGGCCAAGAAGAAACTAGGGCATAAGCAACTGGGGCCCTACCAAGTCGAAGAGCAGGTCAACCCGGTGGCTTTCAGGCTGGCGCTTCCGGAGGGTTCCAGAATGCATCCGGTGTTCCACAGATCGGTGCTCACTCCCTACAAGGCACCGCACAGGTTTCAGGAACCCGGCACGGCGCCGAGTCCGCTCCGAGAGGGAACCAGGCAACGGGGAGTGGCACAGGAGGTGCGCCTCAACGAAGTCACGGAGATTTTGGACTCCAGATGGGGGGAAGAGGGGGTAGAATACCTTCTCGCTAAGGAGGGCACCCCGGCCAATGCCAACAGCTGGGTGCCGGGCTACGCTCTAGATGAACCTCTGCTCAAGGAAGAGTTTCATGCCCTCTTTCCCCATAGGCCAATGCCGGCGGACTTTTTCGACGACTGGCTTTTCACGCCCACGCTTTCAGCCAGCACGTTCCGGGGGTTCGACTCGGATGAGGAACCGACACGAGACGCCCGTTCCCCGGAGGGGTCACCCTCGGGATCTGCCTCAGAACCCTCGTATTGGTGGGATGATCGACCAGAGGAGCAGTGGCGCAGGAAGTGGCTGGAGGGTCCAGGACGAGCTACGCCTACAGAAGGAAGCGAGGGAGAGACCGACATGGACTTTTTCGGGGACAACCAGGGTCTCGAGCACGGCGGCACGGAGATGGAAGCAGAGGTGACCGTCGTTGACGAGAGCAGGGAGGAAGAACCGGGAGTCTGCGGATGGAGGCCGGCCACGGGAAGCGAACTGTACCCGACATTCGTCCCTTTGACACTGCAGCACCCAGTTCCCGCACCGGAGGGAGGGGAGGGGGGAAGGGGGGGCTTTGAGGGGGGGATGGATGTCAGGGGTTCAGGAGCAGAGGCGAGGGCAAGGGAGGAAACAGAGAGCGAGGGGGAGGAGGCAGAAGAAAGGATGAGTGACGACAACGACCCGAGATCTCCGAGTCTGTCCAGTGAATCAGAAGATTCACAAAGAGGAGCACCAGTGGCAAGGGCAAGGGGGGAGACTAGGGGGACACCCCAGGAAGAAAGAGCCAGAGGGGACTCAGAGGGGAGCAGTTGGAGATCGGGACCTACGTCACCGCCAGAGAGTAGGGAAGAGGAAGAGCGCCTGGGAACCAGCGCTGGCAGCTCACAACAGGAGGGAGGGCACGAGTCAGGAGTGGCCACACCTTCATCGGGGAGCGAAGTGACGGTTAGACGGAAAGTGGAAGGTTGGGCGCGCGCGCCAAGTTCAAATGCACAGGAAGGTGGCGCAGTAGGCAGCCCGGAAAGAGAGCCAGGTCCTAAAGCCCGGCGCAAGGAGACAGGGGAGTCAGGGGGGTCAGCGTCAGAAGAATCCCGGAAGGGAGAGACCCAGGGGGGCAGAGGGACCCAGAGGAGAACTGTCAGGCGGAAAAGGTGGAGCAGGGCTAGGATATTAAGTTGGTGCGCAAGGGGCGGAGACTCAGAAGGAGCTTCGCCGACCTAAGCATAAGGCGTAGGGTTGCACGCAGCAGCTCAAGAATGGAGACTGTAACTCAATAAAGACTTTTAATCAACAACCGCTGGCTAGCGTGATCCTCTGTGAGCTAGGATCTGGAAGTAACCCTGACAATTACGAATAAATTTAAAATAGAGAAAGGAACAAGGCAGGGATGCCCCCTCTCCCCGCTCCTGTTTATTTTGGCTTTGGAAATCCTGGTGAACAAAATAAGGTCCAAAACAGATAAAAGGGATTAAAATAGGATTAAAAGAGTATAAATTAAAAGCTTATGCGGACGACTTGATGTTATCTCTAGAAGAGCCGCAAGAAAACGTGGGCAAAGTATTGGAAATTATGGAGGAATACGGCAAAGTATCGGGTTTCAAGCTGAATAAGACTAAAACAAAAATGTTAATAAAGAACCTGAGAAACGATGCGAAAGAAAGACTAGAGAAACAATATGGAATCAAAGTGGCCAAAAAAATAAAATATTTAGGAATCTGGCTTACACCCAAAAACATAAATTTAATTGAAGACAATTATACGCCAACATGGAACAAAGTGAAAAAGGATTTGGACGTTTGGAATAGGGTGAATCTTTCATGGCTGGGCAGGATGGAAGCAATAAAAATGAACGTACTCCCTAGGATGTTGTTCTTATTCCAAAACATACCTGTTATCAGAGGGCTTAAAATATTTAAGGACTGGCAGAAGACTCTCTCAAGATTCATATGGCAGGGAAGAAGGCCAAGGATCAGATTCAAATTATTAACAGATCGAAAGGAGAGAGGAGGACTGGCAGTACCGGATCTAAAAGTATACTATGAAGCGGCTTGTCTCTGCTGGGTTAAAGATTGGATAACCCTAGAGGATACGGACTTATTAGACCTGGAAGGAGCTGACAACAGACTCAGTTGGCATGCCTACCTCTGGTCAAAGAAAGAAAAAGTACACAAAAGTTTTTCTAGCCACATTATTAGAGGCCCTCTATTTGAAGTCTGGGAAAGAAACAAGAAATTGTTGGAATGGAGAACCCCCTGGTGGCTATCCCCAACAAATATCTTATCAATAAAAAAAACAAATATGGAAGAGCAAAAACTGACATATGAAGATTTATTAGTAAGATCTCAAGATAGCTGGAAATTAAGACCTTATGAAGAACTACAGGAGAAGTTGTCGGGATGGCTACAGTATCACCAAATAAATGCAAAATGGTCAGAAGATAAGAAAATAGGAATGAACGAAAAGAAGTCAAAATTTCAAATTGAAGTAATTGAAAGCAAATCGAAGATATTATCCAAGATGTACAATATATTACTAGAATGGGAGACTAAAGATGATAAAATCAAAGAAGTTATGGTTAAATGGGCAAAAGATCTGGGACATAATATAGAATACGAAAAATGGGCAAAATTGTGGAGTGAGGGACTAAAATTCACGGCGAGCGCGGCAATTAGGGAAAATTTAGAAAAGATGATCTACAGATGGTACCTTACACCGGAAAAATTGAATAGAATGTACAAAACTGCAGACAAGGCTTGCTGGAAATGTAGAATAAAAGAAGGCAATTTCATACATATGTGGTGGACATGTGAGGAAATTAAAAAATTTTGGGACCAGATATATAATGAGTTAAAAAAGATATTTAGATACACTTTCCCCAAAAACCCAGAGGCCTTTTTACTAGGGATGGTGGGGAAAGAAATCCAAGAAAAAGACAAAACTCTATTTCAATATTCAACCGCAGCAGCCAGAATATTAATTGCCCAAAATTGGAAAAGTACAAATCTTCCAACGGTGAGGGACTGGCAACTAAAATTATACGACTTTATTGAATTGGCAAGATTGACACAAAAAATTAGAAATCATAAAAATACAAAGTTAAAAGAGGATTGGAACAAATATATAGTTTATTTTGAAGGTAACTTTAAAAACTTACCAAATACAGCAGGTTTGATTTAAAACTTCCGATGTTGCAAACTAAAAACAAATACCAGCGGTAAAAAGGAAACTATCGAAAGTAAGAACCCGAAATCAGTAGGGAAGGAAGTCAACGTTGTATGTTGTAGTTTTTTGTCTCTTTTTCCCTTCCCTTATTTGCTTTACCCCTTCTGTTTTTACTTTTTTTCTTTCTTTTTTTCCCCTTTTTTCTTTTTTGTACTTAAGTGACGGAATATTTTGTTGAATGTATTTGTTTTTTCTTTTTGTGTGCATAAAAGGAATTCAATAAAAAGATTTTTTTTAAAAAAAGAGTTGTTTTCACTGTGAGTCGACGTCACACCTCGTGAGAAGCTGTCCTCTAGAGGCGCAGGAGCCCAAGGACGGCCGGAAAGGAATGCAGGGAAAGCAGATAGGAGACGGTTCTCAAGCGCAGAGGCGTGGGAAAGCCGCCAAAGGCCGTGGTGAAAGCAAGGAGAAAACATCTCTGCTCCACCTGGCTGTGTCCATGGCAACGTTGGAATCCAAACAACCAGCCAGTCTCTCTTTTATCGTTGATACTGGAGCTACGCACACTCTAGTGCCATCGAGTGGGCTTCTTCGGAACTGCAAGTCTGTGAAAAGTGGAAGATTTGTGTCGCTGGCAGATGGAAGCAAAAGACCTTTGACTGAGTCTGGCTCTTTATATTGTTCTTTCCTAGATCTTGAGGTCCAGGCTTTTGTGGTTCCAGAAATTGCCAACTGTCTTTTAAGCGTGTCTGCTCGTGTCGCTGATGATTTCTGTGTAAAGTTTGCAAATAACATGTGTTCTTTTTCCAGGGATGGTAAGCAGCTGTTCAGTGTTGAGTGCAAGAATAGGATGTTCGTGGTTGAGATGCCTATTGCTGGTGATGACCCCCCTGAGGTAACACAGGTGCAATGCGCAAACGTGCCACCGCATGATGATTGTTTTCATCTCTGGCACAGGAGCTTTGTGCACACAGGTTGGTCCTATATCAAGAAGGTCCCAGAGTGTACAGAGGGGTGCAAGTTTAAGGGATGTGACAAGTTCTTAGATTGCAGAGCCTGTAAGCAATCCAAGGTAACCACATGCTCATATCCCTGGTCAGACAGAAAGACTAGCAGGCCTTTTGAGCTAGTCCATGCAGATTTGTGTGGGCCCATGCCAGTGACATCACTGGGCAGGTCCAAACACATTTTGTTGCTTTTGGATGATTTTTCGAAGACCTCTTGGATTTTTACACTTAAACACAAGAGTGAAGCTGCTGCATTGATTAAAGACTGGATCACAGCAGTTGAGTTGAAATTTTCAACAAAATTGGTTTGCTTTCAAAGTGATAGAGGGATGGAGTTTACTGGGTCTGCGCTGCAGAATTTCTTCCGCCAGAAGGGAATCAGTCATAGGCTGACAGCACCACACAGTCCTCAACAGAATGGTGTTGCTGAACGCAAGAACAGAACACTGCAAGAGGCTGTGGCTGCCATGCTGCTTGACGCAGGACTCCCACAACGCTTTTGGGCCGAAGCTTGGCGATGTACGGTTTTTGTCCAAAATCGCGTGTTTAATGCATCTGTAGGGGACACGCCCTATTTTCTGCTGCACGGTAAGAAGCCCAAAGTGCATTTCTTATGTGTTTTTGGCTGTGAGGCTTGGGTCCTCATTCAAAAGGCCAAGCGCAGAAAGGGTGAACTAAGGTCCAAGAAGATGATCTTTGTGGGATATGAACCTGGGTCCAAAGCTTGGTAGCTCGCATACCCTGATGACAATCAGTCTCGGCTACTTATAAGCAACAGTGCTGAGTTCTGTGAGCAAAGTGGGTGGACACACATACATGGTAACCCAGATGTTCTTTCAGAGCAGTTTCTTGACTCAGATGAGGAGGAAGAGGAGGGAACTGAACCTGTTGCTGAGGAACAGAGTCCAGAGCAACAGAATCCAGAACAGGAGTGGCTCAGAACCCCTTCACGGGTCACTGTCAAGTCTGAGCCAAAGAGTGAGCCATCCTTACCCACAGGTCCAGCTGTAAGGTTCAAAAGACGCAGCAGGTCAGAGGGGGAGTTCTCTGACACTGGGGGTGGTCTGGCTGGCCCTAGTGGGTGAGAGGGGGTACCAGAGTTTACGCTGAGGAGATCAGCGAGAACTACTAAGGGGAAGCCACCTGACAGGTTTGAAGCCACAAGTGTGTGGGTTGGTGTGGCTAGGTGTGAACCTGAAACCTTTGAGGATGTTCAGAAGCTGCCTCAGGAAGAAGCCAGCAAATGGCATGAGGCGATGCAGAAGGAGATGAGCTCAATGGAGTCTCTCGATGTGTTCTCCCTCACAACGTTGCCGGCTGGCAAACAACCTGTGAGTAGCAGGTGGGTTTATCGCCTTAAACCCACAGAAGCTGGAGAACCACAGTACAAGGCTAGGTTAGTCGCCAGAGGGTTCACGCAGCGGAAGGGAGTCCATTTCACAGAAGTGTATGCTCCGACTTCCAGAAGTGAAACTCTGCACATGCTCTAAGCTGTTGCTGCACAAAGAGGTTGGAAGGTAAACCACTTTGATGTGGATGTCGCCTACTTGAATTCAGACTTCCAGGAGGAGTTGTACATGCTTCCTCCTCCAGGGTTTGAGGCCAAGGGGCAAGGCATCGTGTGGAGATTGCATAAATCTATTTATGGTTTACGTCAATCTGCCAGAAACTGGAACATGTATCTGAATGAAGTCTTAGAGCAGTTAGGTTTCAGGAGAAGTGTTGCTGATAGCTGTCTGTACCTTAAAGGGTCAGGAGAGAAACAGGAAGTGATCCTGGTCTTTGTTGACGATATTCTTTATATGGCCCAGGCAGGTAAACATGTGGAGAAGTTTGCCAAGGAGCTTGGTAAACAGTTCAAGCTCAAACACCTGGGAGCTGTTCAATCTTACCTAGGCGTAGAGGTAGCTCAAACTGAAGATGGAAGCTTTTTGCTCAGCCAGAAGGGCAAGATTGAGCAACTGCTTCAGAAGTTCAGAATGTCTGAGTGTGCGGGTGTTAGGACACCTATGGAGACGAGCTACGTGAAAGACAGTCAGCAAGTAGAACGTGCTGTGTTCGAAAATACTGAGCTCTTTCAGTCAGCTCTGGGTAGTCTGTTGTATCTGTCCCAGTGGAGCAGACCTGAAATAGCGTTTGCTATCAATCTGCTTAGCCAGGAGGCTTCAAGTCCAAGTGTGCAAGCCTGGAACGGTATCAGACGGGTGCTGCGTTACCTGCAAGATACCAAGGACTTCTGCCTTAAGCTGTCAGCCAAGGGTGACATCAAGTTGACGTCATGGGTGGACGCTGATTGGGCCTCTCTTGGAGATTGGAAGTCTGTGTCCGGCCTAGTGGTGAAGTTCGGGTACTCTTTCGTTGGGTGGAGGTCCCGGAAGCAAAGTCTCATAGCGCTCTCATCTACTGAAGCTGAGTTCAGTGCGCTTTCTGAGGTTTGCAGAGAGTTGGAGTTCTACATGTGTTTGGTTCAAGAGATCTGCAAGGAGAGCTGTTTGCCTGTCATTGGTTTTGAAGACAATCAGCCCTGCCTGAAGTTGGCAGAATCTGGGCAATTAAAGGCCAGGACCAAACACCTAGACATCCGTTTTCAGAATGTGTGTCAGAGCGTTCGAGAGGGATTAGTTGTGCTGAAGTACTGTCCCTCAGCCAAGAACCTCGCTGATGATTTTACGAAACCATTAACCTTCCAGCGTCATGGAGAGTTCTGTGAAGGTCTGTGTTTGGGGTAAGTGGTGATGCTTATTTCCCCCAGATGCAGGGCAAGAGGGGGTGTGGAGTGTGGTGGTTAAGGGTTAACCTTCTGAGTGTCCTGTATATGGGGAGGAGTTTGAAACGGAAGCTGCAAGTTCTTTGTCTGTGTGGAGTTAGTTTCACTTTTCTCCGAGAGCGCGAGAGAGCTAGTGCATGGCACAGCATGTGTCCAAGTTCGGATGGATTTCTTGTGTTTGGCTTGTAAATAAACGTTAAAGAGAGAAGAACAGTGTGTGGACTTTCCTTTCCTTCTTCTCGCACAGAGGCAACCGCTGCTGCTGCTCTGTATCTGCCTGAAGACGTTTTCCACAGCGATTTTGTGCAGAGGAAACGTACTGGACAGGCAGGAATTCCACAGCCCTACTGTTCTTACTTCCTCAGGTCCTTTGTGGATTCCAGGTCGCTGTATCCATCCCTATTGGCCAAGACATGCGCTGGCACAAAGGCCTGCAGAATCCCATTCTGGACTTGGCAAGGATCATGACCCTGACTCCGCCTCTACAGGCTCAGCAGCCCCGTGCAAAAGTCCATCGTGTTCATCCTCATCCTCGAAAGGCTGAGGGATGCCCAAAGGTGACATGGGGAATGCTAAAGACCTTTTTCATAGCCTTAATTACTCAGCTACATATGAACTCTATGCTGATTTTAACATGTATGTTATTTGTTTTTTGATACCTAGTACTCAATGTATCTATCTTCCTCCTGACACCTTCTAGTCATAGTTATAATAAGTGGATACATTTAGCTAAAGTTGCTACTGTCTCTCATTTTTGTTTGAGTGAAACATATGATATGCACACTGCCTTAGGAAATTGTGTGATTCCTGTTTATACACAGTCTTTCATATGGCACATGCCACACACATGGGAAAGTGGTTTTCTAAATGGATTCCTGAAGGTATCATTGGTTATACCAATCTCCATGATTGGGGAAAGGTGACACAAAAGTTACCCCTGGATGCAATATTGTTATACACACCTACAGTTGCAGCCACGCCAGACACCTCTTGTGTTCAGATTGTGAACTGCAGTAAGAAAGTAGATCACTGTCTGGAAACAGGAGGAAGGCCAACTTGGAATTGTTCACGTGTTCAACAGATTACTTTTAATTATGCTCATGTTAGTTTGCCAGATGGTTGGTTTTTCACGTGTAATCAAAGAAGTTATAACTTCAGCAGACTGACATGGGTCTTGCCTAGTTGCTCAGTTTTAGAAAATAGGCAAAGGTTGTTGAGCTCTCCTTTAGGAATGTCTGCTAGACGTCTTTATGTGATATAAAAACACATACATGAACATGAAGAGAACACAGTACTCCTGCTACCTTAACCTCTACTATCTTAAACTCTTCTTACAAAAAAACACAAAACAAATAAAAAAATTAATTTTTTTTAAAATAAATAAAAAAGGTGAGATGTAGTGATCAGATGGGATTACCATGAGGAATTATAAAATATACATCAAGCCATTGTGTCCACGATGAATGCATTGTGTTGACTGGGTTTAATGTATTGACAGTAATTTCTGATTAAATCCCATAAGCTTCTACATTTATGCCATTTTTCCTCTACTGTCCATTTCTCTTGCTTGACAAGTCACGTACACAGCCCAGCTGCCAGTTGCTTCACCAGGCATGCATCCTGGGCTGTGAAAGATAGTGGGCAGCTTCTTTGATGTAGCTTTTCTGATATGTTAATCTTAGGGTGTTAATCTTAGGGCCAGGAAACAGATCTCACATGAAGGTGTTAATGATCGCTGTCCTCCTGGCCATCCTTCTTATCATGTATATTGTTTGTTTACAGCTTCCGGGGTTGCTGGCTGCACTTGTTTGTAGTTCTGTTTTATTTACCCCAGAAGTGCATGCTTAATTAGCTCTTGTAGTGTAACTTTGTCCTCACGTGGGGTTTGTTGAAATGCTCAGAAGAAATCTGATTGGTTCTTACGAACACTCTATAAAAAGTTCTTTTGTGAATAAAACGACCTGGGCCGGGGGAGAGACAGATTATTATATGCACCCTTCCCAGAGTCTTGCTGGTTTAAGCCTCTGTGTGTATTCTTATTAATCAGAGTTCAATCCTTCCTTTACTTTGTGAATGCCTCAAGCTCCCAGTCACCAGTCTAGCTGCTGCATTCTGGATTAGTTGCAGTTTCCGGGTCACCTTCAAAGGTAGCCCCACATAGAGTGCATTGCAGTAGTCCAAGCGGGAGATAGCCAGAGCATGCACCACTCTGGCGAGGCAGTCCGCAGGCAGGTAGGGTCTCAGCCTGCGTACTAGATGGAGCTGATAAACAGCTGCCCTGGACACAGAATTGACCTGCGCCTCCATGGACAGCTGTGAGTCCAAAATGACTCCCAGGCTGTGCACCTGGTCCTTCAGGGGCACAGTTACCCCATTCAGGACCAGGGAGTCCTCCACACCTGCCCGCCTCCTGTCCCCCCAAAACAGTACTTGTGTCTTGTCAGGATTCAACCTCAACCTGTTAGCCGCCATCCATCCTCCAACCACCTCCAGACACTCACACAGGACCTTCACCGTCTTCACTGGTTCCGATTTGAAAGAGAGTTAGAGCTGGGTGTCATCTGCATACTGATGAACACGCAGCCCAAGCCCCCTGATGATCTCTCCCAGCAGCTGCATGTAGATGTTGAAAAGCTTCGGGGAGAGGACAGAACCCTGAGGCACCCCACAAGTGAGAGCCCAGGGGTCTGAACACTCATCCCCCACCACCACTTTCTGAACACTGCCCAGGAGGAAGGAGCGGAACCACCGACTTCCGGTTTGGATCGCGAGCAGCAAGGGAGCGCGGAGAAGCTGCTGAAAGGCTTTTCCGAGTGACACGGGGGCTTGGGGGCTACGCAAAGGCACTACGACCCCCAAAATCTCAAGGGGGATACCCTTGAGGGATAAGCTACCCAGCAGCGTTGGAGCGGTTTTGGCGGTTTTTTTGGTTTTTTAAAAAAAAGATTCGAGAGCGACGGGACTGAGAACGCGAACGGTAAGCACCGCTGACTCCGTGTTGCGATGCCTCTAGCTCCCACTGGAAAAGCGACAAACCTCCGTAACTTTAAGTACAGAACCCTTAGTGTTTATGGAGTATTTTTTTGCTAAAAAATTGGAAAATACACTAAGTGAACTCTGGATGCAGAGGGATTTAAGCGAGGAATCCGACCTGATAGCGGAGTGAAAAATGGCGCCGGATACAAAGTCGCAAGAGTAAAGAAAGGAAGTGACTATTCACCCGCTGAAGGAACAGAAAAGTGAAAGTCCTCAGCAACTGTTTGCAAGGCAAAGGAAACTAAATAAAATAAAAGTAACGAAAAAGATCTTTAGAGACTTTGTTTTATCTTCTTGGGACAGTGTCAAAAGAAGAAAGAACTGAACAGAGTGGTTATAAAGAGAAGAAATATCTTGAAATCTTAAACTTTAAATTGGAATATAAGGGAGAAGGAGGGAAGAAAGGAGAAGACGTAACAAAACATATAGGCTTTAGAATAATTATCAAACTACAATCTCTCCCTCCCACCTTCTCTGTTTAAATCCTGTGCTTCCTATATTATTAGTTTGATAACAAAATAAGCAAGAATTTAAACTTTTTCAAACTTTAACTTTAATCCTTAACTTCTCCCTTTTGAAGACTTAAAAAAATAAAATAAAAAAAATTGTTTTTTGGGTATTTGGCTCCTGTGGATTTTCAATTTTTTTGGAGTTCTTTGGAATCTTATATGAACTGAGCTTCCAGGGTTATATACTTATGATAATTTGGACATTTATTTCTCTTCATTCGATCGACTGGATTTAATTTTGGATCCTTTGGATTTTCAATTTTTTGGCGTTCTTTGGAATCATATATGAACTGAGTTTATTGTGATGGCCTGGGATTCCGATTCGGAGGATGAAACAGAGGAATCCCAGCCTGCACAGGAGTCCCCGCCTCCAGGGCCGGCTGAACTGGGGCAAGGCCTAGATGCTGAGGAGCCTGCACCTGTGGCAGTGCATCAGGAGCTGGCCCCAGGTGAAGCCCTTCTGGCCCCAGAGGGGCTTGATGACTCAGTGGCCACAGGTGAGCCTCCTCCAGGGCCCAGTAACCCTTCGGCCTCTCCTGATCTGCAGAGGCTTAGGGCAGAGAGGCGAAGGGAACTGGTTGCCCCCAGGAGGAGTGCTCGCCTTAAGGCCAGAGGAGGCGGGGCTCCTGGGGGTCGGGACCGCCCCTGACCTTGAAAGAGGATAAAAGCCCAGTCAGGCCGGCCCCAGGTTGCGGGAGCAACGTCGTTGTTGGCTACGGACCTTCCTGTGTTCTTGATCCCTGCTCGGCCTCCTGTTCCTGACTATCCGGTACACCTGTCCCCTGCTCGGCTTCCTGTTCCTGACTATCCAGTACTCCTGTTCCCTGCTCGGCCTCCTGTTCCCAACCATCCGGCGTTCCTGTTGCCTGCTCAGCCTTCTGTTCCAGCGATCCTGTTCCCCGCCCGGCTCTCTGCATCGGACCTCGCCCCTCTTTGTGTGGACTCTGCTACACTCACGGTACCTTACCCCCGGGACCAGCACAGTTTGCTCCCGCCACACCCGCACTCCCCCTTCGTAGGGGTGCGTTCGGGAAGAGCCAGAGGCCATGGCTGACCAGGCGGCTGCACTGGTGACTTTGGCCCAGGAGAACCAGGCCTTGACTCACACCGTGCAGCAGCTCAGTGACGCGGTTGTGGCACTTCAGCAACGCTTGGAAGCCCTACCGACTCCTGGGGCCGACGCCCCGGCGCCTGGCAAGTACCCAGTGGCTTTGCCTGAGAAATTTGATGGAGCCCCGGCCAACTTTCCCATGTTCCTGGCCCAGGCCAAGCTGTATATTCAGGGGTGAGCCCGGAACTTTCCTGACGACCGCACCAAGGTGCACTTTTTGATTAGTTTGTTAAAGGACCAGGCGGCCAAGTGGGCGTTGCCGCTACTCAGGCAAGACTCCCCCTTGCTGGCAGACTATACGGGGTTTTGCAATCGTTTGGAGGCCGCGTTCGGCAACCCCCAGAAAGGGAGTCAAGCCAACCGGGCGATTCGGCGTTTGAAACAGGGCAAGTCCACGGTGGCCGCATATGCCACGGAGTTTCGGCTGTTGGCACAGGACTTGACCTGGAATGATTTGGCACTGCGGGACCAGTATCTCGAAGGGCTTTCGGACGAGGTACTGGATCAGTTGGCCACAATGGAATGCCCCACCACGCTAGACACTCTCATTCAACGGAGTCTACAAATAGACGACCGGTTGGAGGATCGTCGTCAGGCCCGGGGTCGCCGACACTTCCTGTTCACGGCACCAGCTTTTTCTGGCAGCCCCACGGTCACAACTGATTTAACGGAGGAACCTATGCAGCTCGGGGCAGTGCGGCCACGCCTTTCCCCCGCAGAGAAGGCGCGGCGTCGGGAGGGAAATCTCTGTCTTTACTGTGGCGGAAGTGGACACTTCGCTCGGTCTTGCCCTGAGAAACGCCAGCCGCAGGGAAACCGCCAACCCCAGTAGCTGATGGCCCTAGCTACCGGGGGTCCCAAACCGCGCAGAATGGGCCTGCACCAATGGACTTGCAACATCTTATGGTTTCGGTGCGTTTATACCCTCCAGGTGGGCCCTGGATCCACACCCATGCTTTGGTAGATTCAGGGGCAACCCGCTCCTATATGGACGCTGCTTTTGCCGCCCATCATCAGGTGCCACTTCGGAACAAGCCAGTACCGGTCCAGGTGGAAGCGATTGACGGACGACTTCTGTGTTCAGGTGCCGTTACTCAGGAGACCCAGCCCCTGGTCCTGTGTTTCCAGCAGCACCGGGAGTTGCGAACTTTGGACATTGCCTCTATGCCCCGCTTCCCCCTGGTGCTCGGGATGGACTGGCTGGAAGCCCACAACGTTCAGATTGACTGGGTCAAACGGACCGTGCACTTCCCAGACCCATGTTCCCATGCTCAATCCGGGACGCTGGCGGCCGCGCCCTCAGAGGAGGCAGCACCCACGCTCCCAGCCGTGTATCAGGACTACCAGGACGTGTTCGAGGAACGGGGGGCAGACCAGCTGCCGCCGCATCGGCCTTTTGACTGCGGCATAGACCTCCAACCCGGAGCGCCTTTACCAGTGAGTCGCTTATATTCTCTAACAGAGCCAGAGCGCGAGGCTTTGCAGGACTTCTTGCGCAAGAACCTGGAGCGTGGGTTCATTAGGCCTTCCACCTCGCCTACCGCGGCACCAGTGCTTTTCGTTAAGAAGAAATGTGGGGAGCTCCGCCTTTGCCATGATTACCGAGCCCTGAACAAAATTACCGTCCCAGATCGGTACCCCTTGCCCCTTATCTCGGAGCTGCTGGAGCGGGTGCAAGGGGCACAGGTGTTCACCAAGCTGGACCTCCGGGGGGCCTACAACTTGATTCGGATCCGAGCCGGGGATGAGTGGAAGACAGCGTTTGGGACCCGGTACGGGCAGTTCGAATATTTGGTTATGCCGTTCGGTTTGTGCAACGCGCCTGCTGTGTTCCAACGCTACATCAACCACGTGTTTCAGGACTTGTTAGACAAGTACGTGGTGGTGTATTTGGATGACATACTGATTTACTCCCGTGACCCGGCTCGCCATGAGGGACATGTCCGGACCGTGCTGCAACGCTTGCGTGAGCACCGTTTGTACGCAAAGCTCAGCAAGTGCGAGTTCCATCAGCGGACTGTGGACTTCCTTGGTCACCGGCTCTCTCCGGATGGGGTGCAAATGGACCCGGGGAAGGTGACAGCGGTTCAAGAATGGGCGGCACCCCGGAACCGCAAGGACCTACAACGTTTCCTGGGGTTCGCCAATTACTACCGGACCTTCATTGCTGATTATGCTCATCGCACTACCCCGTTGACCCGGCTACTGCGCCCAAAGACGCCGTTTTCCTGGGACAAGGAGGCAGAGGAGGCGTTTCAGGGGTTGAAGGCCTGTTTCCAGAGGGCACCAATCTTACAACATCCTGACCCCTCTCGACCCTTTGTGGTGGAGACCGACGCCTCCAGTACGGCTCTCGGTGCCGTCTTGTCTCAACAGATTGGTCCTGAAGCGCCACTCTTACCCTGTGCCTTCTATTCCCGCCAGCTCCTACCAGCGGAGCGTAACTATACTGTGTGGGAGCGGGAACTACTGGCCATCAAGGTAGCCTTTGAGGTCTGGCGCCATCATCTTGAGGGGGCACGACATCCGGTGGAGGTGAGAACCGACCACCGGAACCTGGAGTACCTCCAGACCACCCGCAAGCTGAACCAAAGACAGATCCGGTGGGCGTTGTTCTTTTCCCGGTTCCAGTTTCGGATCCGCTACATCCCTAGCTCTCAGAATCAGAAGGCGGATGCCCTGTCCCGGAAACCTGAAGACAACGCAGACACGGTACAGCAAGCAGAACCCACCACGATCCTACCTCCGGCTGCATTCCTGGCCACCCAGGAGGCGCAGCCATTGCAGGTTCGGGTGCGGGAACAGCAGCGGGTCGACGCTTGGGCCCAGGATCGTCTCCGGGAGTTGGCTGAAGGGTCCAGCCCACAGTATCCGGGGCTGGTCCTGCATCAGGGCCTTCTGCTGCACCACGGTCGACTGTACGTCCCGCCAGGGCCATTACGGCTGGAGGTTCTCCGGATGGCCCATGATGCCCCAGCAGCGGGGCACTTTGGTCGGTATCGGACCACCCATCTGGTCAGTCGTGAATTTTGGTGGCCCCGCCTGAAGGCTGACGTGGCTCGCTACGTTGCTGGTTGTGATGTCTGTCGTCGCGCCAAGGGTCCTACCGGGCGACCCCCCGGCCTACTTCAGCCATTGCCAGTTCCACCGCGCCCTTGGCACACGGTTTCGTTGGACTTTATAGTGGCTGTACCTGCCTTCTGGTTTTCTCCGACCATTTCACCAAGATGGTACACTGCGCTCCCTGTCCATCTGTACCCACAGCCAAGGAAACTGCTCAGCTGTACCTTCAGCATGTCTTCCGCCTGCATGGACTACCTGAGCGTGTGGTGTCCGACCGGGGAGTTCAGTTCACATCCCGGTTCTGGCGAGCATTACACCAGACCCTCGGGACAGAGGTCTGCCTCTCGTCAGCCTACCACCCACAGACCTATGGCCAGACGGAACGGGCGAACGCGGTGCTGGAGCAGTACCTCCGGTGTTACTGCAGCTACCAGCAGGATGACTGGGTCGACCACCTGGCATTGGCGGAGTTCGCCTATAGCAACGCGGTGAATGCGTCCACCCAGCAAACCCCGTTCCAGGCCAGTTATGGTTATCATCCACGGCTGTTTCCAGAGGTGCTGCCGGCATCCGCGGTCCCGGCGGTGACGGAGTGGCTTCAAGAGCTCCAGTCCCAGCAACAGCTTTTGGTGGAGCAACTGCACCAGGCCAAGGAAGCGTACAAAGTCCAGGCCGACCGCCACCGCCAGGTGGAGCCGGAACTTCGCGTCGGTGACCTGGTTTGGCTCTCCACTCGCTATCTCCACCCCTCTCGACCTTCGCGGAAGTTGGACGCCCGCTTCACCGGCCCGTTCCCTATCGTAGACCAAGTCTCTCCTGTGGCATTCCGTCTCCGGTTACCCGCAACCCTGAAGGTTCACCCGGTCTTCCACAGGTCCCTTTTGAGTCCGGTGGCCCCACCCGACGAGTTCCACCCGAACCGTCCCCGACCGCAGCCAGTGTTGGTGTTGGTTCGGGGAGAGCCTGAGTACGAGGTGGAACGCATCCTGGACTCCCGATACCGCAGGGGAAAGCTGCAGTATCTCATTGACTGGAAGGGGTACGGACCAGAGGACCGTTCCTGGGAACCAGCGGCCAACGTCCACGCACCTGCCTGCCTCCGAGAGTTCCATGCGATGTACCCCGGCAAGCCGGGTCCGGACCCTCGGTTGAGGGGGGGGCCTGGGAGGGGGGATGGTGTGATGGCCTGGGATTCCGATTTGGAGGATGAAACAGAGGGATCCCAGCCTGCACAGGAGTCCCCGCCTCCAGGGCCGGCTGAACTGGGGCAAGGCCTAGTTGCTGAGGAGCCTGCACCTGTGGCAGTGCATCAGGAGCTGGCCCCAGGTGAAGCCCTTCTGGCCCCAGAGGGGCTTGATGACTCAGTGGCCACAGGTGAGCCTCCTCCAGGGCCTAGTAACCCTTCGGCCTCTCCTGATCTGCAGAGGCTTAGGGCAGAGAGGCGAAGGGAACTGGTTGCCCCCAGGAGGAGTGCTCGCCTTAAGGCCAGAGGAGGCGGGGCTCCTGGGGGTCGGGACCGCCCCTGACCTTGGAAGAGGATAAAAGCCCAGTCAGGCCGGCCCCAGGTTGCGGGAGCAACGTCGTTGTTGGCTACGGACCTTCCTGTGTTCTTGATCCCTGCTCGGCCTCCTGTTCCTGACTATCCGGTACACCTGTCCCCTGCTCGGCTTCCTGTTCCTGACTATCCAGTACTCCTGTTCCCTGCTCGGCCTCCTGTTCCCAACCATCCGGCGTTCCTGTTGCCTGCTCAGCCTTCTGTTCCAGCGATCCTGTTCCCCGCCCGGCTCTCTGCATCGGACCTCGCCCCTCTTTGTGTGGACTCTGCTACACTCACGGTACCTTACCCCCGGGACCAGCACATTTATAGGGTTACATACATATGATTATCTGGACATATATTTCTCTCCATTCAATGGACTGAATTTAATTTTGGATCTCTGGACCTTCCCCCAACCTAATATATTGGATTAAGTCAGCAAGTGGCTGAAGACCATAGAGTTTGAAATAATCTAATAAAAATTTGGACCTTCTTTTTTCTTTTTTTTGATTGCGGTGGACGCTGGAGGATTAGCTGTTCAGAATTTATTTGACTGTATATTTAAGATTGTGTTTGTTCTTTTCTGTTTGCTGCTTCAGTGCTTATTGGACACGGAAGCAACTTAGATATTTAAATATTTGTCACCTTTTCCTAACGAAACACCTGAGTTGGATTAAGCCAATCAAGTGGCTGAAGAGGTAAGATCGGACAGAAGGAAAAGAAGGAAAAAACAGGGAGCTCCTATTTATAACAAAAGTTGGATATATGTTAAACTTGTGATCTCTCTAACAGGTTTTCCCACAAAGACTTTCTTGCAAGGTCATTATTTCTTTAACGGTCTTTCTACAAGGCTATTATTTCTACATAATTAACGGTCTTTCTACAAGGCTATTATTGAACTAACTTGAATTAATTTTGAATTAATTTCAGACTTTAATTTAACTCTGAGTTTACTGACTTCAAGTTTATAAATTGGGGGTTTTGATTTGAAAATTCCTCAAGTTATATTTGAATGAAGAATATTTTAGTGTCTAAATAAATTTGAAGACAATTAATTGATATAATTTTTTTAAAAAAAACCTTCTGGAAGAACTTAAAGAGACTGGGAATAATTTGATCCGTTATATTTGCTACAAAAATATCCCATATACATTTTGAACTTATTTGGAGAGAAACTTGGAATTAGACTGTACAAGAAAGGGAAAACCAATGTTGTGTTGAACATATTAATTGATAATTGATTAAAATCGGTCAAGATTGTGCTCCCTCTAGGGGAGAGCATAAATATTATAAGAGCTTAAATTAAGAAAGTGGAAAAGGGGAAAATGTCTGGGGAAAATGGAAAAAAGATAGGAAGAACACCATCAGATAGGAAAACATCCCGACAAGAGGAAATTAAGGATCTAGATATTTTATGGCTAAAAATAAAGGAGGAATTTAAACAGAGTGAAATACATATGGAGAAGAAGTTAGGAGAGGTGCATGAGTTGATAGATAAGAAAATAGAGGGAGTAGTAGGAGAACTCTCTAGTAAAATTAAAGATTTAGCAGTTCGATCAAAGACAATGGAAGAAACAAACAAAAAGATACAGAAAGAAATGAAATAACAAAGGAAGGAGACAGAAAAGATAAAGGATGAAATAGGAGAGTTGAACAAAACTCAAGATCAAGTTTTGGACAACTTAGCAATGGTTGAAATGAGACAGAAACAGTTAAACCTAAAGTTTAGAGGAGTAGGAGAAGAAGTAAATGAGAATATTAAAGAAAAAATGACTAAAGAATTAGCGAAATGGTTGGAACTGAAAGAAGAAGAGGTTGCGCCCTGCCAGACTTGAAATTATATTATGAAGCATCATGCCTCTGTTGGTTAATGGAATGGATTAAGCTAGAGAATGGAGAGTTGTTGGGTTTAGAAGGATTTGACAACAGATTTGGGTGGCATGCATATTTATGGTATGAAAAGAAAAAAATTCATAAAGGTTTTGAAAACCACATCTTTCGAAGATCATTGATAGAGGTGTGGGAGAGGTAAAAAAATCTGTTGGAACCAAGACTCCCCCACTGGATTTCACCATTGGAAATGTTGAGTGTGAAAAAGATTAATATGAGGGGGAGGTGGACAACCTATGGAGAATTGATAGTAAGAGAAGGGGGGAAATGGAAAATGAAAACTTATGAAGAGGTGAAAGAATTTGTATATGTTTGGTTGCATTACTATCAGGTTAATGAAATGTTTAAAAAAGATTGTAAAGTATGTGGATACGAAGGAAAAGAATCAAAATTTCAAACAGAGGTACTGAATAATGAGTACAAAAATTTGTCCAAAATGTATAAAATGTTGCTGGAATGGCACACAAAAGATGAAGAGGTAAAATCGGTAATGATACATTGGGCCAGAGATTTTGGTTATAATATACAATATGATGATTGGATAAAATTATGGAATGAAAGGTTAAAATTTACGGCGTGCACTGCGTTGAAGGAAAATGTAATGAAAATGGTTTATAGGTGGTATATAACGCCAGTTAAACTGGCTAAAATGTATAAAACATGTAATAAGTGTTGGAAATGTAAAGAAAAAGAAGGAACTTTCTATCATATGTGGTGGGAGTGCAAAAGGGTGAAAGGCTTCTGGGAAATGATATATAATGAATTGAAAAATATGTTGAAATATACGTTTGTTAAAAAACCAGAGGCCTTCCTACTAGGATTGGTAGGTAATGAAATTAACAAGAAAGATTGTAAACTTTTCCAATACGCAGCAACAGCAGCAAGAATACTTCTGGCGCAAAGATGGAAGCAGGAAGAAATTCCAACAGTGGAAGAATGGAGAATGAAATTGACTGAATATGCAGAATTGGATAAACTGACTGGGAAGATTCGATATCAGAAAGACCAAAAGTTTATCGAGGACTGGGGGAGATTTACAGAATATCTGAAAAGCATATGTGATGTACAGACAATGCTTGTTGGTTTCGAAGAGACTCTGTGAAAAATTAAGAAATATTGTAAAAAAGAAAGTAGGAGGGAAGAGGAGTGTATAAAGGCAATAACAAGTTTAGAAATGCGTTAACAACAGAAATCCTAATGAAAGATTGGCAGAGAAACTGAGGGAAGTCAAAAATTGATGAATGTGTGATAAAATTTGAGTTGATTGTATAAAAATGTTTGGAAAATTAATAATAATAATAATAATAATAATAATAATAATAATAATAATAATAATAATATTTATTTATATCCCGCCCTCCCCAGCCGAAGCCGGGCTCAGGGCGGCTAACAACAATAAAACAGTATAAAAGTATAGCATAAACAACACTCTAAAATCATTCATTATAAAATTAATTAATTCAGGCCACTGGCAACCATTGGGCCAGAGCTCCGCGAAGATTGCCGAGGGAGGGAGTCAGGCTGTGCCCTGGCCAAAGGCCTGGTGGAACAGCTCTGTCTTGCAGGCCCTGCGGAAAGATGTCAAGTCCCGCAGGGCCCTGGTCTCTTGTGACAGAGTGTTCCACCAGATCGGAGCCACAGCCGAAAAAGCCCTGGCTCTAGTTGAGGCCAGCCTAACTTCTCTGTGGCCTGGGACCTTCAAGATGTTTTTATTTGAAGACCGTAAGTTTCTCTGTGGGGCATACCAGGAGAGGCGGTCCCGTAGGTACGAGGGTCCTAGGCCGTATAGGGCTTTAAAGGTTAAAACCAGCACCTTAAACCTGATCCTGTACTCCACCGGGAGCCAGTGCAGCTGTTGTAGCACCGGGTGAATGTGATCTCGCAGCGAAGACCTCATAAGGAGTCTCGCTGCAGCATTCTGCACCCGCTGGAGTTTCTGGGTCAGTCTCAAGGGCAGCCCCACGTAGAGCGAGTTACAATAATCCAGTCTGGAGGTGACCGTCGCGTGGATCACAGTGGCTAGGTCAGGGCGAGAGAGGTAAGGAGCCAACTGCTTAGCTTGGCGGAGATGGAAAAATGCCGCCTTTGTTATAGCTGCAATCTGTGCCTCCATGGAAAGGGAGGTGTCGAAGATAACACCCAAACTCTTAACGGACGGTGCTGGCACTAATTGCGCCCCCGCAAGAGATGAGAGTTGCCCCCCCATCCCATATCGCCCCGTCCTAGCCACAGGACCTCTGTCTTCGAAGGATTTAGCTTCAACCGGCTCCCACGTAACCATCCAGCCACAGCTTCCAAACATCTGGTCAGTGTGTCTGGGGCCGAGTCAGGATGGCCATCCATCAACAGATAGAGTTGGGTGTCATCAGCATACTTATGGCAACCCAGCCCAAAACTCCGAACAAGCTGGGCGAGGGGGCGCATAAAGATGTTGAAAAGCATCGGGGAGAGAATGAAAGAAGAAGAGGTCGCATATACGGTGGAAAATGCTTTTAGAATAAAAGTGAGATCTCAACAAGTAAAATAAAAAAAAATTCCAGGGGACTGTTTAGTAACATTCAAATTGATAGAGATGAGAACTACAACACCAAAAACAAGCTATCAAAAAAATTAATAATTGAAGGTAGACCAATTATTATTTTTAAAGAAATACCAACCAGACTCCTACGCAAAAGAGAAGGTTATAAACAGTTAGTAAGTGTTCTAAAAAGAAATGGCATACAACACAGATGGGAGTTCCCAGAAGGGTTCTCCTTCTATTACAAAGATAAAAGATTTAGGATTACCGAGACTCAAGAAGTGAAGAAATTCCTGCGGAGATATGAGAAAGAACTTGGAAAAGTAGAAGAGAGATATGGAGGAAGAGACGGAGACTTGGAGGAGAGAAGAAGAAGGAGAGAGAAAGAAAGAAAAAGAACAAGAAGATAAAAGAAAAGAAGAAGAAGCAGAAGAAGAGGGAGAAGAAGAAGGAGCAGTGGGAGGAGAAGAAGAAGAAGAAGAAGAGGAAGAGGATACAGAAAACAAAACCACTCGAATTTAAATTTATAGTTTGTTTTAGATTGGAAAGTAAACATAACAATGAACTTGAAAGTTTTGTCATGGAATGTGAACGGTCTAAATGAAAAAACCAAAAGGAATAAAATTGAGAATGTTTTGAAAAGAAAGAATTTTGATTTAATCTGTATACAGGAGACACATGTGACTAAAAACATAAACATATTTTGATAAATAAAAAATTGGGGATTGAGTTCATTAATTCAATTGCAAAAAAAAAGAAGGGTAGTGATCTATGTCAAAGAAAAATGGGAACCCAAATTAATTTGCAAAGATGATGAAGGAAGGATCTTGGGGGTACAAATCAACTTCCAGGGTGAAATATTTAATGTGATAACCATCTCTGCCCCGAACTCAAATAAAGTGGAATTCTTTAAGAAGCTGGAACAAATATTGTTAGAGTTAGAGAATAACAAGACGATATTATTAGGAGACTTTAATGGAGTGCCAGTACCAGAAATAGACAGACAGTCGGAAAAGAAAAAACGAAACCAAGGGAAATTACCAAGATCCTTTAACAATCTGGAAGAAAACCTAGATTTAATAGATATCTGGAGACACAAACATCCAATAGAGAAACAATTCAACTTTTTTCAGAATCACATAAGAGTTGGGGCAGGATTGATCAAATCTGGGTCTCAAGAGAATTAACATTAAGAACCTCAAAATGTGAAATTCAACCTAGAACTCTCTCTGATCACAATTCGATAGTCTTTGAAATAAAAGGTGTATCACAAGGTGGGTTCAGGTGGAGAATGAATGAATATTTATTGGAGAGCGAAGAGGTTATTGAAAAGGCTAAAGCTACCTTAAAAGACTATTTTAGTCTGAATCTTAATAAGGAAACAAGTATAGATGTAGTCTGGGATGCCAGCAAGGCGGTTCTAAGAGGTTTTCTTATTCAACAAAATAGTTATAAGAGGAAAGTAAGAGAACAAAAGAAAGACCCATATCATTATTAAATAACGATTACAAAATCTTTGCAGAGGTGTTGGCAAGTAGACTTAAAAAATGTCTAACAAATTTAATACACAAGGACCAAGCAGGATTCCTTCCGAATAGACAACTCAAGGATAATGTAAGGCACATTATAAATATTATTGAATATCTGGAGTGTAAGAATGAAATACCTGTGGTGCTAATCTTCATCGATGCTGAGAAGGCATTCGATAATGTTTCATGGCAGTTTTTACTAAAAAGCATGGAGAAAGTAGGGCTAGAGGGCGCATTTATGGAAGGAATAAGAGCGATTTATTCGAACCAAACTGCCAAACTGATTATTAATAACAACTTAACAAATTCATTTAAAATTGAAAAAGGAACAAGACAGGGATGCCCTCTATCCCCTCTTTTATTTATAATGGTTTTGGAGGTAATCGCGAACAAAATAAGAGCAACACCAGAGATACAAGGAATTAAAGTAGGTACGAAGGAATACAAACTGAAAGCATCCGCAGATGATTTGGTGTTATCCTTAGAAGACCCGCAAAAAAGTGTAAGGCAGGCTTTGGAAATATTAGAGGAGTATGGTCAACTATCCGGTTTTAAGTGAAATAAACTAAAGACAAAAATGATGACCCAAAATTTGGAAAAAGACGTAAGAGAAAAATTAGTGACACAGAATGGAATTAAGGTGGTTAAAAAAATAAAATATTTGGGAATTTGGTTAACCACAAAAAACAAAAATTTACCGCATTTTTCGCCCTATAGGACGCACTTTTTCCCCTCCAAAAATGAAGGGGAAATCTGGGTGCGTCCTATGGGGCGGTTGCAGGCTTTTGCTGAAGCTTGGAGAGTGAGAGGGGTCGGTGCGCACCGACCCCTCTCGCTCTCCGGGCTTCAGGAAGACATCCGCAGCCTAGGCAGCCCTGTGGGAGGTCCCGCAGGGATGTCTAGGCTGCGGATAGCAGCCTGCCGCCCAGCGCGAGGGGCGCCCTGAAGCAGAGCGCCCCCCCGCGCCTGGCAGACATCTGCAGCGTGGGGAGCCTTGCAGGAGTTCCCCACAAGGCTCCCCACGCTGCGGATAGCAGCCTGCTGCCCAGCGCGAGGGGCGCCCTGAAGCAGAGCGCCCCCCGTGCCCGGCAGACACCCGCAGCGTGGGGAGCCTTGCAGGAGTTCCCCGCAAAGCTCCCCACGCTGCGGATAGCAGCCTGCTGCCCAGTGCGAGGGTCGCCCTGAAGCAGAGCGCCCCCCGTGCCTGGCAGACATCCGCAGCGTGGGGAGCCTTGCAGGAGTTCCCCACAAGGCTCCCCACGCTGCGGATAGCAGCCTGCCGCCCGGCGGGCAGAGCGCCCTGAAACAGAGCGCCCCTTGCGCCGGGCAGACATCCGCAGTGTGGGGAACCTTGCAGGAGTTCCCCGCAGGGCTCCCCACGCTGCGGATAGCAGCCTGCCGCCCGGTGGGCGGGGCGCCCTGATGCAGAGTGCCCCTCGCGCCGGGCAGACATGGGCCAGCCCCACAAGCTTGGGGGACAGCAGGGAGGCGCAGCGCCGCCATCCCGCTGTTCCTCAACCTGGTTCGGTTTCCCCAACCTGCTTTTGGGGGGGAAATAAAGGGGGGGGAAATCCTTTATTTTCCCCCCAAAAAACTAGGTGCGTCCTATGGGACGGAGCGTCCTATGGGACAAAAAATACGATAATTGGGGACAACTACACTGCAACGTGGAAGGAAATTAAAAAAGATTTAGACACGTGGAATAGAGTAAAACTTTTGTGGTCGGGAAGAATGGCGGCAATAAAAATGAATATACTCCCAAAAATGTTATTTTTATTCCAGAATATTCCAGTGATTAGAGGATCTTCAATATTTAAAGATTGGCAAAAAAACTCTTTCGAAATTTATATGGCAGGGGAAAAGACCGAGAATTAGATTTAAATTACTTACAGATCGGAAAGAAAGAGGGGGATTCTCGGTGCCAAATCTGAAATTATACTTCGAAGCCTCCTGCCTTTGCTGGATTAAGGACTGGATTAATTTGAAAAACACGGATTTGTTAGACTTAGAAGGTTTCAACAACAGATTCGAATGGCAAGCTTATTTGTGGCTCAGTAAAGAAAAGGTGCATAAAGGTTTTTCAAACCATATTATCAGAGGACCATTATATGAGGTTTGGGAGAAAAACAAAAAAACTTTTGGAATGGAAAATACCCTGGTGGTTATCACCAATTGACATCCTAACAACTAAAAAAGCAAATATGGAAGGAGAAAGATTGACCTATGAAGATTTATTGATAAGAACAGAAAGCGGTTGGAAATTGAGAGCATTTGAAGAGTTGAAAGATAAATTAACAGGCTGGCTGCAATTTCATCAAATAAGTGCAGTGTGGAATGAAGATAAAAAGATAGGGATAAATGAAAAAAAATCTAAATTTCAGATAGAAATAATAGAAGGTAAAACCAAGCTACTATCTAAAATGTATAACCTTCTGTTAGAATGGGACACTAAAGACGAAGAGATAAAGGAGGTTAAGGTAAAATGGACAATGGATTTGGGATACAATATAGAATACGATAATTGGGTGAAATTATGGAACAAAGGAATGAAATTCATGGCCTGTGTCACGCTTAGAGAAAATTTGGAAAAGATGATGTATAGGTGGTACATTACACCGGTGAAATTAGGAAAAATGTATAAAACAGGTAATAAGGCCTGCTGGAAGTGTAAAATCAAAGAAGGCAATTTCTACCATATGTGGTGGGCTTGCGAAGAAATGAAGAAGTTCTGGGAACTCATATATAATGAATTAAAAAAAATATTCATTTTTATTTTTTTTATTTTTTTATAATATTTTTTATTGCATTTTTTCAGATAGAAATAAACAGCTCAGAAGAAATCAACAAGAAAAGAGAAGATAGAAAAGAAAGAACAGACCATTTCTAAATCTTTTTTCAATCCACCAACGGACTTCCCCACATCTCCCGCACAGTGCATTCTCAACAATAAATTTGACAGCAAATTATAACCTTATTTTGTGTGTTTCTTTTGTAACTTCAAATACATTTTAGGTTTAAATTACTTATTATCCAAATTACTCACAAAATTCATATATTATCCTTTTTTTTAACCTTTAAACCTTGGTTCTTTCATAATTATTATCTAGTTTCATATATATTCCACTCTCGTTGCTGGGGCTAACCTTCCGGATCGTGCAAACTCCTATAGTTCATATAACTTATAAAATTTTTGCAAATAGTCCTTAAATTTTTTCCAGTCCTCCTCCATTGCTTCTTCTCCCAGATCTCGAATCCTGACAGTCATCTCGGCCAATTCCATGTAGTCCATCAATTGCGTTTGCCACTCTTCCAGTGTGGGCAAATCTTGAGTCTTCCAATGTTTAGCGATAAGAATTCTTGCTGCAGTGGTTGCATACATAAAAAATGTTCTGTCCTTCTTTAACACCTTTTGGCCCACAATGCCCAAGAGGAAGGCCTCCGGTTTCTTGGGAAAGGTGTACTTAAACACCTTTTTTAACTCATTATAGATCATTTCCCAGAAGGCCTTCACTCTTGGACAAGTCCACCAAAGGTGAAAGAATGTCCCTTCAGCCTCCTTGCACTTCCAACATTTATTATCAGACAGATGATATATCTTTGCAAGCTTGACTGGTGTCATGTACCACCTATATATCATTTTCATAATATTTTCTTTCAAGGCATTACATGCCGTAAATTTAATACCAGTGGTACATAACTTTTCCCAGTCATCAGACATAATGTTGTACCCAATATCTTGAGCCCACTTTATCATGGCTGACTTAACTGTCTCATCCTGGGTGTTCCATTTAAGCAGCAAGTTATACATTCTCGATAAAACCTTGGTCTTTGGTTCTAACAACTCTGTCTCAAGTTTCGATTTTTCCACCTGGAAACCTGTTTTTTTGTCCAGCTTAACCACCTCATTAATTTGGGCATAGTGAAACCAATCTTGCACCTTATCCTTTAATTTTTCATAGCTCTGCAACCTCCAATTATCTCCAACTTTTTCTATTATTTCCCAATATTTCGGCCATCCGGCCTCCATATTGGGTTTTTTCCGAGCCTTGGCCTCTATTGGTGACAGCCACCTCGGGGTCTTACTTTCCAATAAGTCTTTGTATTTCATCCAGACCATGAAAATTGCTTTCCTGACAATATGGTTTTTGAACATTCCATGTGTTTTTACCTTGCCATACCACAAATACGCATGCCAGCCTAACGAGTTATTAAAACCTTCCAGATCTAGGACATCTGTGTTCTCTAATAAAATCCAATCTTTCATCCAGCAGAAGGCTGCAGCTTCGTAGTATAACCTTAAGTCTGGCAGGGCAAACCCCCCTCTTTCTTTTGCATCAGTTAGTATTTTAAACTTAATTCGGGGCTTTTTGCCCTGCCAAACAAACTTTGAAATATCCTTCTGCCACTTTCTAAAACATTCCACTCTGTCCACGATCTGCAAGGTTTGAAACAAAAACAACATCTTTGGCAAAACGTTCATTTTTACAGCCGCAATTCGGCCCAGTAAGGAAAGCTTCAATCGTGACCAAGTTTCTAAATCTTTCTTAATTTCTAACCAACATTTTTCAAAGTTATCTTTAAACAGATTCAAATTTTTAGACGTCAGATTTACCCCCAGGTACTTCACTTTTTTAACCACAGTTAACTCTGTTTCCTTCTGAAACCCCTCTGTTTCTGAAGGTGTCAAGTTTTTCCCCAAAACTTTAGTTTTTTGTTTATTCAATTTAAATCCTGCCACCCGACCAAAGTCTTGAATCAGTTCTAAAACTCTTTTTGTACTAGATTCTGGCTCCTGTAATGTCAAAACCAAGTCATCTGCAAATGCTTTCAGTTTATATTGTTTCACTCCGACCTGTATCCCTTGTATTTGCCGGTCCCTCCTGATCATGTTCAACAGCACCTCCAGGACTGATATAAATAATAGAGGGGATAGAGGGCACCCCTGGCGTGTTCCTTTTTCAATGTGGATCTCCTCTGTCACCACATTGTTCACTATCAACTTAGCTTTTTGTTCTGAATAAATTGCTTCTATGCCATTTTCAAACCCCCGTCCCACTCCCATCCCTTCCAGGTTTTTCTTCATAAATTTCCAAGAAATGTTGTCAAAGGCCTTCTCTGCATCAATAAAAATTAAGACTGCTTTGGTGTTAATATTTGTTTGCAAAAGTTCTAGAATATCTATAATATTCCTAGTGTTGTCAAACAAATGTCTACCAGGGAGAAAGCCTGCTTGGTCCTTATGAATTGCTTCATTTAAAATCTTTTTAAATCTATTTGCCAAAATGTCTGCAAATATTTTGTAATCCACATTTAGGAGTGAGATGGGACGGTAGTTTCTTAGTTGAGTCTTTTCAGTTTCCACTTTGGGTATCAATGTGATGAAGGCTTCTTTCCACGTTTCCGGTGCCCTTCCTCCCCCCATAATCTGGTTACACACCTCCATTAGTGGTTGTATCAAATAGTCTTTCAACGTCTTATAGTACTTGGAGGTAAGTCCATCTGGGCCTGGAGACTTGCCCAACTGCATATTCTGAATGGCATCCTCAATTTCCTGTTGTGTTATCTTACAATTCAAGATTGATCTCTTCTCCTGAGATAGTTTAGGTAGGCCATTAAGTTTCAAAAACTGGTCTATCTCAGATATTTCCTCAGGCCCTTGTGCAAAGAACTTTTTAAAATACTTCTGGAAACACCTTCTAATTTCAACTGGTTTCTGGATATTTTTCCCTTCCACCTCTAGATTGGTAACATAGTTCATTTTTTGTCTTTTTTTCAACTGCCATGCCAGCAGTTTCCCACACTTGTTCGCTGACTCAAAAGATCTTTGTTTCATTTGTTTAATTTTCCATTCCACTTCTTGATTTATCAATTTCATATATTGTGACTGGTGGAATTTAATTTCTCGCAGAATCTCTTTTGATTTTGAGTTGGATCTCAGTCTTTTCTCTCCATCTCTTATCTTCTCTAATATTTTATCCTTTTTTCCATTCCAGAGTTTTTTCTTAATCGTGTTTTGTTGTATCAGAAACCCTCTCATTACAGCTTTGCTTGCGTCCCAGATCGTTCTTTTTTCCACCGAGGTGTTCAAATTAATTTCAAAATAATCC
This sequence comes from Podarcis vaucheri, assembly GCF_965113315.1. Lineage (NCBI taxonomy): Eukaryota > Metazoa > Chordata > Lepidosauria > Squamata > Lacertidae > Podarcis > Podarcis vaucheri. The sequence continues at coordinate 29,405,308 of NC_138757.1, forward strand.
TTTAAAGTTTTTTGGGCCTTCTTTACCAACTCTTGATCTCTAAATAGGCTGTCATTCATTTTCCATCTAAAGGAGCCGGCTGGAGTCAATCTCACTTCCATTTTCAGGGCATTGTGGTCGGAGCAAGTCTTTGGGCAGATCTCCACTCTTATAGTCTTTGGTGCCAGCCCTCTAGTTGTCCAAATTTGGTCGATTCTTGTCCATGACAGGTGGGCCTCAGAAAAGAAAGTTCCTTCTTTACCTAGGGGGTTCCTTGTCCGCCAAATATCGATCAAATCCATATTGTCTGTTAGTTCAAAGAAGGTTTTTGGTAGTCTGCCATCCTTAGTCAAATTTTGATTTTGTGACTTATCCATAAGGGTAGAAACCACCCCATTCATATCTCCCATCATAATGATGTTCGAATAGTCCATATAGTCCAGCAAGGTCTCATGCAGCTTTTTGTAGAATTCCGATTTCCCCTCGTTTGGTGCATAAATTCCTAATATCAAAACTTTTTCTTCTTGCGTTTGTATTTCAATTTCCAGAATTCTTCCTTGTTCATCTTTGAACAAAAATTTCGGTGACAAGTTCTCCTTTGCATAGATCACCACGCCTCTCTTTTTGACTCTGTCTGATGAGATAAATTCTTGGCCTAGTCTTTTATTGATTAGCACTTTCCTGTGGAGTCTTGTCACGTGTGTTTCCTGCAAGCAAATTAAGTCCAAATGTTCTTTTTTTAAAATATGAAAGATCCTTTTCCTTTTCTCCGGGGAATTTGCTCCATTAATGTTCCAACTGTATAGCTGCAGAGACATCCTGGATCAATCTGGTGTTTCTATTCTGGGGTGTCCTTCTTTTCTTCCGAACCCGAGGGTGTAGGTGTTGGTACTATTCCAGGCGGTGCCGGTGGCCAAGAAGCTACTGCTCCCTTCTGAAGATCTTCTCCGTGGTCGTGCAGGAACTTCTGGTTGTCTTCTGTAGTTTTAATTTTAACTTTCTTTCCTTTGTAGTTAAATGATAAACCTTGTGGAAACTCCCACCTGTATGATATCCCGTTACTTTTCAAAAGTCTAGCTAGGTCAGTGTAAATAGCTCTGAGATCCAAGAGTTGTTTTGGTATATCCTTGTAGATCTCTGCTCTTCTGTCCTGGATCTCAAGTGCTTTCTTGAAATGGAGGTCAAGTATTTTGTCTCTCTCCTGTTTAGTCCTCAAAATAATCAGACAATCTCTGGGTCTGTCCCTCTTTGCTACTCTTCCCAGTCTAAACGCAGTTGTAATTTTGAAATCCTTATCTTCTTCTATACCCCAGAACTTAGCAAATTCTGTTGTCAGATAGCCTGTCAGGTCTTCCTTTTCAAGCTCTGGGATAGATCGTAATCTTAAGTTATTTTCCCGATTTCTCAATATCGCCAATGACAGGTAGGCCTGCTGGTCACTGATGTGCTTATGTAATGGCTTTACCTCTCCTTTCAATTCGTCCACTTTCTGATTCGCTTGGTCCGCCTTCAAACTAGCAGCTTCGGCCAGTTTCCGGTTCTCAGAAGTGGCGTCTTTTAAATCCGCAATTGCTTGAGAATGTTGTGCCACTTGTTCAGATAGTTTAGTAATAGAGGATGTGGCTAAATCAATTTTTGCTGTCTGATCATCCACCTTCTTGTTTAGAATTGCAAATTGTTGTAGCATTTCCTTTAGAAGGGTATCAGATCCCCCTGCAGCCATATCCTCTGTTGTTGGCTGTTCAGTTTCCTTCAGCACATCTGTTGTTGTTAAAGATTCAAGGACCGCAGGGACTGATGATCTGCGCGACTGAGAAGTCAATGTTGTTTGCACAAGCTGGCCTTTCCCTGCTTTCGCTTTTGCAGCTCTTGTTTTCGGAGGACCACTCATTCCACACCTGTCAAAGCGCCAAGGTCAACTTGTCTATTGTTCCATGAGAGGGACAGTTCCTCAGATTAGATATCAAAACAGCAGAGAGTCAAAACAAAGTTAGTTCCCAGGAATTAATAAATCCCAAGTTCCACTAGAGGGAGTATTGTTGCAGTTCAGGAAAGAAAGAAAGAAATTTAGCCGCCATTGAAGTCCCTGCGTTTAAATAATAACTCTGCAATAGTTCTTAAAACTTTTTCCACAGGCTTTTCCACTTACAGAGCCTTCCAAGTTGCAGTTTATTTGCTTCTCACGGGTGCAAGTTACAGTTACTTAATTATCTCTTCCAGCATCGCCCAAATATAACAGTGTAGCAAATCCGAATATATACTGTATCCGCAAAGACAGCTCTTTTCCCCTCCGTCAGCCCGAGGTCTGGACTCTTAAGGTTACAAAGTCCACAAATGGAGGAAAGTTCCCAGCTTAAGTTATCCCAAAAGCAAAAGAAAAAAGACTTTCCTTTCCTTTCAAATACCAACTCTTCAAATGCACGATATTCCCTTTTTTTTTTAAAGTCCCTTCCGCTGCCTCCAGCTTGTCAGCTCTTTGCCTTTGATCTGTAAGCCTTGCCGGGAGACGGACTTCCTTTTTCTCGTCTCCCGCTTTCAGCCAAATTCATAAATTTGTAATCCAATTTCAAGTAACTCTTACTCACGAGTAGTTGATTTGTAATCCAATATTAAGGAAGAAAGGTCGGCGCTCAGCAGCAACAGCCGCGCGGCTTCACTCCCGCAGAAAGAGCGATGAACCCACAGCACCGCTTCCCCTCCGCGCTTCCGGAGCCCCTTACGGGGTCCCTTCTTCGTTTTGGGGGTCGCTTTAGGTGCCCGCCGAGTCCCACGGCCACGAGCTCACTCTGCTCGTGGTTTATCTTAATGGGTCGTCGCTTTGCCGCAGCGAACGACCCTTTTCTGCGGAGCCCCTCTTCGCAGCGCAAAGAGGACCGCCATTGCTTATTTCGCGCCGCCTCCGGAAGAGAATTAAAAAAAAAAAAAATTCAGATACACTTTTCCTAAAAAAACAGAAGCCTTCCTATTAGGAATAATTGGGGATGAAATCAAAAAAGAAGACCAGACACTATTCCAATATGTGACAGTGGCTGCCAGAATATTAATAGCACAAAATTGCAAAAACCCAAACATTCCAACTGTTAAAGATTGGCAAACAAAATTATTTGAATATGTAGAACTAGCAAAAATGACGCAAAAAATCAGACACCAAAAAGATACAAAGTTTATTAGTGATTGGAACAAATTTATAACATACATTGAAGGAAATTATAGAAGCTTAAAAACCACAGCAGGTTTGATATAAATGTGTAATAGTTTACGATGTGTAAACTATTAACAATGAAACTGCAGGGGAAAAAAGAAGTTTTATTAAGAAGCCCGAAATCGGGAGGGAAGGAGGTCAATAGGTACATAGAGGAGAGATTTAAAGAAGGCGATGAAGAATTGTAATGAAAATTTATGTTACTTTCTTGTTGTTTATGGATGTTTTTGATATTATTGATTTGTTTACTTTTGGGTTATTCAAACGAAAATTAATAAAAAGAATTTAAAAAATAATAATAATAACAGTGCCCCCAGCTCCCAGTCCCTCTAGACGGTCCAGAAGGATGTTATGGTTGATGGTGTCAAAGGCCGCTGAGAGATCCAGCAGAACTAGGAAACAGCTCTCACCTTTGTCCCTAGCCCGCCAGAGATCATCGACCAGTGCGACCAAGGCAGTTTCAGTCCATGATGAGGCCTGAATCCCGACTGGAAGGAATCCAAATGGTCCGCTTCTTCCAGGCGTGCCTGGAGTTGTTCAGCAACCACTCGCTCAATCACCTTGCCCAAGAATGGATGATTTGAGACTGGGAGATAATTGGCCATATTGGCAGCATCTACAGATTTTTTTTTAAGAAGCGGTTTAATAATCGCCTCTTTTACAAGAAGGCTCTAGCAGTGTATAACTGTGCCTTATGAAGTTGCCTGTACTTGAACCAGTTTTGATTTTATGGTAACATTTTCTCAACTCTGGATCCTTTTTTGGCCATAGTCGGACACCACAGTTGATCCAAGAATATTGATCACAGCACCAATCGTGTTTTTTTCTGAGGAGAACCTTTGAATGAATACAGAAAGACATCACCACCAGGAGGTTTGCATGGCGGATCATTTACAATCTTCTGATAATCAGGATGTGTTAGAATATGAAGGGCTTCTTCCACTGTAAAAGGAGTGGTTCTCCTACAGCAGGGGTCTGCAACCTTTAAGACAAAAAGAGCCACTTGGACCCGTTTCCGAAAAAACAACAACAACTGGGAGCCGCAAAAACATTGCAACATTTAAAACAAATATAACACTGCATATATTGTTTCTGGCCTTAATGCTATATATACAGGATCGTGCAGTCAGCTGTCAATCTCAAGAAAAAAGGACAAATTAATAGCTAATTAAAATATTTAATTTACAACCAGGTAACCAGGTTAATGGGACTTTTGCTCCTGAACCTCAGTCCTCAGTGTCTGCACATCAGGGCTGTAAGACGTCACCTTCATTTTCACACAGGCTTGCAAGCTGTCATCTGTGAGGCGTGATCGGTGTTTGTTTTTAATATAGTTCACGTTGGAGAAGACCTGCTCACATACATATGTGGAAGAGACCACAAGGGCCATCGAGTCCAACCCCCTGCCAAGCAGGAAACACCATCAGAGCACTCCTGAGATATGGTTGTCAAGCCTCTGCTTAAAGACCTCCAAAGAAGGAGACTCCACCACACTCCTTGGCAGCAATTCACCAAACTTTCACCAAACTTTCCCCTGCTTAAGTTTAAAAAGGGGCTTCAAGCAACTAAAAAGGGGCTTCAGGCAACTAACTCCACGTGGAATTCCACGTGACCGCGACTGCATAATCAATGCCACAAAATGCCAAAGAAAATTAACCAGGGCCCCAGTGAACCATAAATCATAATCAGTGCCTGATGTAAATAATAATTAATAATGAGGGCCCAATGTCATCCTCGTCATTATAAAAATAATCCCTCTCTTCGCGCCGCCCAGCCTCCCAAGAAAAAAACCCCACTTCAAACGGTCACAAAGCACAAATTCCACGCGACCGCGACTTGCTATGCCTAATAATCAGTGCCCCAAAATGCCATAGAAAATTAATCAGGGCCCCAGTGTACCATAAATCATAATCAGTGCCTGATGTAAATAATAATTAATAATGAGGCATTCGTCATTATAAAAATACCGTATTTTTCGCCCCATAGGACGCTCCGTCCCATAGGACGCACCTAGTTTTTTGGGGGGGAAATAAAGGGAAATTTTTTTCCCTTTATTTCCCCCTCAAAAGCAGGTCGGGGAAACCGAACCAGGTCGAGGAACAGCGGGATGGCGGCGCTGCGCCTCCCTGCTGTCCCCCGAGCTTGTGGGGCTGGCCGATGTCTGCCCCGCGCGAGGGGCGCTCTGCATCAGGGCGCCCCCCCTGCGGGGCGGCAGGCTGCTATCCGCAGCGTGGGGAGCCTTGCCGGGAAGTCCGGCAAGGCTCCCCACGCTGCGGATGTCTGCCTGGCGAGGGGGGCACTTGGCTTCAGGGCGGCCCGCCCGCCGGGCGGCAGGCTGCTATCCGCAGCGTGGGGAGCCTTGCCGGGAAGTCCACCCCATGCTGCGGTGGGGTGTGGGGAGCCTTGCCGGGAAGGCTTCCCATGCTGCGGATGTCTGCCTGGCGAGGGGGGCGCTTTGGTTCAGGGCGCCCCACCCGCTGGGCGGTAGGCTGCTATCTGCAGCGTGCGGAGCCTTGCCGGGAAGTCCGGCAAGGCTCCCCACGCTGCGGATGTCTGCCTGGCGAGGGGGGCGCTTTGCTTCAGGGCGCCCCGCCCGCCGGGCGGCAGGCTGCTCACCTCCGCCCCTCGCCTCCGCCCCTCGCCTCCTCCCCTCGCCTCCGCCCCTCGCCTCCTCCCCTCGCCACCGCCCTGGAGCCGCAGCAAAGGCTTTAAAGAGCCGCATGCGGCTCTGGAGCCGCAGGTTGCCGACCCCCGTCCTACAGTATAAGACCAATGTGAAGATTCCTCCCCTCTACAGAATTGTGAAAGCTTGTTGCATAAAATATACAGGGAATATATCTCTCCCCAGTTCTGCACCTCCAGTTTAGATTTTCCAAGTCAGGCAACCTGAACTGAGCTCCACCCAAATCTCAACCCTCTTAAAGAAACAGTTCACTATTTCTTAGTTTCACTTTCCATAGTCATAAAAGGAGATCCACCAGCAGAGGAATAGGGGGCGGGGGGAGCACACCCCCAGCACCACGATCCTGGTGGGGTGCCATCGCGGCTCCCCCCCACGCTGCACGCCATGCCCCACAAGTGGCGCACCACGCCCCCAGGATGTGCGCCACACCCCTGCGGGCAGTGTGCCATGCCCCCAGGATGTGCGCCAGCCATGTCCCGGCCTGCTCTCCACCTCTGGTGCCGGAGCATGAAGCTCTGCCACTGAGGAGATCCATTCACCATGCAATGCAGCAATAGTGCAGTCCTCAACTGTATGTTCTCCAATTTGATGAGAGAAAAGGCCCAGCCACACCCCACATTCTACATGTAAATGGGAGGACATGTGGATGGATTCTCCTTCTGGATCAGTTTTCTCCCGTACCCACAACTAACTTTCTTTATTCACTTCATTTGCATACAATCTTTCTCCCCAATGTAAGCAAAGAGGCTAACATCATTCTCCTGTTCTCTATTTTATGCTCACAACATTCCTGCAAAGTAGATTAGGCTGATAGTGTGCGACTGGCCTAAGGTCACCTAGTGAGCTTCCATGGTGGAATGGGGATTCAAACCTGGGTCTCTTAAATTTTAATCCAACACTTCAAGACTACACCACACTGGTTTTCCAAGACTTGGTGAGCCAAGAGTAGAACATCTAGAACAGGGGTCTCCAACCTTTCTGAACCTGTGGGCACCTTTGGAATTCTGACACAGTGTGATGGGTGCAACCACAGAATGGCTGCCACAAAAGGGCTGCTGCAGGAGGTGAATCCAGCAAGAAAATTGGGACCACATCTTACCTTCAGACACACTGTGAATAACTTTGTGCTGTTGGTGGCAGCTGCAATCAGTGGCGGAGGAACCCTCTCTGGCATCTGTACAGGCTGCCGCTCACACATGGTTTGTACAGACATTGCTCATACACCACCAGGCGGTTCACCCCACCCCTTGGTGCCCCGCTCCGGGTGTCAGAGAGGGTTCCTCCGCCGCTGATTGGCTGTGCATATTTTTTAAGATGTTGCTTTGGAAGCAGCTGCCACCAACAGGGCGTCTGTAAGGGCTGCCGCTCACACGGCGACTGTACTGACTGCGCCCGCCCTCGGCTGCTCTACAGCGGGGGGAGGCAGTGGGCCATCTTGTCACCCTCCCCAGGGTGGCACCCAGGGCGGCCCCTCGCCCCCCTTCGTATGCCCCTGCAGCCAATCAAATGTACTATGACCAATCTGAAGTCTTGCTGGGCACAATCCACCACTGATCCTGTCCACTTTCTGAAAACACGTGGTGGACTCCAGGAAAGGTGTCAGCAGGCACCGTGCCGCCCATGGGCACCACACTGGAGACCCCTGATTTCAAAGTTTCCACTGACAAAATCTGTTGGCAAGAAAACTTGTAGTTAAACCTCCACTTATAATTACCACCACCACCACCCCAAACAACCAACTTTTGTCCCAAAACCATTTGTAGGTGAATTGACGCAAGACAGATGATTGCTTTTCATGGTTACTTTGGTGGTCTCCACCTAGTTGGTTTGATATTTTACATTCACAGGTAAGATCATCACAATCTCTGCCTTGGATATTCTTGAAGGTTGACAGCATCAAAAATTTCCAGGTGCAGTTCTTCACAGTGGAAGCTATAGATATGAATGTCATTTTAATACAATGTTCTTGTTCGTTTCAGAGAGAGTTTTTATTTCGGTCATTCCAGGGACATTGGTGTGATCTTACAATGTAATTTGGTGAAGTCCATTTAATAATCATGACGATCCATGAGGATAAAAGTATTTAATATAGTGTTTGTTCCTTGGCTGTCTTTTCTCTGATTTAACAGTTTGCCATACAGTCTTTCTTGAATCTTGATATTAGTCGACAGTATGTAAGCAGTTTCATATTTTTTTCTCCTCTTTAATACTTTGGCATGTATTTGATCTGTTCTTGAAGATGAACCATATTTTGGTACAATATATAGTCATACATTCTCCTCTCGGCTCTAATAATAATGTTCCAGTGGTGACATTAACAGTTCTGGTGAGGGGCTTTTTGTGGTGCAACTCATGATTTTTGTGCTGCAGGCTGTGGCCATGGACATGATGTGTGATTTGACGGTGAGTTTAGGGTGACCGAATGCAAAAACCCTGTGGATCCATGAGATCACATAACATGTCCATGGCCACAGCCTGCACCACAAAAATCATGAATCCACAGCTTCCTGGCGACACCGTGGCCCAAAAATGTGGTTCCAAACCATGGATCCTCATGGAGCCTCAGGGCTTTTGCACTGGGTCACCCCTAACTCACCATCTAATCACATATCATGGCCATGGCCACAGCCTGCATCACAAAAATCATGGATCCAGGGCTTCATAGCGACACCGTGGCCTAAAAACTGGCACAGCCTGCACCACAGAAATTAAGGATCCACAGTTTCCTGGCAACACAGTGACCCAAAAACATGGTTCCAAACCATGGATCCTCATGGATCCTCAGGGCTTTTGCGTTTGATTTTTGTGGTGCAAGCTGTGCCCATGGACATGATGTGTGATTTGATGTTGAGTTTGGGGTGACCCAGGCCAAAACCCTGAGGATCCATGGTTTGGAACCATGTTTTTAGGCCAATTCTGAACTGGTTCTTCTAACAGTGACAAGTTGGCACAATTCAGGGGAAAGAGGAGCCTTATGGAGGCAGCCCAGCTTCCCTTCTCTCCCATTGAGGCATCTGGGAAGGAGGCTTCCAGGTGACCATTGGGGGAGAGTGGGCTTGGTGGAGCTTACATTTTATGTTGGTACTAAAGGGTTAAGAGGTAACAAGTCGCTCTAATCACTGAGCAGCTGGAAGTCATTAAGCATCCAGGAATGTGAGTTAGTTTGTATAAATAGTCAGTTCACCCATGTGTTCTCGGCCCGCTCTCCCCTGTGTTTGCTGATATGAGTTAAGTTTAGAGTAAGGTTTTCTTTATGCCGGAGATAAAAGCATGTGTGCTTTATCACCAGGGTTTTTCTTTTGTAAATAAAGTTTTTTCCTGAGTTCCAAAGTGCTTGATCCAGGATTCTTCACTGAAAGGCACTGACTCTCCTGCCTCCTTCAACCGCTGCACGAAATTCTCTGCTGAGATAGGATTTATGGCGTTGGAAGCGCACTGGATGTTTACTTAACATTAAACTAATTAAAGTTTAATGGACAGGTTATGGATGTTTGTACGTCAAGAAGGAGATAAGGAGTGCAGTTCAGAGTGATTTATGAAAGGACTGGAGCGAAGACAGAAGCGGTTGCCAACAACGAAAGCCTTCAAAGCAGCTTGAGTCCTGCAACGTGCCTAGAAAAAGTTTTAAACAGGCACTGTGCAGTTTGTACTCGCTGGAAGACGTCTTATTCCTCAAGGAGCCACCTCAGCAGCTGGGAGACGGTCTACAGGTCTGTGAGTATCATTCCTAAGCCCCAGGGAGGATGGCAGAGTCCCAGGAAAGTTTTGCTGTCCTGTTTACGCGACTCAATGGGAAAAATTGGCAAGATTGGAAGGCTAGAGTAAGGGTTTGGTTGCAAGCAAAAGAGTTGTGGAGTTGTACTGAAGCACCGCCTTTACAGGCAGCTGCAGACGCGTCTGCAGAAGACAAAGCAGCAGCAGCAGCTTCACAGAAACGCGACAGGAAAGCCCAAGGTCTATTAGTTTTGGCAGTGGGACCAGAGCAAATGCCTTATGTTTCTGAGTTAAAGAACACGCATGAGGTCTGGACGGTTCTGCAGCGGCTAAATTCCAGAAACACTGCGGGGGCCAAGATCCATGCTACAAGATGTTTGTTTGATTTACGTCTCCAACCGGGAGCGTGTGTGAAAGAACATATTGCCAAAATGGTGTCTGCCTTTAATCAACTAAGACAGCTGGGCATTCCTTTCTCTATGGAGCAGCAGTCATATATATTGCTGTCTTCTCTTGATAAAAGCTATGAGACTCTAGCTTTAACTTTGGAAGCTATGCCTTCATCTGAATTAACCCTTGAATACATTTCTTCTCGGCTTGCAGATGAACAGGATAAAAGGCAAAGAGAAAGAGGTTTGTCTTCAAAGGGGAGTTGTGCTGTGCCTAAGAGTGGGGATGCTGAGTTTGAGAACACAGTAAATGCTTTTGCAGCTAGACGCTGTTTTCGCTGTGGTTCCTCTTCCCATTTAATCAGGAATTGTACACGTGAACCTGGTCAAGACAGCACCAAGGCCGTTACCCCTAGTTACCAGACAAGGAGTTCTAGGGGACGTCGAAGAAGAGGAGGAGGTCGTGGCTACTCCCACAGCACACAGCACATGGCTTCAGCAATGGTGTTGATGCAAGGGCGTGGCCAAGGCAGCAATCTACGCTGGTTGATCGACAGTGGTGCATCTCACCACCTAGTGGCGCCATCTAGTGTCCGTTTGCAAAATTGCAGGCATTTGCAAACCCCTAAAGTTGTGACAATGGCAGATTCAACTAAACGTTCCTTAGAGACTGTAGGCACAGTGTTCTTGAATTGTTTGCATACAGAAATTGATGCCTATGTGCTAAAGGGAATGAAGGGGTGTATTTTGTCTGTGTCAGAACTTGATAGAGATGGGTTTAAAACTGTTTGAAAATGAGGTTTGCACTATTTCAAAGAATAACGTATCTCTTTTGCAGGTGGAATGCAGAAATGGGTTATATTATTTTGAGACAAGTCCAGATGAAGTTGAACAGGTTCATGCTGGTTGTGTGAACTTGCCTACCCATAATTCTTGTGTTCATTTATGGCACCGCCGTTTGGGACATATTAATTTTCAGTATGCTAAAAGGCAACCTGAATTATCAGAAGGGTGCAAAATGAACAAATGTACTAAGTATTTGGATTGTACTGCATGCAAAAAGGCGAAGGTTCATAGATGCAGCTATCCCAGTTCAGATAGGAAATCTGACAAAGTATTCCAACTTGTGCATATGGACCTATGTGGCCCAATGCCTCTTGCTAGCATGGGAGGTTCAAGGTATGCACTGTGTCTCTCGGATGACAAAACAAAAGTCACATGGTTTTTTCCTCTCAAAACAAAAGCAGATACTGCAGAAACAGTTAAAAATTGGGTTCATGCAGTAGAACTTGAATTCGGTACTAGAGTACTTGCTTTTCAGACAGACAGAGGGTTAGAATTTACCGGGTCTGTGTTGCAGAATTTCTTTAAGAAAAAGGGAATTAAGCATCGTCTGTCTACACCTTATTCCCCCCAAGAAGGAGGCGTGGCCGAACGTAAAAACAGGGTTCTGCAAGAGTTGGCAAACTCTATGTTGTTTGATTCTAAACTCCCTCAAAGTTACTGGGCGGAAGCCTGGCAGACGGCTACTCATATTCTGAACCGAGTATATAATTTGGTAATTGATACTACGCCATATTTTGCTTTATACGGGAAGAAGCCCAAAGTTAATTACTTTCGGGTGTTTGGATCTCAAGCCTATGTACTTATCCCAAAAGCGTTAAGGAAAAAGGGAGGTCCAAGGGCTAGGAAACTCATCTTTTGTGGGTACGAACCACACGCCAAATCTTGGAGGTTCGTGAATCCAGATGGGGATACTACAAGAGTGGTCATCAGTAGGAGCGCTGAATTTTGTGAGCAATCCGGATGGACTCACTTACATGCTAACCCTGACATTTTGAGAGATGATCTAGGCATTTATGCTGAGAATGAAAGTCCAGAGGGTGGTGAGCCAGAAGGGGATGGTGCACATGGTTCAGATGCAGATTCTGACCAGGCACAAGGTTCTTCTCCTAAGGTAGAAAAGCCAGAATCTAGGAGTGTTCCAACATCGCCAGTCAGTAGGCCTAGCAGACAGCAAAAGCGAAGCAGGTCGCCTGCAACACCAAGCCCAAGGGAGGTATCTAAGCGGAGGTCTTTATCCCTAGGGGCGCATCCAGATATAAAGTCTGAGACAGATTCTGACAGCCAACGGTCAGAGGGGGCACAAGAGGAACAATTGCGCAGATCAAAACGTGCCACAAAGGGCAAACCACCAGAGCGGTTTAAGGTGACAAGTGTATACGTAAATATGGCACAGTGTGAGCCAGATAGCTATGTAGAGGTACAACAGCTTCCAAGCTCAGAAGCCGTAAAGTGGCAGGAAGCAATGGAAAAAGAGATGGCTTCAATGAAGTCTCTCGGTGTGTTTACAAGTACAGAGCTTCCGAAAGGGCAACAAGCTGTAGGTTGTCGATGGGTATATCGTTTAAAGCCCACTACTACTGAGGAGTTGCAATATAAAGCCTGATTAGTTGCAAAAGGCTTTTTGCAGCGCAAAGGTGTTCACTATTCTCAAATCTATGCCCCTACTTCAAGATCGGAGTCATTAAGAATGCTTTTAGCCTCTTCAGCTAAGAAGGGAAATAAGCTGTTTCATTTTGATGTCAATGTGGCTTATTTAAATGCAGACTTACAGGAGGAAGTCTATATGACACCACCACCAGGTTTTGAAGGAGACAAGCCAAACCAGGTCTGGCGCCTACACAAATCCATTTATGGGTTGAAACAGTCCGCCCGTAATTGGAATTCCTGCTTAAACGATGCTCTAGAAAGCATGGGGTTCAGAAAGAGCGCAGCAGATGCGTGTCTTTATCTAAAAGGCTCGGGATGTGAACAAGAAGCAGTTTTGATATTTGTTGACGATATATTATACAGTGGAAAGGATGATAAACTTGCACAACAATTTGCCACAAAGCTTGGAGAAAAGTTTCAGATAAAATCACTAGGCACTGTATCTGTTTATCTAGGAGTTAAAATTCAGCAAGATGAAAATGGAAATTATTGGCTCAGCCAAGAAGCTAAGATCCAGCAGTTGCTGGAAAGGTTTAAAATGGACAGCTGTGGTGGTGTTAAAACCCCAATGGAGTTAAGTTACACAAAGGATGCTCAAGCCGAGCAACAGGCAGAGTTCAGTAATCCCGGGGTTTACCAGTCAGCGATAGGCAGTCTACTCCACATTGCACAGTGGACTCGGCCCGATATAACATATGCTGTCAACATGCTGTGTAGACAAGCTGAAAAACCATCAGTGCATGCTTGGCAAGGAGTAAAAAGAGTTTTAAGGTATCTCCAAACTACCAAAAGGTTTCGCTTAAAACTATCAGCAGAGGGCAGCACACAACTTGAATGTTGGGCCGACAGCAGTTGGGCAGATGCTGGACCAGATAGAAAATCAGTGTCAGGAATGGCGATAAAATTTGGAAATGCACTAATTGGTTGGAGATCAAGAAAGCAATCACTTATAGCTTTAAGTTCAACTGAATCTGAGTTCAATGCATTATCAGATGTATGTAGAGAACTGGAATTTTATAAGCAACTGGTACAAGAATTGTTTGGAGAATGTTCCCTACCTATCAGAGTGTGGGAAGACAATCAACCTTGTATTAAACTAGCTAAATCAGGTCAATTCAAGGCACACACAAAACACTTGGATATCCGTTATCAAAATGTATGCCAAAGTGTAAAACAAGGTTTAATTGAACTAAAGTATTGTCCAAGCAAAGAAAATCTCGCAGACGGTTCTACAAAAGCTTTGGGTCCGCAATCTCATAAATATTTCTGTTCAGGTTTAAATTTGAATTAAGATTGGTACAGCTCAGTGTTACGAGCGAGAGGGGGTGTTGGTACTAAAGGGTTAAGAGGTAACAAGTCGCTCTAATCACTGAGCAGCTGGAAGTCATTAAGCATCCAGGAATGTGAGTTAGTTTGTATAAATAGTCAGTTCACCCATGTGTTCTCGGCCCGCTCTCCCCTGTGTTTGCTGATATGAGTTAAGTTTAGAGTAAGGTTTTCTTTATGCCGGAGATAAAAGCATGTGTGCTTTATCACCAGGGTTTTTCTTTTGTAAATAAAGTTTTTTCCTGAGTTCCAAAGTGCTTGATCCAGGATTCTTCACTGAAAGGCACTGACTCTCCTGCCTCCTTCAACCGCTGCACGAAATTCTCTGCTGAGATAGGATTTATGGCGTTGGAAGCGCACTGGACATTTACTTAACATTAAACTAATTAAAGTTTAATGGACATTTTAGCATGTAAGGGGAATATGAATTATGATGATATAGTTTAAATTTATGTGTGGGATATAAAAAGTGGACAGAGAAACACTTTTCTCCCTTTGTCATAACTCCAGATCTTGTGGAAATCAGATCCACCAGAAGGTTGGAAGATTTAGGATAGGCAAAAGAAATGGCTTCTTAACAAAGGACATGAACTCCAGTATTTGCCCCCACAAGAGCCACTGATGGCGTTGAAAGAGGATGAGGCACATTCCTGGATTATGGGGATTTGGGGGGACTTTGCCCAGGCCCCTTCCCTCTATGTCCGCTTCTGAGAACAGATTGTTTTGGAGGAAAGGGTTGGTGCTGTTACACTTTTATGATTTGTAAATCTAAAACTAAATATGAAGAAGTATTAAAAATATAAATCTAAACTCTACTAGAGTTTAAATTACTGTTTAAACATTGTTCTCTATGCTTTTAGTTCTTTCTGTCTTATCTGCCTTGACTCCTGGTGTTGGAAAAGGGGACATATAAATATCTGAAATTCTGCGAGTTAAATGTCAAAAGCATTGTTGAAAATAAATATTGTTGCCTCTCTCCTAAAAGTAGCCTCCTGAGGGGATGGTTTCTGGGGTGCCTCCCTGGGCAGAGCATTTCTTAGGTGGGAGCCACCACTAAAAGTCCCATGCTTGTGTTGCCACCCTCTGCACCTTGCTTGGAGGAACGCATAGTGAGAAGGACCTCAGATGCAGGTTGTGGGCAGATTCCTGAAGACAAGGGAATCGAAGACCAAAACTACCGTAACTGGTTGTCAGTGCAGTCGTTTCACATTAGGTTTTATATGCACAGAGCATCATGCACCAACTGGGAATCTGGCTCTCAGTTTCTGCAGCACCTGCGGTTTCTGAGGCTTCTTCACAAAGTGCCCCACGTATAATTCATTGCAGAAATCTAGCCAAGAGGTTGGTAGAAGAACCTGAGGTCTCTTGTGGGCATGTGCATGTCATTGTCATTATCTGACTACAGCACAATGTATCACCCCTTATACAAGAGTACTACTGAAGCTTCCATGACTTTGACTTTGGGACTCAGTTTGCAAAGCCTTGAATACACAACACACAGGGATACTTAACAGTAGTGCCACTTTGCACTACTGGGAGCTGCCTCTGTGTCTTTTTTCTTTCCTTTTCTTTGGCTGCCACGCTGCTGGGTGAATCAGGTGTTTGGTTAAAGGAACTGCTTGCCCACCAGGTTTCTCTTACGCACAGCAACCCAGCAACCCAGGTCATGAGGGGGGGGGGGTTGCAGTGATTTTTAGGAAGTCATTAGTCTGCACCAGGCGTCCTATTGAGAAGACCCAGTTCTCTGAGTGCATGTTCTGGAATTTGGGCAATAGGGGCAGTATAGGATTCCTATTGGTGTACCAACCTCCCCGCTGCACCAAGGATTCCCTGCCCGAGCTGCTTCAGGTCGTGGCGGATATGCTCCTGGAGACACCTAGCTTGGTTGTCCTGGGGGACTTTAACATCCATGCCGACACGACCTTACAAGGGGCAGCTCGGGACTTCGTGGAAAGCATGGCCTCCATGGGGCTGTCCCTGAATAAATTTGGCCCAACTCATAGCCACGGACATGCCTTAAACTTGGTGTTTACCTCTACGGATGTTGGTGATCTTACACTAAGTAAAAGCGAAACGAAAGAAGTGCCATGGTCAGATCACTTCCTGGTGCAACTGGACTTCTCCGCAACCCTTCCCCTCTGCAGGGAGGTGGGATCGATTTGGATGGTCCACCCCCGCCACTTAATGGATCCAATTGGCTTCCAGAGAGTGGTAGGGGATGTTTTATCCCGAGTTGATGGCCTTTCAGATGATTCCCTGGTGGCCCGCTGGAATGTGGAACTAACCAGGGCTATTGACTGTCTGGCTCTGAAGCGCCCTCTCCGATTGCATGGAGCCCAGACAGCCCCGTGGTTTTCTTCGGAGCTGAGGGCGATGAAACAATCGTTGAGATGGCTAGAGCGCCGGTGGCAAAAAACTCATTCTGAATCACACCGGACATGGGCTAGAGCTCAACGTCGAGCCTACCAAGTGGCAATGGAGACGGTGAAGAGGGCCTTCTTCACCGCCTCCATTGCATCTGTAGAAAACAGCAGCAGGAGACTTTTTCAGGTGGTTCGCAATCTATCGGAACCACCTGCACCACCGGGGCCTGGTAGGGACCCCAAGATCTCCTGCAATGCTTTTGCAAAGTTTTTTGCAGATAAAGTCGCTCAGATTCAGAAGGAGGTAGACTCCACCGTGGGAGCAGGGCCAGGGCAGGAGACTGCTAGAGTCCTGTCTAGTCAAATTGCGTGGGATCAGTTCCAATCTGTTACCTCCGAGGATGTGGAGAGGCTGCTTGGACAAGTGAAACCGACCACCTGTCTCCTTGTTCCTTGCCCATCCTGGCTGATAAAAGCGAGCCGGGAAAGGCTGGGCGATGGGCTCTGCGGGGTGGTGAATGCTTCCCTCTGTGAGGGAGCCTTCCCAGACCCGCTGAAAGAGGCGGTTATTAAACCGCTTCTTTAAAAAACATCTTTAGACCCGGCCAATTTGGCCAACTATCGCCCAGTCTCAAATCTACCATTCTTGGGCAAGGTGATTGAGCGGGTGGTTGCCGAACAACTCCAAGCACGCCTGGAGGATGTGGACCATTTGGATCCTTTCCAATCGGGATTCAGGCCTCACCATGGGACTGAAACTGCCTTGGTCGCGCTGGTTGATGATCTCCGGCGGGCTAGGGACAAAGGTGAGAGCTGTTTACTAATTCTGCTGGATCTCTCAGCGGCCTTTGACACCATTGACCATAACATCCTTCTGGACCATCTAGAGGGGCTGGGAGCTGGGGGCACTGTTATACGGTGCTTCCGCTCCTTTCTCCTGGGCCGTGTCCAGAACGTGGTGTTGGGGGATGAGTGTTCAGACCCCTGGGCTCTCACTTGTCGGGTGCCTCAGGGTTCCGTCCTCTCCCCCATGCTTTTTAATATCTATATGAAGCTATGAAGCCGCTGGGAGAGATCATCAGGGGTTTTGGGCTGCGTGTTCATCAGTATGCAGATGACACCCAGCTCTACCTCTCCTTTAAATCAGAACCAGTGAAAGCGGGGAAGGTCCTGTGTGAGTGCCTGGAGGCGGTTGGAGGATGGATGGCGGCTAATGGATTGAGGTTGAATCCTGACAAGACAGAAGTACTATTTTGGGGGGACAGGGGGCGGGTGGGTGTGGGGGAGTCCCTGGTCCTGAATGGGGTAACTGTGCCCCTGAAGGACCAGGTGCGCAGCCTGGGAGTCATTTTGGACTCACAGCTGTCCATGGAGGCGCAGGTTAACTCTGTCCAGGGCAGCTGTCTACCATCTCCACCTGGTACGCAGGCTAAGACCCTACCTGCCCGTGGACGGTCTCGCCAGAGTGGTGCATGCTCTAGTTATCTCCTGCTTGGACTACTGCAACGCGCTCTACGTGGGGCTACCTTTGAAGGTGCCTCGAAAAATGCAATTAATCCAGAATGCGGCAGCCAGACTGGTGACTGGGAGTGGTCGCCGGGACCACATAACACCGGTTCTGAGAGATCTGCATTGGCTCCCAGTACGTTTCTGAGCACGATTCAAAGTGTTGGTGCTGACCTTTAAAGCCCTAAATGGCCTTGGTCCTGTATACCTGAAGGAGCGTCTCCACCCCCATCGTTCAGCCCGGACACTGAGATCCAGCGCCGAGGGCCTTCTGGCGGTTCCCTCATTGCGAGAAGTGAGGCTACAGGGCACCAGACAGAGGATCTTCTTGGTAGTGGCGCCCGCCCTGTGGAACACCCTCCCATCAGATGTCAAAGAGATAAACAACTACCTGACATTCAGAAGACATCTTAAGGCAGCCCTGTTCAGGCAAGTTTTTAATATTTAACGCTGTACTGTTTTTAACACTTGATTGGGAGCAGCCCAGAGTGGCTGAGGAAACTCAGCCAGATGGGCGGGGTATAAATAATAAATTATTTATTATTATTATTATTATTATTATTATTATTATTATTATTATTATTATTATTATTTATTATTATCTTGTCTCAAAAGACCCCCTTTTCCCCTCTCGCCCCACAAGGCAGCAGCAGGAGGGCCCCTCTTCTCCCTCCCTCAGTCAGGAGAAGCTTCCCCCCTCCTTCTCCTTCCCCTTTTTTGGAGCAGGAATTCAGCAGAGCCCAGACAGACCTGAGAAGTAACGGGGGGCAGATTTTTTCCAGAAGAACTGAAAGAAGGGTCTGTGTAAAAACAGGCATAGGATCTGTCAAGCTCAAATTAATGTGCAAGGAATAATAAGCAGCTAATAATAATAAGGGAAGTGAGGCTACTTTCCCATCATGTTGTTGTTGTTGTTTAGTCGTGTCCGACTCTTCGTGACCCCATGGACCAGAGCACGCCAGGCACTCCTGTCTTCCACTGCCTCCCGCAGTTTGGTCAAACTCATGCTGGTAGCTTCGAGAACACTGTCCAACCATCTTGTCCTCTGTCGTCCCCTTCTCCTTGTGCCCTCAATCTTTCCCCACATCAGGGTCTTTTCCAGGGAGTCTTCTCTTCTCATACAACTAACTTAAAGGAATGCTATTTCTGTTTATTCTTTCTGAAGCCCTTTCCAAAGAATCATAAGATGGGTGAGTGTGGGTGGGTGAGTATATAGATATCTGGAAGGGACCCCAAGGGTCATCCAGTCCAACCTGCTACAAGGCAGGAATTTGCAGGTGTCCCTTATGGGGATTAACCTCACAACCTTTGAGTCCACAGCACAGCTAGATGTTGCACTCTTAAATGGCACTTTTAAGGCTATTCAGGTATGGCTGAGGGATCCACACCTCTCCTGCAGCTGCAAGTTACGCCATGAAGCACACCTTGCCATCCCCTTTTGCTGACTGGAAACAGAGGAAGTGCTGCTTACAGCCTCTCCAGGAGCATTTCAACAGTCAGGAGGAGGCCTGAAGTCTTCGGGGTGATTGTACATATGCTAACAACAACATTTATACCGCCAGGCAAAGGAAAAAACATGAGCCTACTCTGAAGGCTCATGAATGTAGAAAGTGCTTTTCTTTAGAGCACCTCTCTTAACATTGAAAGCTGCTGCTTTCTTAATTATATTTAGTGGTAGTATGGCTGTATTGTTTTTTGTAACATAAAATCATTCAATAAAAATTATTTTTTAAAAAACAACAACATTGAAAGCTGCTGCAAGTGTCCAAAACTGGTGTGAAGTTGCTGGTTTGTAAATATTAATTATTCCTTCTTTATAAATCTTAATTACTCAAATGGCTTTTAGTGCTGGCCACTACAGCAGGGGCTGATCCCCATTTATTCTTGTGGTGTTCAATTCAGAGTCTGTGGATGACGCTGTTCTTCTCTCTCAAACCAAAGTGGCTCTGAAACGTGCCTTAGGAAAGTTTAGTGACCAATGTAACACTGAACTGTTAACAATTAACTTCGCCAAAACTAAAATTGTACATTTCAACCGCTCCTTCAGGAAAGATAATTGGAGCGTAAAGGGAAACGCCATTGAACAGACTAAGACCTTCCAATACTTAGGCATTACTTTCTCTTATAATGCCAAATTGTCAACACACCTGACCACATCAGCTATATCAGCAGGAAGAAGTGCAAATGCTATCCTTAGATTATTCAGAAGGAAAGGAGCTGGCTTCCTCCCGATGGCCCTAACAGTCTTTCAGACAAAATCTTTAGCCCAACTCCTATATGGCTCTCAAATTAGCCCCACTGCCAACCTTAAGACCCTTGAAACAGTACAATCTAAATTCTTAAGATCATTATTTGCTACCCCTAAGTGTACACCTAATGCAGTCTTAAGGCAAGAGGCAGGGCTGCCCAGAGTGTAATTAAAAGTCTGGGAACAAGCAATATCCCTCTGGCTGAAAATCCATTACAATCCTAAGGGACTATTACCCTGCTTCCTGGCCGCAGTTCCCTATCCTCCTTGGCTCATGCAAATAACTAACAAGATCAAACAAATTGACCTAAACCCTGAAAATCTTTTTATTGGAACTTTGAACAAGGCAAAAGCAATTATCACTTGGAGACTTTATGATATCGAACTGCAACAAGAAGGCGCCCTACTCCCGGAGACGTATAGATGTTTAAAAGCTTGGCCTAATTTTGCAGCTGCCCCTTACTTAACTAACATCACTAACGAAGCCTATAGATGGGCTTTCTCTAGAGCCCGCTTTGAGACAATGCCCTCAGCAGTGCTGTACGGCAAATTCACGCGGGTCCCAATGCATGCGCGTCTCTGCTCTTGTATGTCTAATAAGGTAGAATCTGTCACACACATTCTTCTATTTTGCGAATTTTATAGTGAAGAACGAGTTCAACTTATTTTACCGCTTCTATCAAAATTTATACCCCTTCAATATTATTTGGAATCCTCCCCCGAAATTCTTCGAAAATACCTCCTGGAAGATTCCTCAAGCTCAATATCATATGAGGTGGCTAAATTTTGCACTTTAGTAATTAGGAAGCGTAAATCTCTTCTGTTGAATGGCACACTGCGAAGTTCCCTTGTGTAACCTTTTTTTTCCTGAGGTTGTTGTTGATTTCTTGTTGTTTGATCTTGTGGTGTTTAGTGTCACTGGCTTTGGCCGCAATAAAACTTGAAAACTTGAATTCAGAGTCTCTGTTAAAAAAATTAAAGAGAAACGGTGGAGGGTTGCCATTAAGGCTGGGCGGAGGGAGCAAACTGGGTCTTATAGACTCAAACTGGGTTTTTGGATGCTTCATTAGACAAATCAGCCAGCTCATTCACTCATTCTAATTCACTTGGCATTCAATTATTTGCTTGCAAATTAATTATCGTTTTTAATTTATGCCTTTTCTAAAACATTTATCTTAAGATGTAACGTGCAAGTGTACCACTTTTGGATGCTAATTAATTGTTTTGTCTCCGCTTGGATTATGTGGATAAATCGATACGTGAAAGAATCCGTACCTTGAGTAATTACCTGGTTAAAGCAATGGTTCATCTGAAGAAATTAAGTTTTCAGCACATTTAGATAGGCTAACAAGAAAAGGGAAAAGGAGACAAACCTTACCAACATGGGTGAAGCCAGGAGGTGCTGCCCCACCCCAATCGAATAAATAAAAATACTTTACTGTATTTTTACTGTACTGTACTGTACTGTACTGTACTGTACGGTACGGTACTGA
The DNA here is from genome assembly GCF_965113315.1 of Podarcis vaucheri. NCBI lineage: Eukaryota > Metazoa > Chordata > Lepidosauria > Squamata > Lacertidae > Podarcis > Podarcis vaucheri. The sequence goes on from NC_138757.1 coordinate 29,426,704, forward strand.
TTAGGGGGGACGAGGCCAAGCCGAACTTGGGTGGGTGTGATATATCAGGAGTGGGGTTGTTTAAAAATGTTCTAAGTGTTATATGTTAATTTGTATTTCTATCTTTTCCCCTTTTACCTTTATGCCTGCATCTGACTTTTCCTCCACCTCCTCTTCTCCCTTCATCAGGCAAAGCTTCCTCCTCCTCCTGTTCAGAGCAGGAATTCAGCAGAGCCCATACAGACCTAAGAAATATCAGTAGGGTTGATTATTTTCACAAGAAGGGAAAGAGGGGGTCCATGTAAAAGCAGACATATACAGTCATACCTCAGGTTGCGTTTTTTCAGGTTGCTGACCGCCGAAACCCGGAAGTAGTGGAATGCGTTACTTCTGGGTTTCGGCGGTCGCGCATGTGCAGAAGTGCTAAATCACACTTTGTGCATGCGCAGAAGCGCCAAATCGCAACCCACATGTGTGTGCACACAGACGTGGGTTGCGGACGCTGCGGGTTGTGAACGTGCATCCCGCACAGATCACGTTCGCAACCCGAGTGTCCACTGTAATATGTCAAGCACAGATTGAAGTGCAAGAAATAATAAAGTGGGAAAGGAGCCTGCCTTCCCTATGAGCCATCATACGACTAACTCGAAGAAATGTCCCCTCCCCCCGTTTACGTGAAATAAACTGGACGTTTGGCATGCTTCCACTGTGCCTCTGGACTTCTCCCAGCTGCTAGCAGAGTATCACGTCAAGCGGTGGGTGCCCTGTGTGGGTTCAAAAATAACAGTCCATACACAGCTTCTTCCTAAATCTAAGAAGCTTTATTTACAGCAAAGAACTAAATCATTCCGGGAGAGCAAGCCGGCATGGCAGCCTCCCTCTCAGTGTTAGGATTTTTATCCACCAATGCTGCTCTAGTAGTGGCACAATGTTGTTGATATCATGTGAGTGTCTGAGAGCGTGAAACAGGAAGTTTCAGTACTGGTTCTCCACAGTTTCCCCATCAATGCCAACACAGATGCAGATTCTGACATTGAGAGTGACACTGAAAGCACCACTGAGAGTTCTAGTACAGATAACACAGTCATTGAGAGAGGTACACAAGCAATGTCCAGGCCATCATCTGAGGCTGAACTGGAATTGCCAGAGCCACTGTTTACTGTTGGTCGTGGTTCTCCCAAAAGCCCCAAGGAAGAACCTGCCAGCAAGGAGGATCTGCACCTGATACACAGATCTGAGAGAGTCACAAAGGGACTGCCACCCAAGAGGTACTCTCAGGAGTTTGCTAACACAGCTGTTGCATGCATAGCTGTGGCTAGCAGCTCAAACCAGGTTTCAGACACTGAGGTCTTGAGTGAGGTACAAGGTTTGTCCACAGGAGAGACAAAGCCACACCTGAAGGTTGCAAGAGTCAACACTGTTTCCTCAGACCAAGATAGAGCAAAAGCTCTAGTCCCATGGAAGACAGGTAACCAGAGGTTTGAACTAGTCAATCCAGTTGCAGATAGTTCCAAAATTGGAACTGGCACAACAGGGGTATACTATGTCTATGACAACTGCTTGTCTATGTCTCTTGATGCTGCACTAGTTTTCGCAGCAAGGGTTACATAAAAATGGGGGAGTGATGTTAGGATTTTTATCAACTTATGCTGCTCCAGTAGTGGCACAATGTTGTTGATATCATGTGAGTGTCTGAGAGCGTGAGACAGGAAGTTTCAGTACTGTTGGAGTATTGTTGGAGTTTAGTTTCACTTCTGTGTGTGATGCTTTTCTGTGCTGCTGCTGAGAAAGCACAGACATGCTGATGGATTCTTTGTATATAGACTGTAAAATAAAGTAGTTTAGAACTACTGATTGACTCTTTCTTCTGAAGTGATACGCCAGAAGACAAGTGTGCTCCTCTCAGGAGGGAGGAGTCGCTTATCACCGGTCTCTCTGGACTGAGGGAGATTTACAGCCAGAGAGTGACCATTGGAGAGACTTGGGAAGTTGGTGGCTTTCCCAGGCGTTTTTCCCAACACTCGGAGTAAAACGAAAGTAACTGCCTCACATAACAAAAAACATTCCCCGTATGTGGACACGCCCCCCCAGAGGACAGGACGTCACGCAGAGCTATTAACCCTGTAAGCTCTGATTATCCTCACACCCCCTCTCATCCTGTACACTGGGGTGACTGTAAGTACAACCACTTACCCCAAACACAACCCTTCACAGAACTCCCCATGTTGCTGGAAGCTCAAAGGTTTTATGAACCCATCTGCCAGATTTTTCTGGCTTGGACAGTACTTCAGCTTCAACAAGCCTGTCTGGACACACATTCTGGAAATGTATGTCTAAATATTTGGTTCTGGACTGTCCAGACTCTGCCAACTTCAAACAGGATTGATTGTCCTCCCAAGCAGTGATGGGCAAACAATAATCCCCACAGATCTCTTGGACGAAACACCTGTAGAACTCTAGCTCTCTACATAGTTCTGACAACACACTGAACTCAGCTTCAGTAGAGGAAAGAGCAATAAGACTTTGCTTATGGGACTTCCACCCAACTAGAGATTCCCCAAACTTCTGCTCTTATGCTTCTGGCAAGTACTTCCAGTACCAGGATGAACAACAATGGTGATAATGGACATCCTTGTCTAGTTCCTTTTTGTATCTTACCTTCATCTGTTATCACCTGATTTATAATTAATTTTGCTTTTTGCTCTGAATAAATTGCTAATATTCCTTTTAAAAAATTAAGACCACATTTAATTTATTCGAGTAACTTTGTCATGGATTTCCAAGAGACGTTGTCAAAAGCTTTTTCAGCATCAATAAACATCATTGCTGCTTTCTTTTCATTTTAACCTCCAGGTATTCTTTTATATTAAGAATATTCATTATATTCTCCTTCATTTGTCTACCTGGAAGAAACCCTGCCTGATCTTGATGTATATACTCATTTAGTATTTTTTTTCAATCTATTAGCTAACATGTTTGCAAACAATTTGTAATCGTTGTTTAACAAAGAAATAGGCCTGTAATTTTTAATTCGCAACAAGTCTGCATCTTGTTTTGGGATTACTGTAATGTAGGCCTCTTTCCATGTTTCTGGGATTTCACCTGTGGTCAATATCTCATTCATGACATCTTTCAAGGGATTCACTAGTTGTTCACTTAATTTTTTGTAATATTTTGCCGTAAGTCCATCCAGGCCTGGTGACTTGCCATTTTTTGACCCTTTTATTGCCTCTAGCAGTTCTTGCACAGTTATTTGGATATTTAGAATCTTCATTTGTTCTTCTTTTATATGTGGTATATTACTACTTCTGATATACTCTTCTGTCTTGAAGATTTTTTCTTTCCCTTGCCTGTACAAATCTGAAAAATATTTTACAAATCCTACTCTTATTTCTTTCAACTTATCTGTGATCTTTCCATTTAAATTGATTTTATTTAAGGAGTTCTTCTGTTCACTTGTTTTTAACTGCCAGGCTAGCAGTTTTCCTGGTTTGTTTGCATGCTCAAAATATTTTTGTTTCACTCTTTTTATTTTCCAGCTAATTTCCTCATTGACTATCACTGAATATTGAGTTTGTAAAGTTTTTATTGCCTGTTTCACTGCCTCTTTATTTGCTTTGTTTGATAGTTCTTTCTCCTTTTCTGTAATCTCATCTAAAATCTCCTTTTTCTTTTTCTCTTTCAGTTTCCGTTTATATGAGTTTTGTTGTATAAAGAGTCCTCTCGTTACCACTTTACCTGCGTCCCAGACCGTCTGTAATTTTATCTGTCCTTGACTGTTTATGTGCTGGGCTAACCAAGAGGCAAGGTCGAGTCTAGTCCGAGGTCGAATGTGCAGTATGAAGGCAGTCCATAAAAGTTGAAGCTGGATGCAGGGCAGGTAGTCAGGTGAGGTCAGGAGCTCCAGCAGGATAGCAGGACAGGGTTCAGGCAGGAACTGTCAACCAACAAAGTTGCTCCCACAACGTGGGACTGAGGCTGGCTGGCTTTTATCCGCCCAGAGGCACAGGGCGGCTCCAATCCTCAGGTGACTCGCCTCTCCTGGCCTGGAGGCGAGCACTTCTCCTGCGGGAACTTAGTTCCCTCCACCTCTCTGCCCTGAGCCTCTGCAGCTCAGGAGAAGCTGGAGGGTTACCGGACCCAGAGGCAACCTCAGCTTCCCTTGACTGGGCTGAGAGTGGAGCACCTGCAGGCAATGGGTCCTCCACCCCCTCAGGAGCCAGAGCAGACTCAGCTGGTGCCTGCACCTGAGGATCCAGCACAGGTGAGGACCCTTCAGGCTCATGCCCCAGTCCCGGCTCAGCTGGTTCTGGAGGCGTGGAATCCTGTGCAGGCTGGGATTCCTCAGGTTCAGCATCCAAATCTGAATCCCAAGACATCACACCATCCCCCCTCCCAGCCCCCCCCCAACCGAGGGTCCGGACCCGGCTTGCTGGGGTACGCCGCATGGAAATCACGGAGGCAGGCACGCGTGTGGACATTGGCCACTGGTTCCCATGAACGATCCTCGGGCCCATACCCCTTCCAGTCGATGAGGTATTGGAGCTTCCCCTGGCGGTATCGTGAGTCGAGAATGCGCTCCACCTCATACTCAGACTCCCCCTAAACCAAAACTGGCTGCGGTCGTGGTCAGTTAGGGTGGAACTCGTCGGGCGGGGCAACCGGTAGGGACCAGTGGAATACCAGGTGAACCTTCAGGGTTGAGGGTAACTGGAGACGGAATGCCACAGGTGAGACCTGGTCCACGATAGGAAACGAGCCAGTGTAGCGGGCATCCAGCTTCTGCGAAGGTCGAGAGGGGTGAAGGTGGCGAGTAGAGAGCCATATCAGGTCGCCTACGTGGAGTTCCGGCCCCACCTGGCGGTGGCGGTTGGCCTGGGCCTTGTATGCCTCCTTGGCCTGGCACAGTTGCTCCATCAATAGCTGTTGCTGAGACTGGAGCTCCCGGAGCCAATCTGCCACTGCAGGGACTGTGGATGCCGGCAGCACATTCGGGAATAACCGCGGATAGTAACCGTAATTGGCCTGGAACGGGGTCTGCTGGGTGGACGCGTTCAGTGCGTTGTTGTAAGCAAACTCCGCCAGTGCTAAGTGGTCCACCCAATTGTCCTGCTGGAAGCTGCAGTAACACCGGAGGTACTGCTCCAGCACTGCGTTCGCCCGTTCCATCTGGCCATCGGTCTGTGGGTGGTGGGCCGAAGATAGACAGACCTCTGTCCCGAGGGCCTGGTGCAAAGCTCTCCAGAAGCGGGGTGTGAACTGGTCAGAGACCACACGCTCAGGAAGGCCATGCAGGCGGAAGATGTGCTGAAGGTATAGCTGAGCAGTTTCCTTGGCCGTGGGTACGGATGGGTAGGGGGCACAGTGCACCATCTTAGTGAAGTGGTCTGTGAAACCCAGGAGGCAGGTACAGTGATGAGACAGGGGTAAGTCCACCACAAAGCCCAGTGAGACCATGTGCCAGGGACGTGGTGGGACTGGCAACAGCTGGAGTAGGCCGGGGGGTCATCCGGTAGGGCCCTTGGCCCGCCGGCAAATGTCAGAACCAGAAACGTAGTGTGCCACATCAGCCTTCAGGTGGAGCCAACAAAACTCCTGGCTTACCAGATGGGTGGTCCGATACTTCCCAAAGTGCCCTGCTGCTGGGGCATCATGGAACATCCGGAGAACCTCAGCCTGCAGTGGTCCTGGCAGCATGTACAGATGACCGTGGTGCAGCAGTAGGCCCTGGTGCAAGACCAGCCTTGGATAGTGAGAGCATGACCCTTCGGACAGTTCCCGGAGCTGTTCTCGAGCCCAAGCGCCAACCCGTTGCTGTTCCTGCACCCGAGCCCGCAGTGGATCAGCCTCCTGAGTTGCCAGGAACGCGGCTGGTGGTAAGATCGTTGTTGGTACTGCTTGCTGTACCATGTCTGCGATGTCCTCGGGTTTCCGAGACAGGGCATCCACCTTCTTGTTTTGGGAGCTGGGGATGTAGCGGATCGGTAACTGGAACCGGGAGAAGAACAGCACCCACCAGATCTGCCTTTGGTTCAACTTGCGGGTGGTCTGGAGGTACTCCAGGTTCCGGTGGTCGGTTCTCACTTCCACCGGGTGTCGTGCCCCCTCAAGATGATGGCTCCAGACCTCAAAGGCCACCTTGATGGCCAGCAGTTCCCGCTCCCACACGGTATAGTTACACTCTTCCGGAAGGAGCTGGCGGAAATAGTAGCCACAGGGCAACAGCAGCGCATCAAGTCCGTGCTGCTGGGACAAGACAGCACCGAAAGCTGTGCTGGAGGCGTCGGTCTCCACCACAAAGGGTCTAGAGGGATCAGGGTGCTGTACAATCGGCGCCCTCTGGAAACAGGCTTTCAACCCCTGAAACGCCACCTCTGCCTCCTTGTCCCAGGAGAACGGCGTCTTGGGGCGCATCAGTCGGATCAATGGTGTGATGCGATGAGGATAGTCAGCAATGAAGGTTCGGTAATAGTTGGTGAACCCCAGGAACAGCTGTAGGTCCTTGTGGTTTCGGGGTGCCGCCCACTCCCGAACCGCAGCCCCCTTCCCGGGATCCACCTGCACCCCATCAGGGGTGAGTCGGTGACCAAGGAAGTGTTGGGAAACTGTGTACGTGCAGCTACTCACACAGAGTCAATTAAGGTTTGACAGACAGCCAGAAGGCAATCTGAAGGAGTAAGTCTGCCTGGAGATAACAGAGGCATGGAGACCGCTCCCTGATTGGTCAAGCTCTCTCAAGGGAGTGATAATTAATAGCCTACTAACTGGAATGTGTTAGTTCAGTAGTTCAGTGTTCAGTGGTTCTGTGTGTCAGTGTAGGAGTTGTGAGTCGTGTCAGAGAGAGCTAGCAAAGATCCGTGTTCTGTTCCTGTAAATAGTCCACTGTATATAATAAACACCTAACTACAAGTTCCTGGTTCCTGCTTCATCTATCCTGTCTGCAGCCAAGTTGCCAATTGCTTCCGTGGATTCTGCGTGTACTCTGCTAGGTCTGGCTAAAGTCCTGCAACTAGTCAGAAAGTTGTGAAACACCAATAGGTGTTACCAATAGGTTATGGACAGCAGATTGGCGCAGATTGGTTGCAGCAAGTTCTGAAGCAGTGGACGCCTGGGTCAACAGTCTCCCAGATTCCTAGCATAGGAGTTGGCGAGGACTGGCCGGAGGTGATCAGCTGTAGCTGTGTCGTGTGTGTGTTGATGCCAGAAGCTGACCCGGCAAGACCTGCGTGTCCGGGGTGTGTGGACGTCTGGAGCTGCTAAAGACAGACAGCAGCTGGAGTGTTTGGAAGCTGGATGTTCCGGATCGCTCTCTGGAGTTGTAAGCTGTGAGCTGCTGGTTCCTGTTTGTTGTGGAACACTGCTCAGAAGCAATGGCTTTTCCATTTGCGATGCCATTTGAATGGCTCAACAACCACAACTATTTGCTATGGTCTCAAAGTATGCAGGCTACGTTGTAGAGAGAGTTTCTCTGGGAGTCGGTGGACAGACCGCCTTTGAAGCCTGATGCTGAAGACAAAGACAAAGACCAAAGAGCAAAAGCCACATTAATCCTGGTACTGAATGATTTGCAGCTGCCACATGTGCGTGGGCTCAATTCTGCACGAGATGTGTGGTAGGCGTTGAGAAAGCCACTTCCGAACTCGAGAGGAGGGGGGGTTGCCGGCCACCCCTCCCACACGCGCGGGGGCTGGTCTTAGCCCCCACGAGAAGAGGGAATCCCCGGGCGGGCCTGCGACCCGGCTTGCCAATCGGCGGGCAGGGGAGGCGTGGCCTAGCCATTTAAGGCCGGTGCGCCCGGGGACCGCCCGCCCTCTTTTTCCCGTTCCAGCTGCCCAGTTTTGCTGCACCTTACCTTGGATCGTTGCTCGAAGCTGTTTTCACTCGTTTTTCTTTTGCGTCTTTGGCCGTCTATTCTGTGGTTCTGAGCCTTGCTTTGCTCATTTGGCAGCCGCTTCCGTTGGATCTGCGATCGTCTGAGCCTTCCAAGCTGATCACGAGCGCCCGTGCCGCCGCTGTGCCAGAAAGCCCTTGCCGGTCACGTTTAGTAAAAAGAGCTGAAATCACTGGCCGGGTGCTCGTTGGGCTCCGTTGCGCTCGCCATTGGCACAGCGGATCAGTAACCTTCAGCGATTTCCCTTTGTGCTTGCTTGGTGGTGCCGACCCGCAGGACTCCGCCAACATCTAGGCGTGCGACCTCGTGGCGATCAGAGCCGCAAGTACACGGTGCGGCCGCCCAGTATTGCACGCCGTGAAGCCGAATTCTCCGGAGTTTTTTTTGCCATTTCAGGTTTTATTGCTTTTGCTGCGACACTGGTGCTGCAGTGGGGCTGATCGAGGCGCGACTTCTCCGCCGGAGGGATTATTTCCGCAGCAACCTCCGCCTACCGCTTCATCCTCCAATCTACGCCAGCAGCAGGCGAAGGGAAGACGCGCGCTGATCAGGGTGGTAACGTATTCGGGGAGCTCCGTGCGGGGTTGGATTTTCTGTATGGTCAGATTGTGATTTAACTAGCGCATTTGGGGCTGCCTGTTTTAGCGAGTGCTTTGTGTCCGTGTAAGTGATCGCGGGGAGAGTAAGGGAATCCCCAGAGTGGTTGCTCAGGATACGCGTTGCAGCGTCGCTTTCTCGGGCCACGTGGGGCTGGCCCACGTGTCTCCTTACCGGCGGAGGCTTGGCGGCCATCTTACAAGAGGCAGCCTCCAATGTGGCCTGAGCTTTTCCTCGCTTGCTTTGTTCAGGGAGCTCGCAGCTAGCTTAGCTCGATCACCCCCACCTCTCTGCGGGCCTAGGTGCTTACTTTATTTGGCGCTTTCTTTGGTTTCTTTAATTGGCTCGCAGACGTAACGCAGCGTTTTACCATCATTGTGGGCGCACCACATGGCCGCTCCGCTTACGGCTTCTTGCCGCGCCATCTTGGGAGAGGCAAGGCAGGCTTCTCCACCATCACAGCATCTGCAACCGCTCCAAAGTACCCCGTAGCGGCAGAAATTAAAGTTTGTGGGTGTTAAATACTGCATTTATTGTTCTGTTTTAGTTGTGTTGCTGGCGCTGTATACTTCTTTCCCTATATCAATCTTTCCCTACCATTTCGGTGGAGGCAAATAGGCGTGCCCCGTTTTTCCAGCGATCTTACTGGCTTGTCTTTCATTACACTTTATACTAATATCTGGGAGTAATTATTACTTACTGTTTAACTAGGGGGTAGGGCTAGCCACAGGGAAGTTTAATTTTAGCATGCAGCTGGGCACACTCACTGTGCACTCTTGCCTCAGAATTGTAGTCAGGACCTCTGCTGGCTGGCGGCCAGGAAAGAAAGCGTTGCTTTGATTCTACATAATCAGGCAGATATTTCTGAGCTAGTTTTATAGCCTTGTGTCTTTCCTCCATTCCAAGGTGGTTATTCTGTGGGGGTTTGTCTCTTGAATTCCGCTCCTCTCCCAGTCAAGGGGGTAGGTAATTCAGCGCATAGGATAGATAATTAAATATATAATTTAATAAACAAATATCAAACAAACAAACAAACAATAAATAATAAATAAATAAATAATAACAAAATAAATAATTCAAAAAATAAAAATAATAAATAAATAAATAAATAAATAAAAGATAAAGATAAATTCAAGGGGAAGCAAAAAAAAATAATCAGTGTAGATTATACTGAACTAGGTGCACCTCTAAGGCGGTGTCGTTTATTTCGAGCAGCTCCTAGCAGCTACTCATTCCCACCAGTGTGGGCACTTCTGAACTAGTGTTTGCAAATAAGCCGTAGGTTTCTTCGGTGTCTTTCAAGTGCGGAATGGCTTCCGGTGGCAACCAGCAGGCATCCGCCGCGGGTAATCAATTGTCACCTTCCACAAGTAATGGGGGCACCCAATTACCAGTTATGCCCTGTGACCCTCAGGCTTTTGCTCAATTCTTTATGGCCTTTGAGACATTCTATAGGCAGCGCCTAGGGCTTGCCGATCGAAAGGTCGGCGGTTCGAATCCCCGCGGCGGGGTGCGCTCCCGCTGCTCGGTCCCAGCGCCTGCCCACCTAGCAGTTCGAAAGCACCCCCGGGGGCAAGTAGATAAATAGGTACCGCTTACCAGCGGGAAGGTAAACGGCGTTCCGTGTGCGGCTCTGGCTCGCCAGATGCAGCTTTGTCACGCTGGCCACGTGACCCGGAAGTGTCTTCGGACAGCGCTGGCCCCCGGCCAATAGATGTGAGATGGGCGCACAAACCCCAGAGTCTGTCAAGACTGGCCCGTTCGGGCAGGGGTACCTTTACCTTTACCTATAGGCAGTGTAGGCCAAGGGTTCTGGCACTGCCAGCGCCAGAATCTTCTCAGGACGTTATACCTGATAGCCCTTGGCCTACACTGCCTATAGAATGTCTCAAAGGCCAGTAAGGGAAAGGCGCCTGCTAAGGGGACCAGCAGTAATACCACATCACAGGCGATAGGTATCCCCAGTGTTTTTCAGGAACAGCAACCTCGGCACAGTTCGACGGAGGGTAGCTCGGGTTCTGACTCTGATTCTGAGCTACCGAATCCCCAAGTCGTCCAGCCTCCAGCCAACGAGAACTCGGCCAGCATTGAGGTGCATGGGGGCAAAAGGAAGTCCAAAAAGAAGCACACGTCGGCTAAGAAGAAAAGAAGTAAGCAATCGGAGACGGAGGATGAGTCGGGTACTGTTGTTATTGCAGAGTCCTGTGCACAACGGAATGACGAACAGTACGTGCCACATGCTTAATGCTGCTTTATTTTCAGTTCAAAGTTGAGAAATTACAAACATGCATCTTGCCTCTGCGGGAGCAGAGAGGCAACCGTCCTTCTCCTCGGAATGAAGAACACCGAGAGAACAGTGAAAAACAGGAAACCAGTGTACGTCACATCCAGCTTCCCATTCCCGTGGGAAAACCCAACAGTGCTCTGACTGTGGAATGTAAACATTGTCTTGTGACAAGCACTTCGCTGCACAGTGAAGAGAGCAGAAACCAACATCCTCCCCCTTTCTGTGAACATCACTGGGCAGCGTGTTCGTACAATATCAGTACAAACCCAACTTCTGTACATAGGTACAGTGTTGATCCCTTGATACAATCTTGGACAATACATCAGCAGGAATTTCATTACCTGGCATATAGGACACCGTTACGAGTCCCTTCTGAATATGTTCCCTAGCATGTTGCACCTTCAACTGCAAGTGCTTCGTGCTTTGCTTACAACCTTCCGAATTCAGCAAAGCCAAACATGCTTTGTTGTCCTGGTAAACCTGGATTGGACATTTGACAGGAATTTTCATGTCTTTGCACAATTGTAACAACCATTCACAATCCTTAAGTGAATAAGACAGTGCATTCAGTTCAGCTTCACACGTACTTAAGCTAATTGTTGTTTGCTTCTTGCATGACCAATCAAATAGACCCTGATTGTACATGTAGCAAACTCCAGACGTACTTTTCCTGTCTGTAGTGTCACTTCCAAAACTTGCATCTGCAAAAATCTCAAGACCACCAGACTTTTGATTGTTAAATCTCAGTCTGTAATGCATAGTGCCTTTCAAATAGCGTGCTATGCGTTTCAGAGCTTTCCAATCCTTAACAGTAGGATTGTTGACTTGTCTGCTTAGCAAATTACAGCTAACAGCAATGTCAGGTCTTGAACATCTGGCAATGAAGTTTCACTTGCCTAGCACACTTCTGTACAGTGTAGTGTCAGAAAATGCTTCTTCAGTGTCTTCTACCTGATAACCTGTTGTCATCGGTGTGTCTACAGGGTTAGCATCCATCAGGTTCAGTTTGCTTAACACATCAGCAATTTTCCTTGACTGGTGTACTAGAATGTTACCACTTTGATCTTTCTCTATTGCCAGAGATAGGTAATTGTTTACCTCACCAAGATCTTTCATGTCAAAGTGCTCTTTCAGTTGAGCTAGGGCGTTATTGTACATTGTGACATCTTTCCAAAAGAATAAAATATCATCAACATAAAACAAACAATACAGCTTCTTTTGCCCTTCCTCTTTGACAAACACACATGGATCAGCTTTCCCTTGCTGAAAACCTAGAGAAAACAATGCTTCAGTGAGTTTTGTGTGCCAACACTGTGCACTTTGTTTGAGACCATAAAGGGACTTCTTCAGAGCACAAACAAATCCCTGTTTTACCTGTACGCCATCAGGTGGAAGCATATAAAGTGATTCACCTAGAGATCCGTACAAAAACGCTGTATTCACATCGTGGTGACTAATGTGAAGATTCTTCTCTGCAGCTAGCTTGAGCATAAGCCTAATGCTCTCATATCTCACAGTGGGTGAGTAGGTCTCGTGATAGTCTTCACCTGGTACCTGTGCAAAACCTCTGGCTACCAATCTGGCTTTGTGTCTGACTATCTTGCCATTTTTATCAGTCTTCGCTTTGAAGACCCATTTACTTCCAAGCAGTTTCATTCCTGGAACTACTGGAACTAGCTCCCAAGTTTTGTTCTTTTCTAAGGAATCAAGCTCAGCCTTCATAGCGTTTAACCATGGCTCAGCTTCCTTAGAATCCAAATCCTGGATTTCTTGGAAACTTGAAGGTTCAAATACCTTCTTGGAGCTTTTAACAGCTGCTACTGCTGTCTTAGCAAATTCATCAGCAAATCTCTTTGGAGGTCTGCCTTTAGTGGCTCTTTGTGACCTGCGAATCAGCCTTTGGTCTTCAACACTCTCCTCTTCCTTCTTAGGAGAAAAGTGGCCTATTGTGAACAATGGTTCTTCCAATTCCTGATCAGAGCTTTCAGAGGGTCGCATAGAGGCTTTCGCACTCTTGAAATCCTCTGACTCACCCGATTCAGTATCAGACTCAGAATCAGAACCTTCATCAGTGGGTGTGGGTTGTTGTTGCTTATCCTCAGTCTCATCACTGTCATCAGGATAACATTGGAAAATTCCCACATTCTCCCCCCACTTGGCATTGTACTCAACACTTCTTGTGAGCCTAATTGTCTTAGAGTCAGTCATCATTATTCTGTAAGAACCTTTCTGATAACCTAGAAAGATACCATGCAATCCACGTTTGCCTAATTTGGAGCTTTGTGGTGAGTGAATCCACATGTCAGAACCAAAAATTTTCATGTGTTTGATGTATGGTTTCTTGCCAAACATCTTCTCATAGGGGGTACAACCAATCGCTGAAGATAACCTGCGATTGTAACTGTAAATAAAACATGAGAGAGCTTCGGCCCAATAACTCTCTGGAAGATTGGCATCATGCAACAAGGTTTTTAACCCTTGAAGCAATGTCTGATTTGCCCTTTCGCAAAGCCCATTCTGCCATGGCGAGCGAGGACTGGACAAATCGTGCTGAATTCCTTTCTCAGTCAGAAAAGCTTCAAACTGCTGATAAGTGAATTCTCCCCCGCGATCTGTGAAAAGAATTTTTATCTTCTTACCATGCACATTTTCCAACCAAGCACAGAATTCCTTGAACCTTGGAAAAGCCTCTGATTTCTGCTTGAGATTATACACATAAATATACCTGGAAAATGCATCAATGAGAACCATGAAGAACCTATTGCCACCCAAAGAGGGCGATAGTGGACCAACCAAATCAGCATGAACAACCTGGTATGGTTCTGTAGCTTGCCTACTAGACACCTTACCTTTCGCAGCCATTTTCACCTTGTTTGCTGCGCATGCTTTGCACTTCATGTGGTACCTGCAGGGTTTAATAGTCATACCTTCAACCATGGTAGGCATCTTAGATACTGCCTCAAAATGCAAATGACCAAATTTCCTGTGAAAATCATGAATACATCCTGCATGCAAACTTTTGTTAGAACCTGCAATGCAACAAGTGTCATTCTGCACAACATCATCATAATACAAAACAAACAAACGATCAACACATTCAGCATGCAATACATAATCGTCTTTCTTTGTGATGGTGCATTTCTTGTTCTTGAAGGAAACGTCAATGTTCCGTTCATTCAGCTGCATCACACTGAGAAGATTGTGTGTGGCATCTGGAACATAAAGTACATCCTGTATCGATAAGTCCAAACTGTGAAGAACAACAGTTCCGTAGCCTTGACTGGGAATGGTGTGGTCATCCGCCTGGTGAATCGCACCTTCCTGCGGTGTAAAAGACACGAACAGTCTCTTATCGTTGCACATGTGGTGGGTAGCTGCTGAATCAACAACGAAGAAAGATCTAGACGTCTTCTGGACCTTTGCAACCTTTGGAGTGAAGCGTGAGACCATTGCCTTGTGCTGCGTTGTCCTGGACACCGGACCTTTGCCTTTGCTTTGGCCTTTTCCACGCGATGAGCTTCCGCTGCGCTGCTCTGTCTTGGCCCTGGGATATCTGCATTCCCTCTTCATATGGCCTAGACGTCCACACGAGTAGCATTTCACTGCCTTCAAAGCTTTGGCGCCCTCTGGTGGTTCCACTGCACTTTGGGATGACGTCTGTGAAGACTCCCCCTTACCCATGCAGCTAGCACCCCGGCGATCTGCTTCATTCTGGATCACGGCAGTAACATAGGCTACTGTGAGCTGAGCAGTTGGTTGAACAGCAATCTGAGTGGCAACGGACTCCCAACTTGGACCCAAAGAATGTAGTATCATGAAGGAATACACAGCCTCTGGAAAGTTGAGTCCTCTCTGTTGCAACTCATGTCTCAGATTCTGCATCTCCATCAGGTGTGTACGCACATCTCCACCTTCAGCAAGAGCCATACCATGCAGCTTGGCATAGTAGTACATTGAGGAACCAGCTTCTGTCCTCAAGTGAGCCTCTCTTAAAGAGTTCCAAATTTCTCTGGCTGTGGTCTTTCCACGCAACAGACAGAGCTCTTCTGGGGATACTATCAATGTAAGCGTTCCCCGTGCTTTGGAATCCTTAGCAGCCCATTGAGCTGTAATTGGAGCTGGGGGGTTGTCTGTAATAACATTAAACAGACCTTCTTTCCGCAGAACAGCCTCTGCATAAAGTACCCACTCCGTGTAATTATTCTTATTGAGCTTAGGAATCCCAAAAGCATCAGCCAGCTTTGCTTCAGCCATCATTGCTGCTTTAAACAAGCTGCGTCACAGTACTGCAGCTTCTTCCAAAAGCACTTTTAAAAAAGTACTTTCGCTTTCTCAGCCATTGCCTGTATCGCGGCAAAACGGCTTTAAAAGTTCAAAGTCCAGCCATAAAACCATAAACTAGAAACTGGCAGGCTGCTCCGGGCAGCATGAGCACATACCTTCATCAATCAAACTTGACGCGCAGAGCAGATAACGCGATCCGTTCCTCTGTACCTCTGCCGGCATTCCGACTCGGCTGCTGGAGTCTTTAATCTTCAGTTTGATTTACGTCTTTCTGGGCCCGTAACCAAAATGTTGTTATTGCAGAGTCCTGTGCACAACGGAATGACGAACAGTACGTGCCACATGCTTAATGCTGCTTTATTTTCAGTTCAAAGTTGAGAAATTACAAACATGCATCTTGCCTCTGCGGGAGCAGAGAGGCAACCGTCCTTCTCCTCGGAATGAAGAACACCGAGAGAACAGTGAAAAACAGGAAACCAGTGTACGTCACATCCAGCTTCCCATTCCCGTGGGAAAACCCAACAGTGCTCTGACTGTGGAATGTAAACATTGTCTTGTGACAAGCACTTCGCTGCACAGTGAAGAGAGCAGAAACCAACAGGTACGTCCTCCTCGGATTCTGATAGCGAGGCCCCAATGGATGGTTGAATGAATGAATTTATTAATACGGTCACAGACCAGCGTCAACACACACAATATCACAGATCATGAAAAAAATAAATCAGAAATACAGAGGACAATATGAATATAACAAGGATTTAAATATAAAAAATAAAATTAATTATTAGCGTGCCCCCTGTAATTAACATTTAGGGGTTTGGTCATTATGGGATACCACTTGCTTCCTGCGATTAATTGCAGACGCACAGAATTTGGCTACATTTAATGTAGTCTTGGGATTCTTGTCCTCTAGCAGTAGTTTTAAACTATAATGTTCCGATTCTTTCCTGGACTTTTGCAAGACAGGTGTAATAAAAGTCAAACGTATATCCTCATAAAGACGACAACGTAATAGTACATGTGAAGCAGTTTCAACTTCCAATGAGCCACAAGGGCAGACCCGTGCTGTGTATGGTTTACCCTCAAATCTGCCCTGAAGTAAGGCAGAAGGGAGAACGTTGAATCTGGCGAGGGTAAAAGACCGTCTGTATTTGGGTACCTGAATACCTGACAGATAGTTAGCTGGAGAGAAACCTCTCCCATGGTCCCTTATTGCTGGATGTTTGATCATTTCGCTCATGTGGCATTGTAATTCTACGTCCCAGATACGCTGGCGAATTGTAGTCCTAGCTTTCTCGAAGCCTGTCGCTATCAGGATCTGCTGTTGAATCCCCAAGCCTTTAAGCTTTTCCAGCAGTGTAGCTTTCCATTTAGATTGGTAGGTATCTAATAAGGTTAAAGGTGCCAGCCCAACCGGGAAGAAAATAAGCTTTAGCCAATAATGGATCTTCAATATCCATATCCGAGTACTGATAGGAATTTGCCCAACCTCCAGACGAACCGCTATGTTGGATACGCAAGAGGGGATCCCCAGCAGCCAACGGAAAAACTTAGTTTGGAATGCCTCTAAGGGAGTAAGGTTTTTAAAGCTGCAGATCTGGGATCCATATAACAGTTGTGATAGTATTTTGGCAGCAAAGACCTGGGAGGCTGCCGGTATGTGTTGGCCCCCTTTCCCATAGAAGAATCCGAGACTTGGGAGAGGAGACAATGGAAGAGGATTGGAAAAAAATTAAGGACTATTTACAAAAACATTATAAATTGTATGAATGCTAAGAAATTGCACGATTGGAAAATAACATGGTGCCAGCAATCTAGTTGAATGACATATGAGATTAAGTGATGTTTAAGAAAAAGATAATTTGAAGTAATATTAGGTTTAAATTAAGTTGATAAGTTTTTGACAAAAATTATTTGAAGTTCGAGACATAATATTGGAGAAGTACAAAATAAGAACCGAAATAAGGTAATAAATTGCTGTTTATAACTTTAGCACAGAGAACGCAGGGAAGGGAGATGTGAGGAAGTCCGGTTAGGTATGGAAAAATATGTTATGAATAGTTATGAGTTTCTTTATTTTATGTTTATGTTTCTGTCTATATATGTTTGTTGTTTGTTACTTTTTGGTGAAGGTATTGTATATGTTTGGTGATTTTTCTTTGTTTGAAACTTGCAATAAACATAGATAAAAGAAAATAAAGAAAAATAAAAAATATAACCAACTGGACTTCCTCACATCTCCCTTACCCTGCATTATTTATAATAAAAAATACCAGCAAATTGTTACCTTGTTTCATACCTTATTTTGTACTTTTCAAATGTTATATTTCTCAATTTAAAATAATTTTTGTCAATTATTTGTACCTTAAATTAAACATAGTATTACTTTAAATTTCGACTTTTTCTTACTTATAACTTAATTTTCTGTATCTCACAATTAAAATACTGGAGCCATGTTTTTCTAAATCATGCAGTTTCTTAACATTCATACAACTTGTAATATTTTTGTAAATAGTCCTTAAATTTTTTCCAGTCCTCTTCCATTGTTTCTTCTCCCAAATCTCGGATTCTGCCAGTCATTTCGGCCAGAACCATATAATCCATCAGTTGCGTCTGCCATTCTTCCAGCGTGGGCAAATCTTGTGTCTTCCAATGTTTTGCAATAAGTATTCTTGCTGCTGTAGTCGCATACATAAAAAAAGTTCTGTCCTTTTTTAACACTTTCTGGCCGACAATGCCCAAGAGGAAGGCCTCTGGTTTCTTGGTAAAGGTATATTTAAATACCTTTTTTAGCTCATTATAAATCATTTCCCAGAAGGCCTTCACCCTTGGACAGGTCCACCAGAGGTGAAAAAATGTACCTTCAGCCTCCTTACATTTCCAACATTTATTATCAGACAGGTGATATATCTTTGCGAGTTTGACTGGGGTCATGTACCACCTATATATCATTTTCATAATATTTTCCTTCAAGGCATTACATGCCGTGAATTTCATTCCGGTGGTCCATAACCTTTCCCAGTCCTCAAACATAATGTTATACCCAATATCCTGTGCCCATTTTATCATGGCTGATTTGACTGTCTCATCCTGAGTGTTCCATTTAAGCAGCAAGTTATACATTCTTGAAAGTACCTTAGTCTTTGGTTCTAACAATTCTGTCTCTAACTTCGATTTTTCCACCTGGAATCCTATCTTTTTGTCCAATTTAAATACCTCTTGAATTTGAGCGTAATGTAACCAGTCTCGCACCTTATTCTTTAATTTCTCCAAGCTCTGCAACCTCCAATTGTCTCCAATTTTTTCTATTATTTCCCAATATTTCGGCCAGCCGGCCTCCATATTGAGTCTTTTTCGGGCCTTAGCCTCCATTGGTGATAGCCATCTCGGGGTCTTGTTTTCTAATAAGTCTTTGTATTTAGTCCAGACCATAAATATTGCTTTTCTGACAATATGGTTTTTGAACCCTTTATGAATCTTAACCTTGTCGTACCACAAATATGCATGCCATCCAAAAGCATTATTAAACCCTTCCAGATCTTGGACATCAGTGTTCTCTAAAAGTAACCAGTCCTTCATCCAACAGAAAGCTGCAGCTTCATAATATAACCTTAAGTCCGGCAGGGCAAATCCCCCTCTCTCCTTTGCATCGGTTAAAATCTTAAATTTTATTCTGGGCTTTTTGCCCTGCCAGACAAACTTAGAAATGTCTTTCTGCCACTTTCCAAAACATTCCACTCTGTCCACAATCTGTAGGGTTTGAAACAAAAACAACATCTTTGGCAATACATTCATCTTTATAGCTGCAATTCGACCCAACAAGGAAAGTTTCAATCTTGACCAAGTTTCTAGATCCTTTTTAATTTCTAACCAACATTTTTCATAATTGTCCTTGAATAAGTTCAGGTTTTTAGCAGTCAAATTTACTCCTAGGTATTTCACCTTCTTTTCAATTTTTAGATCTGTCTCTTTCTGAAACCTTTCTGATTCCTCGGTTGTCAATTTTTTTTCCAGAACCTTAGTTTTTTGCTTGTTCAGTTTAAATCCCGCCACCCGACCAAACTCATGAATTAATTCTAAAACTCTTTTCGTACTAGATTCTGGCTCCTGTAATGTTAAAACCAGGTCATCTGCAAAAGCTTTCAGTTTATATTGTTTCACTCCGACCTGTATTCCTTGCACCAACCGGTCCTCCCTAATCATATTCAAAAGCACCTCCAGGACTGAGATAAATAACAAGGGGGATATGGGGCAACCTTGTCGTGTTCCTTTTTCAATTTTAAACTCTTCTGTCACCACATTGTTTACTATCAATTTAGCTTTTTGCTCTGAATAAATTGCCTCTATTCCATTTTCAAACCCCCGTCCCACTCCCATCCCTTCAAGGTTTTTCTTCATGAATTTCCAAGAAATTTTGTCAAAGACCTTCTCTGCATCAATAAAAATTAACACTGCTTTTGTATTTAAATTGGTTTGCAAAAGTTCCAAAATATCAATAATGTTCCTAGTGTTATCAAACAAATGTCTACCTGGGAGAAAGCCTGCCTGGTCTTTATGAATTACTTCATTTAACACTTTTTTAAGCCTATTTGCCAAAATATCTGCAAAAATTTTGTAATCCACATTTAGGAGTGAGATGGGACGGTAGTTCTTAAGTTGAGTCTTTTCAGTTTCCAGTTTGGGTATCAATGTGATGAAAGCTTCTTTCCACGATTCCGGCGCCTTCTTCCCCTCCATGATCTGGTTGCAAACCTCCAGTAGTGGTTGTGTCAAGAAATCTTTCAATATCTTATAATACTTGGAGGTAAGTCCATCTGGCCCTGGAGATTTGCCTAGTTGCATATTCTGAATGGCACCCTCAATTTCTTGTTGTGTTATCTTATAATTCAGGGTTGTTCTCTTTTCCTGGGATAATTTTGGAAGCCCATTAATTTTTAAAAATTGGTCTATCTCCATCTCTTCTTGCGGCCCTTGCGTATAAAGTTGTTTGAAGTATCTCTGGAAGCACTTTCTAATTTCCTCGGGTTTCTGGATATTTCTCCCTTCAATCTCTAAATTAGTAACCGTATTCAGTTTTTGTCTCTTTTTCAACTGCCATGCTAGCAGTTTCCCACACTTATTCGCTGATTCAAATGATCTTTGTTTCATTTGTTTGATTTTCCACTCAACTTCTTGATTTATCAGTTTAGCATATTGTGCTTGGTGGAATTTGATTTCTCTCAGAACCTCCTGTGATTTTGGTTTTGATCTCAATTTTTTCTCACCATCTTTTATCTTCTCTAAGATCTTATCCTTTTTTTCATTCCAAAGTCTTTTCTTTATCGTGTTCTGTTGTATCAAAAACCCTCTCATAACAGCTTTACTTGCGTACCAGATTACTCTTTTTTCCACCGTAGTATTTAAATTTATTTCAAAATAATCTTTTAAAGTTTTTTGGGCCTTCTTCACGATCTCCTGATCTCTTAGTAGGGTGTCATTTTCCATCTGAAGGAACCGATTGGAGTAAGTCTCATTTCCATTTTCATCGCATTATGGTCAGAGCAGGTTTTGGGGCAGATTTCCACTTTTCTAGTCTTGGGTGCCAGCCCTCTAGTTATCCATATTTGGTCGATTCTTGTCCAGGACAGATGGGCTTCAGAAAAGAATGTTCCTTCTTTACCTAGGGGGTTCTTTGTCCTCCAGATGTCAATCAAGTCCATATTGTCAGTTAGTTCAAAAAAGGTCTTAGGTAGTCTGCCGTCTTTTGTTAAATTTTGATTTTGTGACTTATCCATATTTGTGGAGACCACCCCGTTCATATCTCCCATCATAATGATGTTGGTATAGTCCAAATAGTCCAGCATTGTCTCATGCAGTTTCTTATAAAATTCTGATTTCCCCTCATTCGGTGCATAAATTCCTAAAATTAAAAACTTTTCTCCTTGAGCCTTATCTCAATAGCCAAAATTCTTCCTTGCTCATCTTTAAATAAAAATTTTGGTGACAGGCTCTCCTTTGCATAAATCACCACTCCTCTTTTCTTAACTCTGTCAGATGAAATGAATTCTTGGCCTAGTCTTTTGTTAATTAACACTTTCCTATGGAGCCTAGTCACATGCGTTTCCTGCAAGCAAATAATGTCCAATTGTTCTTTTTTCAATATATGAAATATTCTTCTTCTTTTTTCCGGGGAATTCCCACCATTAATGTTCCAACTAAGAAGCTGCAGAGACATCCTGGATCAATCTGTTAATCCTTTAGTGGTGGCGTCTCTTCCTTTGAATCCTCTGGTCCTGAGGGTGCAGGTGTAGGTACAGATCCCGGCGGAGGTGGTGGCCAGGATGCTATTGCTCCTTTCTGAAGGTCCTCTTTGTGGTCGTTCAAAAACTTTTGTTGGTCTTCTGCTGTTTTGATTTTAACTTTCTTTCCTTTGAAGTTGAAGGATAGTCCTTGAGGAAATTCCCACCTAAAGGGAATTGAGTTGCCTTTCAGTAGTTTGGTTAATTCCGTGTATGTAGCTTTCAGGTCCAAAAGTTGTTTCGGGATATCTTTGTAAATTTCCGCTTTGTTGCCTTGAATATCCAGTGATTTTCCAAAGTGAAGACCTAATATTTTGTCTCTCTCTTGCTTGGATCTCAAGATGATCAAACAGTCTCTGGATCTGTCCTTCCTCACCACTCTTCCCAATCTGAAAGCACTTACAATTTTGAAGTCCTTATCTTCTTCTATACCCCAGAACTTTGAAAATTCTGATGTCAAATAGCCGATCAAGTCCCCCTGTTCAAGTTCTGGGATAGCTCTCAGTCTGAGATTATTTTCCCTGTTTCTCAGTTCAACCATAGACAGGTAGGCCTGCTGTTCACTGATCTGTTTATGCAAAGGTTTTACCTCCACTTTTATTGCCTCGGCCTTCTGATTGGCTTCCACTGCTTTTTGATTGGCTTCCTCAGCCAATTTACGATTTTCTGCAGTTGCTTCCTGGAGATTCCCAATTGCTTGTGTATGTTGAGCAACTTGATCAGTCAGTTTGCTAATAGTGGCTGTAGCTTGGTCAATTTTGGTCGAATGTTCATCCGCTTTTTTGTTTAAAATTGCCAGTTGTTCCAAAATTTGATTTAAAACTGTTTCAGATCCTCCTGCAGCCATATCCTCTGATGATGTTTGCTCAACTTCCCCTTCTTGTGTCCCTAAAACAGCTGGGAGAGATGATCTGCGTGGCTGAGAGGTCAAAGTTGTTTGTACTAGTTGTTTAGCTTTCGTTTTAGCCAATCTTGCTTTCCCTGTGCCACTCGTTCCAATCCTGACTACGTGCCAAGGTCAGACTCTATACAGTCCCATGGGAAAGACAATTCCAGAGAGTAAACAAAAAGGCAGCAAAGAATCAAAACAAAATGCAGTTCCCAGATAGTTATAAATCCAAAGTCCTCTAGGGGGAGTGCAACTGTACTTCAGAAGAAAGAAAGAGTTATTCCGCCGTTAAAGTCCCAGCAGTTAAAAACAGATTTAAAGGGAGCCTTCAAATTCCTTTTGGCATATAGAGCTTTTCCCCAAGTTAAAACAAAGTCTCAAGAAAGGT
This sequence comes from Podarcis vaucheri, assembly GCF_965113315.1. Classification (NCBI taxonomy): domain Eukaryota; kingdom Metazoa; phylum Chordata; class Lepidosauria; order Squamata; family Lacertidae; genus Podarcis; species Podarcis vaucheri. The sequence continues at coordinate 29,449,297 of NC_138757.1, forward strand.
GAAAGAAACAGTTTTCCTGTTTGTAACCAAACTGTAACGCTCACATGTAACACTTTCAGAATTGAAAACAGTTTCCGCAATTTGACAGTTCCTTTTTGCCCTGGCAGTCCGTGACTTTGGGCTTCTCAGACATTTGTAAATCCACAAAGGAGAGGAAAAGTCCAATCAAAAGCCAGCAAAAGTAAAGCAAAATTGTCTCTTTTAAGTTCTTAAAAGCAAGTTCAATTGTTGCACGAAAATCCATGTTTTTTACAGCCCTTTTTAAAGTGCTTCCAGCTTGTCAAGATCTTTGCTTTGATCTTTTAAGCACAATCGGGAGACGGACTTCCTGGTTGCGTCTCCCGTTTTCAGCCAAATTCAATCACTTTAGTCCCGAAATTTTAATTTCCCCTACTCACGGGTTTGTGGTTTAGAGTCTGATGTTCCAGGAAGAAAGGTCAGCGCTCATCGGCAGCAGCCGCGCAGCTTCGCTTCCGCAGAAAGAGCGATGAACTCACAGCACCGCTCCCCCTTCCACGTTCCGGAGCCCCTTACGGGGTTCCTTCCTCGTTTCTGGGGGGGCTTCTGGCGCCCGCCGAGTCCCACGGCCACAGGCTCACTCTGCCTGTGGTTTTTCTTGATGGGTCGCCGCTTTGCCGCAGCGGACGACCCTTTTCTGCGGAGCCCCTCTTCACAGCTTGAAGAGGACCGCCATTGCCGTTTCGCGCCGCCTCCGGAAGTCCACTTCTAATTAATTAACTAGACGTGGAGCTTCTGGGGAGAGCGTTATTTAACGAGAGGAGTGCTAATTCCAGCTTGTCCAATGGATGGTTACTGGGGTTTTGGGGAAAATAATCACGGTATCCCACTTTGGGCGCATGAAAGAAGGGCCAATTCGCACCGTAAGACGTTCAATGGGACGCTGGAGTGGAAGGATGGGGCGTTGGTGGAAGATGTAAAGATTTCCACCAACCAGTCTACTGATTTTATATTAGGGAACCACCTGTCGCAGAGGAGGAGGAATAAGATCCTCAATGGCGACTATGTGGATATGTTTACCCTTCTCCCACCCACCAAGCTGACTGGGAAAGGGGAAAAGAAGCGCTCTTTTGGTAAGCGTAAGTGTCAGAGCTGCTACCAGGTCCCAGCTCACATAGGACCACGCCACACAGCGTCCACTTTAAAAGAGTCTTTATTGAGTTACAGGTTTCATTTCCGAACTGCAGCGTGCAGCTCTACACCTTCTGCCCTAGGTCGGCGAAGACCCATCTGAGTCCCCGCCTCTTGCACACCAGCTTAATACCCTAGCCTTGCTCCACCTCCTTCGCCTCTCCCTACGTCTCTGGGTCCTTCTGCCCCCCTGGGACTCCTCCCTTCTACTCTCCTCTGACGCTGACCCCCCTGATCCTTCCGCTTCCTTTCGGCGGGCTTTGGGACCTGGCTCACTCTCCGGGCTGCTTACTGCTCCAGCTTCCGCTGCATTTGAACTTGGCGCGCGCGCCCAACTCTCTACTTTCCTCTTGACCGTTGCCTCGCTCTCTGAGGAGGGCGTGACCACCCCTGACTCGTGCCCTCCCTCCTGCTGACGGCCTCCGGAACCCGATGCCTGGCTGCCTTCCTCCCTGCTGCTCTCAGTCTTGAGCGTGGGTCCCGACTTCCAGCTGCTGCTCTCTGAATCTCCTCTGTTCCCTTCCTCCTGGGGTGTCCCCCCGGATCCCCCCCTTGCTCTGCTCACTGGGGCTCCCTTTTGGGAGTCCTCTGACTCACTGCTTAGGCTTGGAGATCTCGGGTCGTCATCATCACTCATTCTCCCTTCGGCTTCCTCCCCCTCGCTCTCTGTTTCCACCCTTCTCTGCGTCTCTGCTTCTGAACCCCTGACATCCATCCCCCCCTCGAAGCCCCCCCTTCCCCCCTCCCCGCTGTCAGGTGTGGGTGCTGGGTGCTCCATCATCATGGGAGGGAATGCTGGATACAGGTCGCTCCCCGTGGGTGGCCGCCAACTGAAGACCTCCGAGTCTTCCCCCTCGCGGTCGTCGACGTTGACTTGTTGCTCTTCCATCTCTGTACCGCCGTGCTCGAACCCGAGGTCCTCCCCGAACACGTCCATGTCAGTCTCTGCGTCGGTCGCTCGACCTGGCATCTCCAGCCAATTCCTGCGCCATTGCTCCTCTGGTCGATCGTCCCACCAATACGAGTTGCCGGATGCCGAACCTGCCGGTGAACCTTCTGGGGAACGGGTGCTCCGTGCGGGTTCCCCTTCTGAGTCGAATCCATGGAACGTGCTGGAAGAAAGTGTGGGTGTGAACAACCAGTCGTCGAAGAAGCTCGCTGGCATGGGTTTGTGTGGGAAGAGGGCATGAAACTCGTCCTTGAGCAGGGGTTCCTCCAAAGCGTAGTCTGGTACCCAGCTATTGGCGCTGGCCCGGGTGCCCTCTCTGGCTAAGAGGTATTCGACTCCCCCTTCCCCCCATCTGGAGTCCAAAATCTCCGTGACCTCGTTGATGTGGTCCTGGTGCTTCACCCCCCGCGTCTCCGTCCGTTCCCGGAGCGGACTTGGCGCCGTCCCTGGCTCCTGGAACCTGTGAGGTGCCTTGTAGGGAGTGAGCACCGACCTGTGGAACACCGGATGCATTCTGGAACCCTCCGGCAGCGCCAGTCGGAAGGCTACCGGGTTGATCTGCGCTTCGACTTGGTACGGACCGATCTGCTTGTGCCCCAACTTCTTCTTGGCAAGTGACCTGGTCGGCACTGCGTGGGCTGCCAACCAGACCCAGTCTCCCACTTGGATCACTTCGCCAACCCGCCTGTGCTTGTCAGCTTGCACCTTGTAGGCGTGCTTAGCTAGCTCCAGCTGCCGTCTGAGTTGATCGTGGACCGCCTGCAGCTCTGACGCGAACGCGTCCGCCGTCTGTGGTTCTCCTTCCCCCACTCTCTCCAGTCCCGGGAAGGTTCTGGGATGCCTCCCATTGTTGGCAAAGAACGGCGTCACTCCTGTGGACACGTGCTTCGTGTTGTTGTAAGCGAACTCGGCTAGCGGCAGGTAATCCACCCACGTCGCAGGCTGTTGATTGGCATAGCATCTCAGGTACTGCTGCATGATGGCATTGACCCTCTCTGCTTGCCCGTTGGTCTGCGGGTGTCTTGCTGATGCCAGATTGACCTTGACATTTAGAAAACCCATCAGCTTCTGCCAGAAAGACGAGATGAACTGGCGTCCGCGGTCGGACAGGATAGACCGTGGCAGGCCATGCACTTTGAACACGTGATCTATGAACAGTTTGGCGGTTTGTTCCGCCGTGGCCACCTTCGCACACGGAATGAAATGTGCCATCTTGGTGAACAAGTCCACCACCACCAGCACAGCTGTCTTGCCTCTCGAGCTGGGTAAATCCGTCACAAAGTCCAGGGCCACCCTCTCCCACGGTTCAAACGGCGTTTGCAGCGGTTCTAACAGTCCCGCCGGTGGTCTGTGTACCGGCTTGGCCCTCTGGCAGGTGTCGCACCTCGCGACGTAGTCCGCGACCTCCCCTCTCAGCCTGGGCCACCAGAAGTCTCTCGCGACTAATTCCATCGTTTTCTCTGTGCCAAAGTGACCGGCCGTGAGTGCGTCGTGCAACTGTTGCAGTACCTTGGCGCGAAGGTCGTCTCCTGGTACATAGACAGCTCCTTTGCGTAGGAGCAAGCCGTCCCGCACCTGGAACTCGTCCGTGGTAGCCGTGCCTCTGAGCAGTTCCGCCATCTTGTCTTGCGCGAATGAGTCGTCCCGCAATGCACGTCGCACCGCATCCAGGTCTACTGTAGCTGAGGCACACGCCCACGCCGTCGGTGCGAAGATGTGCATGGCCGCCGCTGGCGTCACCTCTTCTAGGTATTGCGGTTTTCGGGACAGTGCATCCGCCATGATGTTGGTGTCTCCTGGGACGTACTCTATTCGGAAATTGAAATCAGCAAAGAACTCCGCCCAACGTATCTGCCTCTGGTTCAGGAACTGAGCCGTGCGCCAGTGCTCCAGATTCTTGTGGTCCGTGCAGACCTGCACCGTGTGCTTGGCGCCGATTAGGAAGTGCCTCCACGCCTTGAAAGCTGCATGAATGGCCAGCAACTCCCTGTCCCAGATGGTGTAGTTCTGTTCCGACTTGCTGAGCTTTCTGGAGTAGAACGCTCCCGGCCGCCACACCCCCTGCGGGTCTCGCTGCAGCAGGACAGCTCCCACGGCTCTGTCTGACGCGTCTGTCTCTACCCTCAACGGTTTACTGGGGTCGATATGCAGCAGTTGCTTCTCCGATGCGAAGAGATGCTTGAGCGCTTGAAAGGACTGTTCCGCCTGCTCCGTCCAGATGAATTTCTTTTTTTTGGAGCTGAGCGTGTCCGTAATTGCTGCCGTCTGCATCGCGAACCCCTTGATAAACTTGCGATAGAAGTTGGCGAAGCCGACAAACCGCTGGACCTCCTTCCGGTTGCGCGGGCTCTTCCAATCCAATACCGCACGAACCTTGGTGCTGTCCATGGCTATCCCCTTGTCCGACAACTTGTATCCCAGGAAATCCACCTCCGTCGTGTCGAACTGGCACTTCTCCAGCTTGGCGTACAGTCTATGTTGTTGCAACCTGCTGAGCACCTCCCTCACGTCTCGGTCGTGAGCTTGCTGCGAGTCAGAGAAAATCAGGATGTCATCCAGGAAGCAGACGCATGTCTTGTAGAGGAGTCCCTCCAACACGTGATGCATAAAAGCTTGAAAACAGTGAGAGCCATTTTGTAATCCAAAGGGCATAACTCTGTATTCGTAGGTGCCCAGCGGTGTGAACATGGCCGTCTTCCACTCATCGCCCTCCCGCATGCGGATGAGATTGTACGCCCCTCGCAGGTCCAACTTGGTGAACACGCGTCCCTTGCGCACCGTCGCGAGGAGGTCGTCAATCCTGGGCATGGGGTAATCAGACGGTTTGGTCATCTGGTTCAAAAGGCGGTAGTCCACAACGAGTCTTTTTTGGGGCGTGTCTTTCTTTTTCACGAAGAAAACGGGACTGCCCCCCACTGCCTTGGACTCTCTGATGAAGCCACGCTCCAGATTATGCTCGATGAACTGTTTGAGTTCCTGCATTTCATCTTCAGACATGGAGTATAGCCGCCCCTTCGGCAGCGTCGCCCCCGGTAGGAGGTCAATCTTGCAGTCATATGGCCGGTGAGGGGGTAGCTTGTCCGCCTCCTTCTCGCAGAAGACCTCCAAAAAGCTCGCGTATTTGTGGGGGACCGCTTGCAACGTTCCCAACTGCAGTTGCGATTCCTCCTCCTCTCCCTCCCGACGGGGCAGGATGCAGTGTTCTGCGCAATAAGAGGAGCCGAAGATCAGTTGTCTCTGGTACCAAGCCAGTGTCGGACTGTGCCTGTCCAGCCAACTCATGCCCAACACAATGGGCGTGTCCGACAGTTGGGTGACATTAAAACTGATGACTTCCCTGTGGTTGCCAAGGCGCATCACCATCGGTGGCGTCTGCTTCACCACCTGCCCCCCTAGCAACTCTCTGCCATCCACTGTGACGACTTGCAGGGGCAGAGTGGCAGGCAATAGCTGTATAGCGTGCTGCTCCACAAAGCTCTGCGCTATAAAGTCTGCGTTGCTTCCAGAATCCACAGAAAGCGGCACTTCGATAGTGACGCCGTCGGGTAGCTGGAGAGACGCTGTGAGCTGCACTACTGGTTTGGGTGGGAGGGGATCCGTGGGTTGCAATATCGCTGGGGACTGCTTCACAGATGCGTCTGGCTGGGCCCCAGTGCCTCCGTCTCCAGCCAGACATCGTCGTTTCCCTGCTGTGGTTCTCCTTGCTGCGTTGCTGCAGTCACCATTGCTGAGGCTGCAGTGTGCTTGTGGAGCCTCCGGGGACACTCCTTCGCCAAATGGCCTGGATCCTCGCAGATGTAACACTTCCTGTTCCCTCTAGGAGGCTTCGCTTTCACTGCTGCCGGTGCTAGGGCTCTGGCTGCTGACTGAGCCCTTGCACCTCCAACCTCCATCGGTTCCCCTCCCCCTCCTGGCGGAGGTGTGGATTGCGCACGCGCTGCTTCCCTCGGAACGAAAGAGAAACTTCTCGCTGCTTCGCGCCCTCCACGTCCTTCATCTCTGCACCATGGACGTTCTTCCAGCCTCACCCCCACAGTCAGCGCCCTTTGGACCACCTCCTGCGTGCTTCGGGGCCTCTCCCCCCTTGCAATTTCATCCTTAACCGCAGAACTTAGACCCTCCCAGAAGAGGTCTCTGACAGGGGGCGAATCCCGATCCCATTCTAAAGCACTGACCAGCGCAAAAAATCGGGCGTGATACTGCCGGACGCTCGCCCTCCCTTGTTTTAGTCCATGAATCTCCCGTCTGGCAAGATCCACATCAATAGTAGACAAAAAACACGCATCCATCGCTTTGATAAAGGCATCTGCATTCTGAAGCGCCGGATCTTTATCCCTCCACAAATTGCGCAGCCAGGCTTTGGCATCCCCATGCAAATGGGACAATATGAACCCCACCTTCTCTTCCTCATCTCTAAAGTCTTTTGCCAGCAGTTGCAGTGCGCACATTACGTCTGCTCTAAAATTAGGGTACTGTTGCAAAGTCCCATCGAAGTGAGCCACAAGCCCTCCTGCTCTCCGTGCCAATCCCACGCCCTCCGGTCTGGGTCCCGGTTGCCCTTGCTTAACAAGCATTTCAAACCTGGCGTGTAGGTCTCTGTAGGCGGCTGTAGTCTCCTCCTCCCGTTTCTTGGAAGCCAATACCTCTGAGGACAACTGGGTCACTGCCTCTTGCAGCGCGGAGATCCTCTGTTCTTCCGTCATCTTGCTAACCTTTGTGAGCTTGCTTACAGACACCCCTCTTCCTCCCCTAGCGGCTTCTGCTCCCGCTGCGAGGTTTCAGGTTTCTGAAGCTTTGTGAGATGGGTCTTACTGTCAGAGCTGCTACCAGGTCCCAGCTCACATAGGACCACGCCACACAGCGTCCACTTTAAAAGAGTCTTTATTGAGTTACAGGTTTCATTTCCGAACTGCAGCGTGCAGCTCTACACCTTCTGCCCTAGGTCGGCGAAGACCCATCTGAGTCCCCGCCTCTTGCACACCAGCTTAATACCCTAGCCTTGCTCCACCTCCTTCGCCTCTCCCTACGTCTCTGGGTCCTTCTGCCCCCCTGGGACTCCTCCCTTCTACTCTCCTCTGACGCTGACCCCCCTGATCCTTCCGCTTCCTTTCGGCGGGCTTTGGGACCTGGCTCACTCTCCGGGCTGCTTACTGCTCCAGCTTCCGCTGCATTTGAACTTGGCGCGCGCGCCCAACTCTCTACTTTCCTCTTGACCGTTGCCTCGCTCTCTGAGGAGGGCGTGACCACCCCTGACTCGTGCCCTCCCTCCTGCTGACGGCCTCCGGAACCCGATGCCTGGCTGCCTTCCTCCCTGCTGCTCTCAGTCTTGAGCGTGGGTCCCGACTTCCAGCTGCTGCTCTCTGAATCTCCTCTGTTCCCTTCCTCCTGGGGTGTCCCCCCGGATCCCCCCCTTGCTCTGCTCACTGGGGCTCCCTTTTGGGAGTCCTCTGACTCACTGCTTAGGCTTGGAGATCTCGGGTCGTCATCATCACTCATTCTCCCTTCGGCTTCCTCCCCCTCGCTCTCTGTTTCCACCCTTCTCTGCGTCTCTGCTTCTGAACCCCTGACAGTAAGTATAGGACTCCTCGAGCTGAACACACCTTTGAGAACTGGTTGGATGGGTACCAGGTCTTCATGGGAGTAATCTGCGCATCCTATCCCAAACGTTCAATGGATCTGGTTGCTTATTTGGCTCACGTGAGGCGGGCTCACATGTTGGCCAGGGAGACCGCTGCGCTAACCTATGATGAGAACTTTCGTAGAAACGCTTCTCTCCTGCCATCCACCTGGTGGGACCTAAGGGATCCCAATTACTGGGGCAAGGACGTTAACCCTTACATCAAAAAGAGGAACCAGGAATCCGCTAAGTCGGGTAAGACGGAGGCAAAACGGCGCCGCCAGTGCTGGGAGTACAACAGGGGTGTATATTCGCGACCCTCCTGTAAGTATCTTCACGAATGCAAGCGGTGCCTGGGAAACCACCCCGCCTCCGCGTGCTTTAAGAATAAACAGCAGCCCTTTCGAGGGGGCAGGGGGTACTTCCACAACAATACCAGAGGTGCCCCCGGATCCTCCCACCAGGGACCCAGTAACTGTCAGTAACTTGTATCTGGGTCTGGCCTTCTCCCCTATCCACCTTCAGCCCCTCAAAACACTATTGGACCAATACCCGAATAGAAAAGCTGCAAAATACCTTTGGGACGGGTTCTCCTCGGGTTTTAGAATCCCAGTGGCATTTCCCCCCAACACCGGGGACCCCCAAAATAAAAAGTCTGTACGGGAAAGGCCTGAGATAGTTAGAAAAAAAATACAGAAGGAGATCACGGCAGGTAGGGTTGCAGGCCCTTTTCCCACCCCCCCCCCCTGGAGGGGCTTCACTTATCCCCTCTGGGTATAGTACCGAAAAAAGCTCCAGGGGAATTTCGCATGATCCACAACCTCTCTTACCCAAGGGGTTGCTCCGTGAATGATGCAATACCTCAGGAACTGTGCATGGTGAAATACGCCTCTTTTGACCAGTCAAAATGATTCGTAGATTCGGGCGAGGGGCGCTCCGAGCGAAATGCGACATTGAGTCCGCATTCCGCCTCCTGCCGGTGCATCCATCAGATTTCCGTTGGTTGGGGTTTCGATTTGAGGGGGCGTATTTTATTGATAAAGCAATGCCTATGGGCTGCTACGTCGCATGCTCAGCATTTGAGTCCTTTAGTACCTTTCTTGATTGGGCCCTGCGATTCAGGACAGGGTCGCAGGGTGTGTCGCGTTACCTCGACGACTTTATTTTGGTCGCGGATAATAGACAGTGGTGCTCTGCCCTCTTGGAGGCATTCACATCACTAGCGGGGGAGCTAGGAGTACCACTGGCTGCCGACAAAACGGAGGGCCCAGCCACCTCCCTGGTTTATTTGGGCATTGAATTAGACACTGTGGCCCAAACGTCCAGGCTTCCACTGGAAAAACTGAACGCCCTTAAGGCATTGATACAGCAGCTCCTGCCCTTAAAGAAGGTGACCCTCAGGCAAATTCAATCTCTGCTAGGGCACCTAAATTTTGCTTGTAGGGTGGTGGCGCCAGGCCAGCCCTTCTGCGGCCACCTGGCTCGATTATCAGCGGGCCTCAGGGCACCCCAACATAGGGTTCGCCTCCCCAAGGAAGTTAAGGCTGATCTGGGAGTATGGCTTCGTTTCCTCAACAGGTATAACTGTGAGATAAGATGGCGCCCGGCACGCTTCTCCTGTGCCGATGGACGCTTGTGCCAATAGAAAACTTGAGCTCTTTGCAGCTCTCAGCAGAGTTCTTAAGCAGTGGTAGAAAGTGTTGCCGTGTGTGTGGATAATAAATCAGACTGAACGCAGGCTTCTTGCTAATCTCTAACAGCCTTTAATGTGAAGAAAAACATCATAAATCAGTCCCGGCGAGAGAGCAGACATTCTTTCGTCTCTCAGCCAAAAACGAAAGGAAACTCACACACAAAGAAAGATCCCCGTATGTGAACATAACCATGCCTCAGAATGTGAGACGTCACACAGAACTGTTTAACCCTGTAAGTTCTGATTCACCTCACAATAACGGCATCTCCTTATGACAAGACACCATGGCACTCAATGCTGACTTGCAAGTACAATCAGACGTGGCAGGTTCTCTGGGATTTGGTGTTTACTTCAGGGGGCAGTGGTGCGCGCAAAGGTGGCCTGCAGACTGGCAGGGCAAGCCCATTACTCGAGACCTTACATTCTTAGAATTTTTTTCAATTGTAGTAGCAGTACATTTATGGGCGGATGACTTTCGCAATCATAGGGTCTGTTTCAATACGGATAATCAGGCAGTAGTAGCGGTTCTTTCTAAACAGTCCGCGTGTTCCACCAGAGTGGGAAACCTGTTACGCTCCTTTGTTCTCTTGTGCCTTGAGCAGAATATATATTTTTCAGCCAAATTTGTGCCTGGAGTGAATAATGACATCACGGATGCTTTGTCTCGTTTTCAGATGGAGCGTTTCCGCTCATTGGCGCCGGATGCACAGCAGTCACCGCTGCCTTTCCCAGAGCATCTCTGGAGTCTTGGGAGCAAGAAGTAATGAAGGGCTTATTGGGAGCCAATTTCCTAAGGTTTCGTAGCAGTATACCCAACGTGCGACAGGATTCAATTCCTTCAACGAGGGAAGTCCTCCGCTACTTAGCCCACTTGAAGGAGCTGGGCAGGGCACCAAAAACCCTTAATATCCAGTCCGCAGGGATTTCATATTTCTGTAAAGCCTTCTTTGCAACGGATCCATGCTCTGAATTTGTAGTGTGTAAGACCTTAGAGGGCTGGCGCAGGCTCCAGCCCCCTAGCACTGACAAGAGGAGGCCGTTAACCTTCAACATTCTGGCAAAGATACATAAGAAACTAAGAACAATATGCTGGTCAAAATACGAAGCTAGCCTATTCTCGGCTGCTTATTCCATGGCCTTCTTTGGTGCCCTACGCATTGGGGAAGTAGTGTGCGAGGGGGGGCGGCCCACAACCAAAGGGGCATCCTCCTAAGCGACCTGACCCTTTCTAGTACAGACCTAATCGTGCAGGTGCGGAGCTCCAAGACGGATCAGCAGGGCAAGGGGGCCCTCCTTCGCTTACCAGCAGCGCAAGGGAGCGGACCTTGCCCGGTCAGGGATACTAGGCGTTTCCTTTACCTAAGACCCAACAGACCCAGCCCTTTCTTGATTCATGCGGATGGTTCGCTACTCTCCAGGCACCAGTTTACTCGCGTGATGCGCATGGCAGTGGCAGCATGCGGGCTGCCCACGGCTAAGTTTGCAGCTCACTCCTTCTGGATTGGGGCTGCCACCACCGCGGTGCACCTCGGGCTCTCAGCCGAGAGGATAAAGAACCTGGGGCGGTGGAAATCTAACGCATATAAATTTTATGTTAGAAAGAATTTATGACTGGCTGCTCGGTTCCTGATCCAGGGTTTTCTCTTACTTTTCTTTCCAGAACACATGAGGGTGCGCATCTGGCTGGTGGGCCACAGCATTGTGCATTGGGCAAAAAATCGAGCCATGTACACCGGTTTAGGGCTAAACTTGAACTTAGCTTTGAATGTTGAGGTGGCTTGGATTGCGCAAAGAGGGATGCGCTGGAACGAATTCAAGCCAGTTGTGATGGCGAGAACCGCTTCTGAGGGCCCACCAGATGCCTTGGTTATCCAGTTGGGGGAGAATGACCTAGCATACCGCAAAGCTATAGACTTGAGATGGAACATTTTCGATGATTTCACTGATTTGATGGCGGTTTATCCAAGCATGACTATCTTGTGGTCCTTGTTGCTTGAGAGGAGGACTTGGAGGGATAGCTTAAGCCCGGTTGCAATCAACAGAGCGAGAAAAGTGTTGGAGCGGGCTGTGGCACGTAGAGTGGCGGCTCTGGGTGGGCGTGTCATAGGACACCCCGGCATCCAGTACAGCAACGAGGCGACGGCTAGTTCGAAGCTGTCTATCCGGAAGGCTCTGTACAGGTCTGAGCTAAAACCAGGAGTTACAATGCAAGACCATCTCCACGATTTGCAGCTGAAGTTTGTGGCACTTCAGGAGAGAGGCTGTAATCTTCCAGAGGAGGAAAAGGTCTGCAATATTCTAAGTTCTCTCCCTGATAGCTGGGACAATCTCGTTCTCACGCTGGAAGCTATGCGTGAAGATCTGACTCTGGATTATGTCACTGGCAGGTTGCTGGAGGAATGGCAGCGGTGTGATGGCAAGGAGTTGTCGGCTTCGAGTGCTTCAACAAGCGATCGGCTTGTGAGGAATGCAGGCAGCATTTCTGAAGAGAAACAGCCTAAACAACGTACCCGAGCTATGGCTGACGAAGAGGCTGCGTTTGCTGTTCGGCGTTGTTACCGGTGCAGTTTTACTCGGCATCTGAGGAAGCATTGTCCGGAGGAGGCCGTATCTGAGGGTCCAAAGCAGCGCAAGCAGCAGAAGAAGTTGGCAAAGAAGCAGACAGCACAACTTGTGACGGCCGTGGTCGAGTGTTCTGATGAGATTATCGATTCAGGTAATTCCCAGCATATTGTTGTTTCAGAGGCGTTTTTTGCCAAGAAGGTGGCTACACCACGGAGCCAGGTGGCGTTGGCTGACGGGAGGAAATCTAACTTGGAGTCGGGTGGCTCTGTGTTTGTCTCCTGTCTACACACGCATCTGGACAACTTTTTGTGTATTCCTTCACTGGGGAGCAACCTGATGTCTGTCTCCTGTCTGCTGAAAGCTGGGTTTGTAGTGCTGTTTCGGGACAGTAACTGTCAGTATATGAGAACATCGCAGCTGCAGACAGCCAGCTTGTTGACATCACATGATGCGGCTAACTGTGGGAAGGAATTTCCCCAGAGGTTCACAGGCTTCTCAGAGCTCTGTGAAGAGTGTAATTTGAAACCTTCCGTTTGCGTATGTACAGGAAGTTTGTCAGACTTGCTAGAAGAACTGAACTGAACGGACATATTTTTCTCTAGTGCTGTAGTCAGAAATAAAAGAATGTAAATAAATGTTTCTGACTGTCTCCTTTCCCTGCTAGGGAAGAAGCAGGAGGAGGGGGTATGCATTTACCCACACCGGGAAAATGTTGCCTATCAAAATCTCCCTGGTCTGTCTGGGATACCAGCTAGAGGAGGTTACCGGTAAGCAAGCTCCGAAAGCAGTGAGAGGGGCCAGCCTCTCTGGAGGGGGCTTGTAAATCAACAGTTACTGTGAAATCCAGAAAGGCGGAGAGACATTGGGAAGGGCTCTGGCAGAAAATGGGTTGTTTGTGCTAAAGGACTGTGTTCAAGAGTCTGTTGACACACAACCTGTATGTAAAAATGAAAGTTTTCATAAAAAATGTTTGCATCTATGACACAGGAGATTAGGTCATGCCCATTGGGAGAGTGTAACCAAAATGCCACAGTTGAGTGATGGGTGTGTGTTACAGGGTTGTGACAAATTCCTTGATTGTAATGTGTGTAAAAAAGTTAAAAGCCACTGGGGGGTCTTATCCCAGAAGTGAAAGGGTGAGCGAAAGACCATTTAAGCTTGTGCATACTGACGTGATGGGTCCTTTTGCACTCAGCAGGGGTAATTCACGTTATGCGCTAACTATCATTGGCAATCCCACAAGGTTTTGTTGGGTCTATCCCATGAAGCACAAAGGTGAAGTGTTTACCAAGTTCAAAAGCTGGGTGAACTATGTTGAAAGGCAATTTTCTTTCAAGGTTTCCAAGGTGCAGTCTGATCGAGGAGGCAAGTTTATGTCTGGACCTTTTCAGTCCTGGTTACAGACAAAGGGCATAGGTCACAGAAAGACAAACCCCTATAGTCCAGAAGAAAACGGATTATGTGAGCGAAAGAATAGATGTCTTCAGGAGATGATGCACTCAATGCTTGAGGATGCTGGTCTATCAAAAGCTTATTGGACCGAAGCGTATCTTTCTGCGTGTTATGTGCAGAATCGCATTTTTCATAGATCAATTGGAACAACACCCTATTTCAAATTGTTTAACAAAAAGCCCAAAGTTGATCATTTGCGTACTTTCGGTGTAAAAGCTTGGGTTTATGTGCCTCGAGCGCAGAGGGAAAAGGGTGATCCCAAAGCGCAATAGCTTATTTTTGTAGGTTACCAAGATTTGGGCAAAGGTTACAGGTTTGCTGTTGGTAAAAATGGGCTGGTTGTTTCAAGAAATGCTACGTTCTGTGAGCGTAGTGGCTGGAAGAAGCTGCATGCCAATTCTGAGGTTTAGTTTCAAATATTAAAGGGGGAATCTTTGAGAGCTAAAAGAAAACCAGACACAGAGGAGTATTATTCTGTTGAGGCTAATGAGAATGGCAGTCAGTTTTTGCCAAAAGAGGAATTCCACTCTCCTCAAGGGGGGCGAGAATCTGAGGGGGATGACAGTGAAAGCGAAGACAGTTTTACTCCCAGAAGGTCTCAGAGGGAGAATAAAGGTGTACCCCCAGATCGTTTTAAGCCTAGTACTGCTAATGTTTTTCATGTAGCTGCTGAACCTCAAACCTACAAAGAGATGCTGGCGTTGCCAGAGGACCAAGTTTTGCTCTGGAAAAGGGCTATGCAGGAGGAAATGGATTCTCTAGTTGAGCATGAAGTGTTTACATCCACACAACCACCGAAAGGAGCTAAAATAGTGGGGTGCAGGTGGGTTTACAAGCTCAAGCCGTTAGCCACTGGGGATTTTAAGTATAAGGCACGTTTAGTGGCTCAGGGTTTTTCCCAAAGACCGGGGCTTGATTTTGACGAAGTGTTTGCTCCCACAGCTAGAAGTGAGAGTTTGCGTCTGCTGCTGGCAATTGCAGCAAAACGCAAGTTAAAAGTAAACCACTTTGACATCCAGACAGCTTATTTACATGCTAGTTTGAGTCAGGAAATCTATTTAGCAGAACCCCCTGGTTTTGAGTCTGGGTCAGGCAACGTGTACAAACTTCACAAGGCACTGTATTGTTTACGACAATCTGCAAGAAATTGGAACAAGTGCTTAGATGAGGCTCTAGTTTCTTTAGGTTTCCAACACAGCGTTGCAGACAGTTGTCTGTATGTTCGTGGTGCTAATGATAAACAGGAGGTTTGTCTGGTCTTTGTTGATGATTTTTTATTTTTCTCTAAGACAGACAAACAGATCAAAGCGTTTTCCCCTCAGTTAGCCAAAAGGTTCAAAGTGAAAGACCTTGGTGCTGCAAAAGTTATCTTTCTTTGGAAGTGTGCTGGGTGGATGATGGCAGTTTGTTGCTTAGCCAGGAAAAGAAAATTAAACAACTGCTAACAATTTAAGGACCAGGGACGCGGGTGGCGCTGTGGGCTAAAGCCTCAACGCCTAGGGCTTGCCGATCGAAAGGTCGGCGGTTCGAATCCCCGCAGCGGGGTGCGCTCCCGCTGCTCGGTCCCAGCGCCTGCCCACCTAGCAGTTCGAAAGCACCCCCGGGGGCAAGTAGATAAATAGGTACCGCTTACCAGCGGGAAGGTAAACGGCGTTCCGTGTGCGGCTCTGGCTCGCCAGAGCAGCGTTGTCACGCTGGCCACGTGACCCGGAAGTGTCCCCGGACAGCGCTGGCCCCCGGCCAATAGATGTGAGATGGGCGCACAAACCCCAGAGTCTGTCAAGACTGGCCCGTTCGGGCAGGGGTACCTTTACCTTTACCTTTAACAATTTAAGGAATGCAGGATTGCAAAGGAGCAACTATTCCCATGGATTTAGGTTTTGTTAAGGCTTTGCAAGCTGATGAAAGCTCTGAGTTTGAGCGACCTGATTTGTATCAATCAGCTATTGGGAGTTTACTGTATATATCACAGTGGAGCAGGCCTGATATTAGTTACGCAGTAAGGATTTTGAGCAGGCAAGTGTCTAAACCCACTGTGAGTGCCTGGAAAGCAGTAAAACGTGTTCTGAGGTATCTGAAGCATACTGCTGGCAGTGTTTTAAAGTTAAGTTCAGCAGGTAATGAGACGCTTACGTGTTACTCAGACAGCGACTGGGCAAATTTACCTGATCGTAAATCAGTTACTGGATTAGTGTTTTTGCTTGGTGGGTCCCTGATTGGATGGAAGTCCAGAAAACAAAGTATAGTCAGTGTGTCATCCACCGAAGCTGAGTCTGCAGCGTTAAGTGAGCTCTGCAACGAGCTATTGTATTACAAGCAGTTGCTGAGAGATTTGGGCATACAATGTAATTCTCCAGTTCAAGTGTATGTTGACAATCAAGCTTGTATAATGCTCAGTAAAACTGAACAGTTTAAATCCAGATCTAAACATGTGGCCATAAAATACCAAAATGTGTTATGTAATGTACAGAGAAATGTCATTACATGTGAATATGTTCAGAGTGCTGAAAATGTTGCTGACATATTTACGAAACCGTTGTCATTTGTAAAAAACAAGCAAATGTGTGAATGCTTGGGTTTGCAGAACAAAGTTGGGTAAAATACTCTGTATGTGCTCAGAAGTTAATTGCACTGTGTGAGAGCTGTGAGGGGGTGTTGGGAAACTGTGTACGTGCAGCTACTCACACAGAGTCAATTAAGGTTTGGCAGACAGCCAGAAGGCAATCTGAAGGAGTAAGTCTGTCTGGTGATAGAGACAGCTCCCTGATTAGTCAAGCTCTCTCAAGGGAGTGATAATTAATGGCCTACTAACTGGAATGTGTTAGTTCAGTATTTTGTGAGTTCCGAGTTCTGTGTCAGTGTAGGAGTTGTGAGTCGTGTCAGAGAGAGCTAGCAAAAGATCCGTGTTCTGTTCCTGTAAATAGTCCACTGTATATAATAAACACCTAACTACAAGTTCCTGGTTCCTGCTTCGTCTATCCTGTCTGCAGCCAAGTTGCCAATTGCTTCCGTGGATTCTGCGTGTACTCTGCTAGGTCTGGCTAAGGTCCTGCAACTAGTCAAAAAGTTGTGAAACACCAATAATAGGAAGTCCACTCACCACTGGTGGAACTCGCACTTGCTGAGCTTAGCATACAGGCAGTGCTCCCGCAAGCGCTGCAACACGGACCGGACATGACCCTCGTGGCGCGTCGGGTCGCAGGAGTAAATCTTTTTTTTTTTTTAAAGATATTTATTGAGAATTTAAAATTACAGAGAAAAAAAGAAAAAGAAAAGAAAGAAAAAAGGAAATTAAACAATGCAAGTCAATAAAAAGAAAGAAGAGAACAAAACACACAATACATTAAAAACAAAAGCCAACAAAAAATTAAAAACAAATCCAATATTCCCAAATCTTTATCTTTCATTATCTTGTTTCATCGACCTCCTCACACCTCCCTTTTTTGTATTCTAGTTATTAATTATCTCAGCAAATCCTTTCCATCTTTCACTATGTTCTGTGATTAAATTATCTTAATTTATTTTAACCTTATCTTACCATAAAAAGCCCTAAAACTTAAAACTTATTTGTACATAACTCCTTATAGCATTTCTACTAAAGCCAAATAGTTTCATTCCAATATTTTTTCTAACACTCATTAATTTTACAATATTTCTCTAAATGAATTTTTAAACTTTCTTCCAATCTTCATCCACCGTCTCTTCTTCCTGGTCTCGGGTTCTGTCAGTCCTTTTTATCCATTCCATTTAGTCCATCAACCTGGTGATCTTCTATCCGAGGCTCTTAACTCTTTTCCATGTCCCTTCTGCAGATCTTCTTCATATTTATACCTGCACTTTACTTTGTCTTCTGCTGATCTTGTTCTTAATTTCCTTCCTTTATCGCTGAGGAGTAGATCTCGGGGAGCCTCCAACCTAACAATGTCTTTATCCCTTCTCGACAGGTCAGCCCATTCTCCATAGTCAGCACTAAAATCCAAAAGGTATTTCAAGGCATGTTTCAAAGTCCCTCCAAAGTTAAAGGCCCCGACAACGCCAGACTCCCCCTGGCGCAGAACCAGATCCCAGAAGCCAGAACAGCCCTGCATAGGAGGATCTATCCAATTTCCCATCTCCAATCCAAACGAGACTCCATCCCTCCAAATCTGACCCTCTCCAGGTTCGGTCATCAAAAACAACAGCTTATGTTCCTGCAAGGCCGCGGCTTTCTCCACTTGTATTACTTGAGGTTCAACAGCAACCTCCTCCTTTGTCTTCTGCACAACTTGCCCTGTCAAAGCAGATTCCTGGGTCGGTTCCTGAGTGGTTTCTATTTAGGTATTCACTGTTTGTCCAAAATTATTAACTGCAACAGTCATCAAATCCATCTTCTCATGTAGCTGTTCCAATAAAGCGCTTGTCTTGCAAAAAGCAATCACTAAGGCTTCTTCTGGGCACATTCTTGTTCAAGGTCAATGTCTGGTTCTCACGATCTTTAATCTCTACAGCTGGAGAATTCCCCAGATCGACTCCAACAACAGTTTCAAAAGCTCCCTCTAGGGGAAACAATTTCTATTTGTATCCGTCCTTTTAAAAGCAGATCCAGCAACAAAATTACTTTCGTTTTTCAAATATTTTGTTCCTTTTAAATGCAAAAGGAAACATTGGAATCAATATGTTTCTCTTTTTTAACTATCTATCAACAAACGTTTTATTCACAGTCATTGAACTTTCCCAAAACGTCTGTCTTCCTAGCAACCCGTTCCCAGGTTCAAGGCGGTGGAAATTTATCTTTCTTTACTCTCTCTCCTGCAGGCTTGAACAATCTAGGATTCCCCCCCCCTCTTCTCCTGCTTCCTAGGCGGGTTTAGTAGTTTTAGCCGATGGAGATTTAGCCCTTTACAAAAGACTTTCCAGACTTTAGCTTGCAATGTCTTTGCTTCAAACTATTTACAAAAGTTTAGAACCTTCCCACTTCGGTGCCAAATTAAGATGTTTCATAGTCCAATTTTCCGTTCTACTCACGGGTAGTTGTTTAAAGTCCAATTGTCCACAGGAAAAAGTCAGCGCTCTCCGGCAACAGCAATGCGGCTTCACTCCGTGAAAAGAGCAGTCGATTCGAAGCACTGCGCCACTCACCCCACGTCACTCCGGATCCCCGAAACCGGGTTTCCCCGTGAGTAGGGGAGGCGCAAATTGTGCCTGCCAAATCCCACGTCCACAGGCTTCTCCGCCTGTGGTTTTTGATGGGTCTCCGCCTCACCATGGCGGTCCAGACCCTGGGTCGCAGGAGTAAATCAGAATGTCATCTAGGTACACCACCATGTACTTGTCTAGCTAGTCCTGCAATACGTGGTTGATGTACCGTTGGAACACAACTGGCATGTTGCACAACCCAAAAGGCATTACCAGGTATTTGAACTGCCCATACCGGGTCCCGAATGCTGTCTTCCACTCATCCCCAGCTCGGATCCAAATCAAATTGTAGGCCCCCCCGGAGGTCCAGCTTGGTGAACGTCTGCGCCTTGCACTCGCTCCAGCAACTCCGCAATAAGGGGCAAGGGATACCAGTCTGGGATGGTAATCTTGTTCAGGGCCCGGTAATCATGGCAAGGGCGAAGCTCCCCACACTTCTTCTTAACGAAGAGCACTGGAGCGGCGGTGGGCGAGGTAGAGGGCTGAATGAACCCAGGCTCCAGGTTCTTGCGAAGGAAGTCCTGCAAAGCTTCACGCTCTGGCTCCGTAAGAGAGTATAGGCGACTCACAGGCAGGGGCGCCCCGGGCTGGAGGTCTATGCCGCAGTCGAAAGAGCGATGAGGCGGCAGCTGGTCTGCCCCCTGTTCCTTGAACACGCCTTGGTAGTCCTGGTAAATAGCGGGGAGCGTTGACACAGCCTCCCCCGTGGGGAGGCCTGCTAGTATCTCGGACCGAGTATGGGGACATGGAACTGGGAAGCACACAGTCCGATTGACCCAGTCGATCTGAACATTGTGAGACTCCAGCCAGTCCATCCCGAGCACCAGGGGAAACCGGGGCATGGAGACAATGTCTATGGTTCACACCTCCCGGTGCTGCTGGTGACACAGAACCAAGGCCTAGGTCCCCCGAGTAACAGCACCCAAGCGCAAGAGCCGTCCGTCAATTGCCTCCACCTGTACCGGTTCTGGCTTGTCCTGGATTGGCACCTGATGATGGACGGCAAAGGCAGAGTCCATGTAGGAGTGGGTTGCCCCTGAATCCACCAGAGTGTGGGTGAGAATCCAGGGCCCGCCAGGGGGGTATAGACGCACCAGGACCATGAGGTGTTGCAATTCTACCGGTGAGGGCCCATCATGCGATGTTTGGGACCTCAGGTAGCCTGGGCCAACAGCTACTAGGGTTGGCGGTTCCCTGCGGTCGGTGTTTCTCGGGACAGGATCGGGCGTAGTGTCCACTCCCGCCGCAGTAGAGACACAGGTTCCCCTCCCATCGCCGCATCTTCTCTGAGGGGGAGAGGTGAGGCCGCGCTGCCGTGAGCTGCATTGGCTCCTCCGGTAACTCGGCTGTGGCTGTGGAGCTGCTGGGAAGACCAGAGCCAGGAGCCGGGAGTGCCGGTGGCCCCGGGCCTGACGACAGTCCTCCACCCGATCATCTATCTGCAGGCTCCGTTGAATGAGGGCATCCAGTGTGGCGGGGCGATCCATCGTGGCCAGCTTCCGATTGGCTCGCCCGAGTATGGCGGACAGGAGTTTTTTCACGTAACGGGCACCGGCGCTTTGAAGACAGGGGAGAGCCGCTAGAGCGCAGCGGCGCCCCAAAAAACCCTCAGATCAAGCATTCTGCGGACCTGGAGTTCCTTCAAGTGCCAGGAATGACTCCCCTGCTCCCCGGTAAGCTCTGAAAAAGAGCGCCGAGTGCGAGCGGGATTGGAGATGGTGGCACAAGGGAATCAACTCGCTTCCTTCAAAGCGCGAACCTCTGAGTCTGGCGATTGCGAGCGACCAATTCCTCCAAGGAAAAAAAATAAGAATTGTGGACTTAACTGTTCTGAAAATCGTGAGTAAAGCAATCTAATTTGGAATTACAAATTGGGAAGGAAAGGGATTTAAAAACGGAGGTCGATGCCTTTCACTGAAGCAAAAGTGAAAGCAGCTAACGTTACCAAAAGCTGCAACTTTAACTTCATCTTTTTAGAAACTTTCAAGTGTTTCCTGTACCCCCTTTCTAGCAGGGGGAAGGGGGGAGACAAAAAGTAAATTTCCCTGCAGAAGAATTGGGGATTTGTTTGAACTGTCATATCTTCTTTGTGGAAGCAGACATCCCGGGTGAGGGAAGGCTAGACTCCATTATGACATAACAAAGGGATCAGATACTTTCAACTTTCGTATTCCGCTTTGGAAAAATACAAAGTAACTACAGCTGCCAGAGCTCAAAAAATATCTGGAACTGTATCTTTACCTTCTGTTACTAAGTTAACGGCTTGAAACAAACTTTTGGGGATTTGATTAAAGATTTCTAAAGACTTGTACTTGTCAGATTGAAAGACTGTGGGGAGGAAAGACTTTTACTTTGGAGTGGGGACTACTGCAGCTGGGAAACAATCTGTTTATCTCACTATCTCCCCCTTGTGACTGTAGCTGACCTTGGGGGGGGGGGGAACTATGGATGGGGGAGACAAAGGAGACAAGACAGAAAAGTCAGGGAGATCAGAGAGAGCAAAAATTAAACCAAGAAGAGACTCTAGAACACCAACATTTGAAGAATTTGTAATGCAGGAAATTAAAACAGAAGTAAGAGGGAACCAAAAAACTATTCAAGACTTGAGGAATGACTTTGTTGAATTGAAAGAGGACCTGAAGACAGTGAAGTCTGACATTACTTCACATGAGGAAAGAATTTCGCAACTGGAAACTGTAAAGGTCCGGGACTTAGAGACTGTCCAGCAGGAGGCATTAAATTCAATTGTGTTTCTTCAATTGAAGGAGAAGGAGGCCCATTTGAGATTGAGAGGGGTAGTCCAGAAGGAACAGGACAACTTGAAGGGTTGGCTCATTGAAGAATTTTCAACTTACTGGGAGATCTCAAAAGAAGAATTAAATTCGTGGATTCATAAAGCATATAGATTTGATCCTAAAAAGGATTCTAAAATCACACATGATTGTATGGTGATTTTTAAAACAAAAGAACAAAGAACATCGCAAAGTATTGGAAGACACAAGACCTACCCACTTTGGAAGAATGGCAGATGAAGCTGATTGACTGTATGGGACTTGCAGAAATGACTGGCAGAATCCGGGACCAGGGAGAAGAGTCGGCAGAAGAAGATTGGAAAAAAATTAAGGACTATTTACAAAAATACTATAAAATTAAGGAATGTTGAATGATGCTGGATTGAAAGTAAGTGGTTTCAAGCTGTAACTATGATAAAACGACTTTCTTCTTGTAAGTAAGAACTTAAAGCTATAATAATCTAAGATGTTGAGATAAGGATTTGCTGTACAAACAACTTAAACTGGGTATACAAGAAGGGGAGGTATGAGGAGGTCGGGGAAATAAGTTATAAGAAAATAAGGTGTGAAATTTAAGTGTTTTTAATATTTTTATGTTTGTTTTTTCTTTTGTTTGCAAAAAATTGGAAACTTTAATAAATATCTTTAAAAAAAAAACAAAAAAACAAAGAGACACGATATTTGGACACCACTATAAAAAAGTCTAAAGATAGATGGTAAAGCTGTGATTCTGTTCAAGGAGGTACCACAACATTTTTTATCTTTGAGAAATAATTATACAGATCTGGCAACTGCTCTAAGGAAGAAAAATACCTTCTTTAGGTGGGAATTCCCAGAGGGTCTCTCCTTCAAATTCCAAGGGAGGAAACAAAAAATCAGAACAGTTGGAGAGAAGGAGAGATTTCTGGAGAAAAACGCAAAAGAACTTGGTTTGGAAAGTTCCCCTCCTTTGGGTGCTGGGGCCAAAGGGCCCTAAAAAATTAAGATGTCTTTAAGAATTTACTCCTGGAATGTGAATGGTTTAAACTCTCCAAAAAAAGAGGCCAAGTCTTTCATACTTTGGCGAGATATAATTTGGATATAATTTGTTTGCAAGAAACACATGTTACAAGATTGCATAGAAAAATTTTACAGAATAAAAAACTGGGTCAGGAATTTATTTCATCAGACAAAGTTAAAAAAAGGGGGAGTGGATTTTTATGTCAAAGAAAAATGGAACCCCAAGTTGTTATTTAAGGAGGAGGAAGGAAGATACATTGCCATGGAAATTACAGCAGAAGGCGATAAATATCTTTTATTGGGAATTTATGCACCAAATGATGGAAAAGTAGAATTTTTCAGAAATTTGGATTTTAAACTCAATGACTACCTGGAATATAAAATAATATTAATGGGAGATTTGAATGGAGTAGCCTCCACATTTATGGATAAATCACAAGAGCAGAAAGTGCAAAATGCAGACAGACTTCCAAAATTGTTCTTTGACATGGTAGACAAATATGACCTGTCAGATATATGGAGACTACGAAATCCTACAGAGAAAGACTATACTTTTTTCTCAAATTCGTCCCAAACATTTCCAAGAATCGATTACCAATGGATTACCAGGGATTTAGCTCCAAGGGTAAAAAAAAACCAAATATGTCCTAGAACCTGCTCTGACCATAATGCAGTGTTATTGGAAATAAAACTGTATTTGCAGGGTTCCTTCAGATGGAGGATGAATGATGGGTTGTTGAGGAATGATCAGGTGGTGGGAAAGGCCCAAAAGACTCTGAAAGACTATTTCGAGCTAAATATAAACACAGAGGTAGAAACAAGAGTCATTTTGGACTCTAGTAAAGCGGTGATGAGAGGATTCCTCATACAACAGAATGCTATAAAGAAAAAGATACAAAATCAAAAAAAGGAAGCAATTCTATCTCAAGTTTAAGATCAAAGCCGAAAAGCCAACAGATACAAAAATAAATTAAAGTGTTACAGACTCAATTTTCTCAAATTATAAACCAAGAAATAGAATGGAAAATAAAACTAATGAAACAGAGGAATTTTGAATCTGTAAACAAATGTGGAAAACTGTTGGCTCAAATGGGCAAGGCCCCAGGACCGGATGGATTATCTGCCAAATGCTATAAAACTTTTAAAGACTGGTTAATTCAACCTTTGGCAGAGGTTTGTAATGAGATACTGAAAGGAGGGAGGGCACCTGCAACCTGGAAAGAGGCATTTATAACTGTGATACCAAAATCTGAACAAGATAGGTCAGATGTAAAGAATTACAGACCAATCTCACTACTGAACGTAGACTATAAAATATTTGCAAATATCCTGGCTAATAGACTGAAAAAAGTTTTATCAGAATATATACATAAAGACCAGGCAGGTTTTCTGCCTGGAATACATATGAAAGATAATATTAGAAATATAGTGGATATTCTGGAAAGATTAGAGGCTGAAAGAAACACCAAAGCATTATTAATGTTTATTGATGCGGAGAAAGCCTTTGACAATATCTCTTGGTTTTTTATGGAATTTTTTTTGGAAAGTATTGAGGTTGGTTAACAATTTCTAAATAGTATCAAAGCGATCTATTCTGAACAAAAAGCTAAAATTATTATTAATAATGTGGTATCGGAAGAAATTAAAATTAAAAAAAGGAACCAGGCAAGGGTGCCCACTTTCCCCTCTATTATTTATTGTGGTCCTGGAGGTCTTGCTGAACAGTTTGAGAAAAGAAGAGAAAGTCAAGGGCATTGCAGTGGGTTCGAAACAATATAAACTAAAAGGCTTTGCTGATGATTTGGTTCTAACTTTACAGGATCCAGAGACCAGTGCAGTAAAAGCACTGGCGATGATACAGGAGTACGGGCAGCTGGCTGGTTTTAAATTAAACAAGAGCAAAACCAAAGTAATCGATAAAAGCTTAGATAAAGATGAAAGAAAAACCCTTATAGAAAAAACAGGCCTAGCATTTACGAAGAAGGTTAAATACTTGGGTGTGAATTTAACAGCCAAGAATTTGAATTTGTATAAAGATAATTATGAGAAAGTATGGAATGAAATAAAAAGAGATTTAGAGATTTGGTCAAACTTAAAATTTTCACTTACGGGACGGATACCAGTGGTTAAGATGAATGTATTGCCGAAAATGCTGTTTTTATTTCAAACTTTACCTATTATTGATAATGTCAAATGTTTTAAAGAATGGCAGAAGGCCTTGTCCAAATTTATCTGGCAAGGGAAAAAAACGAGAATTAAGTATGAATTACTTACCAATTCAAAAGAAAGAGGAGGCTTTCCCCTACCTGATTTAAAGATATATTTTGAGGCTGCGGCCTTCTGCTGGATTAAAGATTGGATCAATTTAGAAAATGAGGACATTTTGGACCTAGAAGGATTGGACACTAGGTTTGGCTGGCATGCATATCTTTAGTATGACAAAATAAAGGCCCATAGTGGCATTAAGAATCATAACTAGGAAGGCACTTTTTAATGTTTGGTCTAGATATCAGGATCTTTTGGTAAGAAAAACACCCAAATGGATTTCACCAATGGAAGCGCAGGCACAAAAAAAAAGCTTAATATGGAAAATAAGTGGTTGAGATACTCAGATTTATTGGTTGAAGATGAGGAGGGATTTAAGTTAAAATCATTCGAACAAATCAAAGATAAAGTAAATTGGCTTCAATATTACCAAATTAATGAATTATTTAAGATTGATAAGAAAAAAGGTTTTGCAATTGAAAAAACCAAACTGGAAACGGAGCTGTTAGATACTAATGTTAAAAATTTGTCTAAAATGTATAATTTGTTATTGGAGTGGCATACAAAAGATGAGCAAGTAAAATCGGTTATGATTGACTGGGCACAAGGTGGGACATAATATAATGATGGAGGATTGGGAGAGACTTTGGAAGAAAGGGGTTAAGTTTACTGCATGTACAATGTTAAAGGAAAATATGAAAATGATGTATAGATGGTACTTAACTCCTGTTAAACTGGCAAAGATCTACCACAATTGTGATAATTTATGCTGGAAATGTAAAGAAAAGGAAGGTACTTTCTATCATATGTGGTGGACTTGCTCCAAGGTAAAAGACTTCTGGGGGGGAAATTATAATGAATTATAATGAATTATAATGGGGGGGGGAATGATGAAATATACATTTATGAAGAAACCAGAAGCCTTTCTCCTTGGAATAACAGGTTCTGAACTGCCCAAAAAAGATGTAAAAGTATTTTTGTATGCCACAACTGCTGCACGGATTTTATTAGCCAAAAAATGGAAAACACAAGAACTACCAACCGTAGAAGAATGGCAGATGAAGATGATGCAATTTATCGAGCTGGCTGACCTCACCGGGAGAATCTGCGACCAGAAAGAAGAGGAACATCAAGAAGACTGGAAGAAATTTAAAGACTACTTGAATAAATATTGTAATATTAAAGATATGTAACCACTTGAAAGAAACAATTAGGCCTAGGATTAAACTGGAATTAAATTTATAAATAAGAAAATGTACAATAAGGATAGTTATGTAATATGATTAGGACTGTGATATGGTCTTTTGAAACACTGATATTGGAAACTGCTACATATAATTACTAAGAAATTCGGATGGAAGAGATTCGAGGAAGTCAAATACTATGTTTATGAAGATGGATGGTACTTAATTTTAATTAATTAAGTGGTAATATGCTGTATGTATCTTTTTTCTTTTTTTCTTTGTTTTTATTATTGTTAATCTTTTTTTACTATGTTTATCTACTAAAATAATAAATATTACCTAAAACAATAAATATTTGGAAAAAAAATATCTGCAGGCTCCGTTGAATGAGGGCGTCCAGCGTGGTGGGGCGATATCCATCGTGGCCAGCTGGTACAGTATCTTGTCGGAGAGCCCCTCGAGATACTAGTGCAGAGTCATTCCAGGACAAGTCTTGTGCCAACAGCCGAAATTCGGTGGCGTAGGCGGCCACTGTGGACTTGTCCTGTTTCAGCCGCCGAATCGCCCAATTGGCTTGACTCCCCTTCTGAGGGTTGCCGAACGCGGTCTCCAGATGGTCGCAAAACCCCGTATAGTCTGTCAGCAAGGGAGAGTCTTGCCGGAGCAGCGGCAATGCCCACTTGACCACCTGGTCCTTCAGCAAGCTGATCAAGAAGTGCACTTTGGTGCGGTTGTCGGGGAAATTCCAGGCTCGCCCCTGAATATACAGCTTGGCCTGAGCGAGAAACATGGGGAAGCTGGCCGGGGACCCATCAAACTTCTCTGGCAGGGCCACTGGGTACTTGCCAGAAGCTGGGGCGTTGGCACTAGGAGCTGGTAAGGCACCCAAACGCTGCTGAAGTGCCATAACTGCATTGCTTAGCTGCTGAACGGTGTGGGTCAAGGCCTGGTTTTCCTGGGCCAATGCCACCAGCGCAGCCGCCTGGTCTTCCTGAACACACCCCAACAAAGGGGGAGTGCGGGTTTGGCAGGAGCAAACTGTGCTGGTCCCGTGGGCTAACCAAGAGGCAAGGTCCGAGTCCAGTCTCTTTATTTGCTTTGTTTGATAGTTGTTTCTCCTTTTCTGTAATCACATCTAAAATCTCCTTTTTCTTTTTCTCTTTCAGTTTCCGTTTATATGAGTTTTGTTGTATAAAGAGTCCTCTCATTACCGCTTTACTTGCGTCCCAGACCGTCTGTAATTTTATCTGTCCTTGACTGTTTATGTGCTGGGCTAACCGAGAGGCAAGGTCCAAGTCCAGTCCGAGGTCGAAGGTGCAGTATGGAGGCAGTCCGTAAAAGTTGAAGCTGGATGCAGGGCAGGTAGTCAGGTGAGGTCAGGAGCTCCAGCAGGATAGCAGGACAGGGTTCAGGCAGGAACTGTCAACCAACAAAGTTGCTCCCACAACGTGGGATTGAGGCTGGCTGGCTTTTATCTGCCCCGAGGCACAGGGCGGCCCCAATCCTCAGGTGACTCACCTCTCCTGGCCTGGAGGCGAGCACTCCACCTGCGGGAACTTAGTTCCCTCCGCCTCTCTGCCCTGAGCCTCTGCAGCTCAGGAGAAGCTGGAGGGTTACCGGACCCAGAAGCAACCTCAGCTTCCCTTGACTGGGCTGAGAGTGGAGCACCTGCAGGCAATGGGTCCTCCATCCCCTCAGGAGCCAGAGCAGACTCAGCTGGTGCCTGCACCTGAGGATCCAGCACAGGTGAGGACCCTTCAGGCTCATGCCCCAGTCCCGGCTCAGCTGGTTCTGGAGGCGTGGAATCCCGTGCAGGCTGGGATTCCTCAGGTTCAGCATCCAAATCCCAGGCCATCACAGTTTATTTCAAAATAGTCAGTCAAGGCCTTTTTTGTTTTTTCCATATTTTTTTTATCATTTAATAAGTCATCATTTAATATCCATCTAAATGAAATTTGGCTTTCTTTTTGTATTTCCATTATCAAGGAATTATGATCTGAGTAGGTTCTGGTATTAATTTCAATTTTGTTGACTCTTGTTTCCAATTCTTTGGAGATCCACAAAGAATCTATTCCCGAGCTGCTGTCATATACATGCCTGTAATAAGTGAACTCTTTATCAAACATATCTCTTATTCTCCATATATCTATCAAATTTAAATTTTGAGCCATATCAAAGAACGTCTTTGGTAGTTTGCCTTCTTTTGTTTCTTTTTTCCTGGCTGATCTGTCTTTATCTAAAGATGGATTAGAGTATTAAAAGAACTGGCAGATGTGATCTCAGAACCACTGGCAGTCATCTTTGAGAATTCCTGGAGAACAGGCGAAGTCCCGGCAGACTGGAGGAGGGCAAATGTTGTCCCTATTTTCAAAAAGGGGAAAAGAGAGGACCCAAATAATTATCGCCCAGTCAGTCTGACATCAATACCAGGGAAGATTCTGGAGCAGATCATTAAGCAAACAGTCTGTGAGCACCTAGAAAGGAATGCTGTGATCACCAATAGTCAGCATGGATTTCTGAAAAATAAGTCATGTCAGACTAACCTGATCTCGTTTTTTGACAGAATTACAAGCCTGGTAGATGAAGGGAACGCAGTGGATGTAGCCTACCTTGATTTCAGCAAGGCATTTGACAAGGTGCCCCATGATGTTCTTGTAAAGAAGCTGGTAAAATGCGGTCTTGACTATGCTACCACTCAGTGGATTTGTAACTGGCTGACTGACCGAACCCAAAGGGTGCTCATCAATGGTTCCTCTTCATCCTGGAGAAGAGTGACTAGTGGGGTGCCACAGGGTTCTGTCTTGGGCCCGGTCTTATTCAACATCTTTATCAACGACTTGGATGATGGACTCAAGGGCATCCTGATCAAATTTGCAGATGACACCAAACTGGGAGGGGTGGCTAACACCCCAGAGGACAGGATCACACTTCAAAACGACCTTGACAGATTAGAGAACTGGGCCAAAACAAACAAGATGAATTTTAACAGGGAGAAATGTAAAGTATTGCACTTGGGCAAAAAAAATGAGAGGCACAAATACAAGATGGGGGACACCTGGCTTAAGAGCAGTACATGTGAAAAGGATCTAGGAGTCTTGGTTGACCACAAACTTGACATGAGCCAACAGTGTGACGCGGCAGCTAAAAAAGCCAATGCAATTCTGGGCTGCATCAATAGGAGTATAGCATCTAGATCAAGGGAAGTAATAGTGCCACTGTATTCTGCTCTGGTCAGACCTCACCTGGAGTACTGTGTCCAGTTCTGGGCACCACAATTCAAGAAGGACACTGAGAAACTGGAATGTGTCCAGAGGAGGGCAACCAAAATGGTCAAAGGCCTGGAAACGATGCCTTATGAGGAACGGCTAAGGGAGCTGGGCATGTTTAGCCTGGAGAAGAGGAGGTTAAGGGGTGATATGATAGCCATGCTCAAATATATAAAAGGATGTCACATAGAGGAGGGAGAAAGGTTGTTTTCTGCTGCTCCAGAGAAGCGGACACGGAGCAATGGATCCAAACTACAAGAAAGAAGATTCCACCTAAACATTAGGAAGAACTTCCTGACAGTAAGAGCTGTTCGACAGTGGAATTTGCTGCCAAGGAGTGTGGTGGAGTCTCCTACCTTGGAGGTCTTTAAGCAGAGGTTTGACAACCATATGTCAGGAGTGTTCTGATGGTGTTTCCTGCTTGGCAGGGGGTTGGACTCGATGGCCCTTGTGGTCTCTTCCAACTCTGTGATTCTATGATTCTATTCTATGGAACTCCATTTAAGTCTCCCATTACGATCATCTTTTGAACTGCAAATTCAAGTAGTTCTGTTTCTAGCTTTTTAAAGAAGATTGCCTTTTTATCATTGGGTGCATAGATACCAACCAATATCACTTTCTCTCCCTGAATTTTAACTTGTATTATTAGGATTCTACCTTTTTCATTCTTCTGAATCAATTTGGTTCAAGTGCAGGATTAATATAGAAAACTACTCCTCTCTTTTTTGTTTTATCTGATGAGATGAAGTCCATACCTAATTTTTTGTTAATTAGGACCCTTTTGTGTTTTTTTTGCAATATGTGTCTCATGGAGACAAATTATATCTAGCTTCTGTTTTGCTATTACATGCTCAGTCTGGGGGCGTTTGGCTTTACAATTTAGTCCATTAACATTCCAGCTCAATATTTTAAGGTTGGCCATTGTCAGAGTCAGTAACAATATCTGTTTTTTTCAGTATTGCACATTCCAGTGAAAGCCGCTCCAAGGCAGCTCTTTGTTCTGCTGCTGGTTCCCCCGTCTTGTTTTGGGTCTAAGTCTCTCCTGTGTTTTTCAAAGAACTCTCTCGCCAGAAATTCTGATGTTAGCCTGTATCTCTTTTTCATGAATGTGAAGGATATACCTTCTAGGAATTCCCATTTGTATCTGATGTCTGCTCTCCTGAGTGCTGTTGTTAAGAACCTATATTTAGTCCTTCTAAGTCTCAATTTCAGTGGAATTTCCCAAAAATGTCCACTTTTTGTCCAGCAACCAAGAGATTGTCTTCAAAGCTCTTTTGAAGGATTGCATCCTTCATTTTTTTTGATACTAATGTTAATAAGACATCTCCTGGCTGCCTCCTCTCTCTGCTTTTGCGCAATCTAATTCTAAAACAGCTCTCTGAAAGTCCAGCCAGCCAGTCTCTCTTTTCTTCCATCCACTCTGACATTGTCTGTGTGACATATGTTTCCAGGTTTTGCTCTGTATCAGATTCTGGAAGGTCTCTTATCCTTAGTGTCCTGTCTCTTTCCCTTAACTGCAAAAGGAGAATCTGGTCTTCCAGTTCATTCTGCTTCCCTTGAACCCCTTCCAAAGTCCCCATCATCCCTTTTTGTTCTTCTCTCAATTCTCCTACCTCCTCTTTGGCTTTTTCTAGTTTGTCTACTTTGGTTTCCAACTTGTTGACCTTGTATCCCAGTATCCCAAATTGCTCTTTCAGTACTCTGTTTGAGTTTTCAATGTCTCTATGAACTTGTTCAATCAATGTTTGATTAAATTTTTCCATATCACTATTGTCAGGGAATTGGAAGCTGCCGAAGGGCCGAGGGGGGAGAGAGACAAGTATAGAGAGCCTACGTCACTAATCAGCAGCTTTTCGTCTTCGTCAGAGGAAGAGACTGGGAGGGGGGAGCCAGTGCCAGGAACCAGCCACTCACAAGACAGAGGAAGCAGGAGGCGGGGGTTGAGAAGGTGGGACTGCTGGGGCAGGCGTAAAAAAAGTCAGACGACTCATCTGACCTTTAAGAGATGGATGTGTGTTTTGAACTCTTGTAACTGCTTTGAAGCTTTAGCAATAAATCTTGTGTACAGAGATGGCTGTGTGCCTGGAGCCTTATCTCGGCTAGTTTGTCAGCACATGACCCTTACAGCATGAGTCGTCTCACTTGCTGAAAGCTAGTGGAAAAGCTGAAAAAGGAGAATGGAGAAGGAAATTGCCAAGCTGAGAAAACGCAACGCCGGACTGGAAGCCCGAGCTTCAGATCTTCAGTCATGTCTGGAGGAAGCCAGAGCTGCTCAAAGTGGTGCCACAGGTGGGCTACTGGGGAGTAGGAAAACTGCGTGGGTGGGAAAGTTTAACGGCGACCCGGAGGGCTATTTGGATTTTAAGACTGAGGTGAGATATTTTCTGGAGCTGGAATCAGCTCAGTTTGCTAACGATGCCCAGAAAGTTGCCTACCTAATTAGTCACCTGTCGGGAGGGGCCAAGAGTTGGGTGAGGCCATTAATTGCCTCTAATAATGAAGCGCTGCGAAGTCTGCCCAAGTTCTGGCAAGCGATGGATCTGATCTACGCAGATCAAAGTCACATAGATAAGATGCAGCAGGAGCTTTTGGATTTGAAGCAAGGCAGCTCTACAGTGAGTAGCTACTGGTCAGAATTCGCCATGCTTGTGCACAAACTGGGATGGGAGTTGGAATCTGAGCCTGTGCAAGCTTTGTTTAAAGCTGGACTGAACTCTGAAGTTAAGGATGAACTTGCCAGAGGCCCCCGTCCCAAAGATTTGGATGAATTAACGAAGGCTGCTCTAGTGGTGGGGCTGAGGCAGGAAGCCAGGCTGCGGGAAAGGAAACAGGCCAAGAGCCAGAGTTTCCATGGTAACCACATTCCTGAAATTCCAGCAGCGGCTTCCGAAGGTCAACAACAGCCGGAGCCCATGGAGATTGACTCAGCCTGCGCGTGGGAGAGTTCAAAAGCCCAACGGCCGGGCGGCAAAGAAAAGAAGGACTGGCAAGCAGCCAAGAAATGTTTTTTCTGTCAGAAAACTGGACACTTTGCCAGAGTGTGTCCGGAGCATCGTAACTGGCAGGGAATGGTTGGGGCCACCCAACAGGCAGAGACAGAGGGACCCCAGGCTTCGGGAAACGGGGCAGCCTGGCTGGTGGTGAACCGGGGCAACAGCCAGGTGGGAGCAACAGCCAAAGTCTTTGGCCCGGGCACCCCAAAGCAAGCATAGTGTTGAAGGTGGTGCTAGAACTCTCAAACGGCCACGTGGTGGAGGAGTTTGCCTTGGTGGATTCAGGGGCTTCGGGGTCATTTTTCAGCAAGGAGTTTGCAGCACAGCACCACCTGGACCTGAGGCCTTTGGATTTTCCACTGCAAGTCACTACAATTGATGGGAGAGAACTGTTGGGAGGGGAATTGACCCATCAGACGCCACCCATGAGGATGCGGGTGTCTACCCACTTCGAGGTCATCACCTTTCACGTGGCCACGTTGGCGGGTCCGCCTATCATACTGGGCATGAGCTGGTTGGCCTTGCACGATCCGGTGGTCTCCTGGCATCAACGGTCCCTGACTTTTGGTTCGGCGTACTGCATGGAGAACTGCCTGGGTCTAGAGCAATCTCGACGGTCGGAGGCCAGGATGGCAGCAGCATGCAAAGCAGGGACGACCGAAATTCCTCCATATTATCGGGACCTACAGGAGGTGTTCAGCGAGAAAGAGGCTGACACGTTGCCACCGCATCGACCATATGATTGCCAGATCAACCTGATCCCGGGGGCCATGCTGCCAGTGGGGAAGCTCTACTCCATGTCAGAGCGAGAGATCAAGGACCTGAAGGACTTTATTGAGAAGAATCTAAAGAGAGGATTCATCAGGGAATCCAAGGCGGCACGCGGGAGCCCAGTGTTCTTCGTGGACAAGAAATCGACTAACGAGAAGAGACTCATAGTGGATTACAGGGTCCTAAATTCCCTGACGGAATCTGTGGCCTTCCCAATGCCCCGAATCGACGACGTTCTAGCCAGGGTGAGGAAGGGGAAGATTTTCTCCAAGCTAGACCTCCGGGGGGCCTACAACCTCATCAGAGTGTGAGAGGGCGACGAGTGGAAGACCACCATGTTCACCCCGCTGGGGGCGTTTGAGTATCTCGTCATGTCTTTCAGATTGCAGTCGGGAAGTCACTGTTTCCAAGCCTTCATGCATCACGTGCTAGGGCCGTTGCTGTACCGTAACTGCGCCTGCTTCTTAGATGATGTGCTGGTGTACTCAGACAACGAGGAGCAGCATGTAAAGGACGTGCGTCAAGTCCTGAGCAGACTCAAGGAGCATCGCTTGTGGGTGAAGCTGGAGAAGTGTCGTTTCCACGCGAAAGAGGTGGAGTTCCTGGGTTACAAGTTGTCAGACAAGGGCGTGGCCATGGATCCGGAGAAGGTGAAGGCTGTGGTTGAATGGGAGAGCCCCAAGAACCGGAAAGACATTCAACGTTTCCTGGGTTTCAGCAACTTCTACAGGAAGTTCATCAAGAACTTCGCAAAACTGACGGCGCCCATAACGGACTGTCTTAGTGCTAAGAAAAACTTTGTCTGGACTGAGGAGGCGCAAAGGGGGTTTGAGGAGGTGAAGAGAGTCTTTGCGTCGGAGGAGCAGCTGCTGCACGTCAACCCCGAGCGACCGCTGCGAGTTGAGACAGATGCCTCGGATCGGGCGATAGCGGCAGTGCTGCTACAACCAGATGGAGAAGGGGAGTGGCAGCCGTGTGCTTTTTTTTCTCAGAAGTTGGAAAAGCCGGAGCAGAACTACACTATCTCCAACAAAGAATTGCTTGCGATCGTCGCTGCTTTCAAGCAATGGCGACATTTCTCGATCGGCGCGAGGCATCAAGTTTTGGTGTGCACGGACCACAAGAACTTGGAGTACTGGCATACTGCGCGGGTGCTGTGCCAGAGGCAGATACGCTGGGCGGAGTCTTTTGCCGGCTTTAACTTTAAGATTGAATACGTGCCAGGGGAGCAGAATGCGAGGGCAGATGCGCTGTCTCGCAAACCGGAGCACCTGGGAGAGGAAGGGCCGCTGGTCACCAGACTAATGTTCCCCGAGACCCAGTGGACTTGTGGGGGGGCGTTGGTGAAAGACGACAAACTGATGAGGCTGCTCAGAGAAGATGACTTTGCAAGGCAGAAATGACTGGCAGAATCCGGGACCTGGGAGAAGAGACGGTGGAAGAGGACTAGAAATAGTTCAAAGACTATTTACAAAAATATTATAAGCTATTTGAATGTTAAGAGAATGCATGATAGAAAATAACATGGCATCAATAATTTAGTGGTATGATGTATGAATAAGTGATGATTAAGAAAAGGTTGAAATTTGAAGTAATATTATGTTTAAGTGAAGCAGTTTAATACATGATAAAATATTGAAAGTTTGGGACATAATATCTGAGAATGATAAAATAAGAATTGAAATAAGGTAATAATTTGCTGCTTATAACTATATGGTTAAGAACGCAGGAAAGGGAGATGTGAGGAAGTCCAAAGACCATGAAAATAAGATTTGAGGATAAATTGATTCTGTTGTATTCTTTCTTTTTATTTTATGTTTATTTTCTAAACTTTTTTGTTGTTTTTGTTATGATACTTTGTATGTCTATTGGCTTGTTTTTCTTTTGTTCAAAATCTGTAATAAATATTATTATAAAAAAGGGGGATGTCGAGGGGGGTTTTGAGGTGAAAGGGGGGCTTCTGTACTATCGGGGGGCTTTGTATGTCCCAGGTGAAACCCTCCGGAACAAGATCCTCAAGCAACTTCACGACAGCTGCACGGCGGGACATTTTAGACAACACAAAACTATGCTACTGGTTACCAGGGAATTTTGGTGGCCCAAAGTGAGGGTGGATGTAAGGGAATATGTGAGGCGGTGTGACACTTGCCAAAGGGCCAAAGCGGAAAGGGCGGCACCAGCAGGTTTGCTAGAACCTTTGCCCACACCAGGAAAGCCATGGGAGGTGGTGGCGGTGGATTTTATCACAGATCTGCCCAGGTCTAAGGGCAAAACAGCAATCATGGTGGTGGTGGACCTCCTAAACAAGATGTGTCATTTTGTGGCTTGCTCACACACCGTGACGGCAGAAGAAACAGCCAAGCTGTTCGTTGAGCACGTGTTTAGGCTACATAGGGTGCCCGCACGGGTGGTTTCGGATAGGGGGACTCAATTCACCTCATGGTTCTGGCGCAAGCTCATGGGTTTGTTGCAAGTAGAGGTGAGTTTCACCACAGCAAGGCATCCTGAGACCAATGGGCAGGCGGAGAGAGCAAACGCTGTCTTACAACAGTATTTGAGGTGTTATGTCAGTCAGAGACAGAATGACTGGGTGGACAAACTAGCTCTAGCAGAGTTTTCTTACAATAACGCGGAGAACGTGTCCACAGGGATGACTCCGTTCTTTGCTAATCACGGGCGTCACCCCAGGGCTTTCCCGGGGAGGGGGGAGGAGTCGTGGAGTGTGCCTGCAGCAGAACGCTTTGCGGAGAAAATGGAGGCGATCCACTTACAGCTTCAGTTGAACTTGGAAAGGGCTAAGGAGGTTTACAAGAGGGAGGCCGACAAGCATCGGCGGCCAGGGGAAGTCATCCGGGTTGGGGATAAGGTGTGGTTGTCCACGCAAGGGTTGCCCTGGAAAGGAGGTTGCAAGAAATTCAAACCCAGGAGAGTGGGGCCTTCTGAGGTAATCCAGCAAGTCAATCCGGTGGCATTTAAATTAAGGTTGCCCGAGAGCATGAGGATCCATCCGGTGTTTCACAGGTTACTGCTGTCCCCCTACAGGGAAGGGGGGAGGAGGCAGGGTAGTGGGGAGGGGGAACTCCCACCACCCAAAATGGAGGAAAGGGAGCAGTGCAACGAGGTTACGGAAATACTGGATTCTCGCTGGAGTGGGGAACAGTTAGAGTATCTGGTGGCGTGGGAAGGGGCCCCAAGTTCATAGAATACCTGGGTCCCGGAGAACTGTATCACTGACGAGGGTTTAATGGAGGAGTTCCACAATTTCTTCCCTGACAAACCCAAACCCCGGGGTAGGTTTTTTCAACAGGTGTTTGGGCAGAAAGACGATGAAGAGGAGTTCGAGGGATTCCTACCATCTGACGAGGAGGAAGAAGAAGAGGAAAGTGTCTATTGGGGAACACGGGGAACTGTGGGTTTGAGGGAGGATTGGAAGGCTGTTTTTGAAGATACGGATGAGGAGGAGGGAAGTTTTCCCAGTTTTACCCCCGCCACCCCTGAGAAGGGAGAAATGGGAACAGTTGATTCTCCCGAACGGGAGGGGGCCTTTGAGGAGGGGGTGGATGTCAGGGAATTGGAAGCTGCCGAAGGGCCGAGGGGGGAGAGAGACAAGTATAGAGAGCCTACGTCACTAATCAGCAGCTTTTCGTCTTCATCAGAGGAAGAGACTGGGAGGGGGGAGCCAGTGCCAGGGACCAGCCACTCACAAGACAGAGGAAGCAGGAGGCGGGGGTTGAGAAGGTGGGACTGCTGGGGCAGGCGTAAAAAAAGTCAGACGACTCATCTGACCTTTAAGAGATGGATGTGTGTTTTGAACTCTTGTAACTGCTTTGAAGCTTTCTCAATAAATCTTGTGTACAGAGATGGCTGTGTGCCCGGAGCCTTATCTCGGCTAGCTTGTCAGCACATAACCCTTACAACTATGAACCTGTTGTGTAAAGTTTTGCATTGACTGAACCATTTCTTTCCTAAATTCCAAAAGTTGCTGTGCAAGTAACTCTGTCTGCTCTCTCACCCCATTATCAGGCAGTTTCTCTTGTACACTGGCCCTTCTAGCCGCAGCCGCAGCTGCAGCTTTTCTGGTAACTGTTCCTTCCTGTTTACCCTGCTTTGGATCCATTCCAGTCCGGCTTCCGTGCTGGTCATGGGACCGAGATGGCTCTGGTCGCCCTAACAGATGATCTCCGCAGGCAGCTGGATCGAGGCGGGTCGGGGCTGCTGATTCTTCTAGATCTGTCAGCAGCCTTTGACATGGTCGATCACGAACTCCTGGACCACCGCCTTGCCGACGTGGGGATCCAGGGCACAGTCCTTCAATGGCTGCGCTCGTTTCTCTCTGATCGGGGACAGAGGGTGGCGCTTGGGGGGAATTGTCATCGCGTCACTCCTTGGTGTGTGGAGTGCCTCAGGGTGCGATTCTCTCCCCGATGCTTTTTAACATCTTTATGCGCCCCCTCGCCCAGCTTGTCCGGAGTTTTGGGCTGGGTTGCCATCAGTATGCTGATGACACCCAACTCTATCTGTTGATGGATGGCCAACCTAACTCGGCCCCAGACACACTGACCAGATGTCTGGAACCTGTGGCTGGATGGTTACGTGGGAGCCGGTTGAAGTTAAATCCTTCGAAGACAGAGGTCCTCTGGCTGGGGCGGGACGATATGGGATCGAGGGGGCAACTCCCATCTCTTGCGGGGGTGCAATTAGTGCCAGCACCGTCCGTTAAGAGTTTGGGTGTAATCTTCGATACCTCCCTCTCTATGGAGGCGCAGATTACAGCTATAACAAAGGCGGCATTTTTCCATCTCCGCCAAGCTAAGCAGTTGGCCCCTTATCTCTCTCGCCCTGACCTAGCCACTGTGATCCATGCGACGGTCACCTCCAGACTGGATTATTGTAACTCGCTCTACGTGGGGCTGCCCTTGAGACTGACCCAGAAACTCCAGCGGGTGCAGAATGCCGCGGCGAGACTCCTTATGGGGTCTTCGCTGCGAGATCACATTCATCCGGTTGCACTGGCTCCCGGTGGAGTACAGGATCAGGTTTAAGGTGCTGGTTTTAACCTTTAAAGCCCTATACGGCCTAGGACCCTCGTACCTACGGGACCGCCTCCCCTGGTATGCCCCACAGAGAAACCTACGGTCTGCAAATAATAACATCCTCAAGGTCCCAGGCCTCAGAGAGGTTAGGCTGGCCTCAACTAGAGCCAGGGCCTTCTCGGCTGTGGCTCCAACCTGGTGGAATGCTCTGTCACAAGAGACTAGGGCCCTGCGGGACCTGACATCTTTCCGCAGGGCCTGCAAGACAGAGTTGTTCCACCAGGCCTTTGGTCAGGGCGCAGCCTGACTCCCTCCTCTGGCAACCTGCACAGAATTTTGCTTAATCGGTTGCCATCAATTTGATTTTAACTAATTTTTATAATGAAATATTTTTAGAATGTATGATTATTTGATTGTTTATTTGATTGTTGTTAGCCGCACTGAGCCCGGCTCAGCTGGGGAGGGCAGGATATAAATAAAATTTATTATTATTATTATTACCCGACATGTCTATATCAGTTGCTTCCCAGTGTTATTTTGAATTATTCAAGGTCACACCTGCAAAATCCAACTCTGTCCAGCGGTGAGATTGTTTCCCCCCTCCCAGACTTATTTTCCAGTTTCCCTTTCCCTTTTGTCTGCCTTCTCCATCCCCACTGCAACAAATCATACAATAACAAAAAGAAAGAGCAGAGAGGAAGAAGAACATCCAATAAAATTAAAAGACTTAAAATGTACAGTTGAAAGGGAGAAATAGAAAATAAAATTAAAGAGTCCAAAAAGAAAAAATCAGGGCAGTACAATTTCAGTTTTGTGTCTTTTTATTTTTATTTTTTAAAACTTTTATTTTGCTTTAAACAGGTACATATAAATATAGACAACCAAAATTACAAAGGAAAATTCCTTAATAGTAATGAAAAAAAACCTATAAAAACTACAAAAAATATCGAAGTACATGACACAGAACATAAAGCAACTATGGGAAAGATAAAAGAAAAATAGAAAAAAAAGAAAAAGAAAAAGGAAGATGAGCCAAAGCAGGAAAGCTCATCTATTGTACACTGTTTCGGGATTAGAGTGATCAGTGCTTCTTTCCATGATTGTGGTATATCTTTCCCACCCAGTATATTATTCATTATTCTTTGTAATATAGGGAGGATTACTTCTTCCAGGTTCTTATAGTACATTAATGTGATTCCGTCAAGACCTGGCGATTTGCCACTCTTCATTTTTTTTTATTACTTGAGCTATTTCATCTATTTCTATATTGAAGTTTAGGGCCTCAACTTCTTTTTCCATTCTTGGTAATTTGTTTTGTTGTAAATACTGTTCC
Organism: Podarcis vaucheri; assembly: GCF_965113315.1. NCBI lineage: Eukaryota > Metazoa > Chordata > Lepidosauria > Squamata > Lacertidae > Podarcis > Podarcis vaucheri. The sequence continues at coordinate 29,488,533 of NC_138757.1, forward strand.
ATTTTATTAACCTTTAATTGTTCTTGCTTATACAAATCTTTATAAAAGTTTAAGAATTTTATTTTTACTTTTACTGGGTCTGTTATTTCCTCCCCTTGGTCCAAAATTTTATTTATAACTTTTTTTGTTTGCTTTTCCTTTATCATCCATGCTAATAACTTACCGGGCTTATTGGCGGACTCAAAATACCTTTGTGTTGCCCATTTGATTTGATTTTCTACTTCCTTATTTAATATACTAGAGATATGGGATTGCAATATCTTTATTTTTTGTAATATGTCATGACTTTTTGGATTTTTGATCAACTCTTTTTCATTAATTCATATCTGTTTAGTTAGCTCTTGGATATTATTGTCTTTTATCTTCTTCAGCCTAGCCATTTGTTGTATTCCAAGACCCCTCATGTATGCTTTCCTTGCATCCCAAACTACATTTATATCTGTATTTTGTTTCCCATTTATCTCAAAAAATTCCGCTAACTTGATTTTTGCTTGCGTCACCCATTGGTCGTCTCTCCATATCTCATCGTTCATCCTCCACCTTCCCTTTGTTTGCTTTTTAATTTCCATATGTATTGTTACTGGATTATGGTCTGATATAGTCCTTCCCAGAATTTCTGCTTTTTCTAAGAGGGTCAGCCCTTTAGGAATCCAAATAGCATGTAACCCACCCCCTGATTTTTTAGCTTCCGAGAAGTGTGTAATATCTTTCCCATTAGGGTGTTTAATTCTCCATGAGTCATAGAGGTCAAAATTGTCCACCATCTGGAAAAAGGAGAGCGGTAATTTACCTTCATTGGTAAGTTTCCCTCTAAAAGTTCTATCCCATTCGACCGAGACCACTCCATTCCAATCTCCCATAAGAACAATATTCTCCCCAATATAATTCCATAACTTCTTTTCCAGCTCCTTGAAAAACTCTGATTTATTATTATTCGGAGCATAAATGCCCGCTATGATTATTTTTTCCCCTTCTATCGTAATCCGCACTCCTACAGTTCTACCTTCTTCATCCACAAAAAGTAATTGGGGGTCTAGGCTTGCTTTAACATAAATCACAACACCCCTCTATCTCTCTGTTCCTGATGCAATAAACTCTAGACCCAGGTTTCTATTCTGTAAGACCCTTGTATGACTTTTAGAGATATGGGTCTCTTGTAGGCATATGATATCCCATTTTTTCCTCTTTAATACGTGATTTATTTTATTCCTTTTAAGTTTACTGTTTAGCCCATTTACGTTCCAAGAAATGCACTTTAGTGCCATAAAGTCTTAATGATCATACGTCACCTTTTCAAAATTAAAATTTAGAAATAAAGTCCTATTTTCCAGTTCTGTTACAATCTTGCTTCTTCGGCTTCTTGTGGTTTCTCCCCCCCCCCCCCAAGTCCTTCCAGTTTTTTTTTACGAAAAGAGTCTGCTTCTTCCGCCGATCTGAAGGTCTTGCGTCTTCCTTTAAAGGTAAAAGTTAACCCTTCGGGGAATTCCCATCTAAATAAAATTTTGTTTTTCTTTAGAGCAGTTGTCAGGGGTTTGTAGTTTTCCCTTTTCTTCAGGAGGCGAGTTGGGACCTCTTTCATTATTTCTATGACTTTGTCATCTATACATGAGGCATTACTTCTACTTTTCAGTAACATTTTTTCTTTAAGAAGTCTTGAGTTCAAGAAGACCAGGCAGTCTCCTGGTCCTTTTTTGGTTTTAGGTTTATGTGGTTTTATCCTGAAGATTTTATCAATATCAAGTGATAAGTCCTCCTCCTGAACCCCCAACCAGTCTGCCAGGGCTTTTAATAATTTTGTCGAAATGTCCTCATCCTGGCTCTCTGGTATTCCTCTCAGGCGGAGAATCATTTCCTTTTGTCTCAACTCAAGGACTGCCAATTAGTCCCAAATCTCCTCCTGCATCTTACTTAGGTCCTCTATTTCCCCCTTGTTTTGTCTTGGGTTTTTTCCCAGTTCTTTTTGCTCAGCCCCCATCTTTTTGGTTATTTCCTCTTGCTTCAATGTCTTTGCCTTCACTTCTTGCACTGTCATATCAATTTCTTTATTCTTTGTTGTCAATTGGTTCATTTGATGTGTAAGGTCCATTATAAGAGCTGATTTTTTTTCAATTTTATTGCCCATAGTTACTACTTTCTCTTCCAGTGATTTTATATTTCTGCCTACTGAGTTTATTCTGTCCCCTAAGTCTTTCTGCATGGCAATAAATCCTTTACATCCATACTTGCTTCACCTTCCGCCACCGAAGTTCTCCTTGCTTGGCTGGAAATTAAAGTTTGGCCAATTGTTAATTGCGTTTTCTTTGAACCCATTTGGGTGTTTGGGTATTTATGGATGGCTGGTTGTTTTGAGATTGAGTTCACTTGTCTTTCGATTCCAGTTCTCCGCCTTAGATTCTATATAGTCTCCAAAGATTAAAGCTATTGGGACTTCCCTGTGGGAAGTTTAATTGGATCTAATTTTCATGGGTAATTAATTTTATCTTTATGCTGGAAATATTTGGAATTTTAAATTTCCCCTTTATATCTGATGTTTATGCTTTACAGTTCCTCTAAGCAAGTATTGGCGTTGCGGGTATGGCTATTACTTTTCCTCTTGGCTGTTGTGTCTTTTCCTTCCACATGTGGCCGCTGTGTCGCTCTTCCTACTATTCTTGAGTATTGGCTGTTATGTCTTCTTCCTCCACTAGTGACCACTGTGTAGCTCTTCCTACCGTTTTTGGCTGCTGTAACTTCTTCTTCCACTAGTGGCTGCTGTGCCGCTCTTCCTGCTATTTTTAATTATTATGCCTCTTAGCTGTTATGTCTTCAGTTTTGTGTCTTTAAGAGCAAGGTTGCACTTAATTTGTACTTATCTGCTTGTAATTGTCCCAAATAATGGTGACTTGCAATAGTTCTAAAGTCCAAGTCTCCACTTTATTCCTTATTTGTAATCGCATGGCATTTTGACTTGATGTTTAATTCACAAACATGCTGGAGTTCCAATTGGCACATCTTTCTTGGCAGGCACTTGCAGTCTCTTGGGGCAGTGAGGTTGCTTCGGAAGCTATTCCAGGCTCTTTCCCACTTTCTGGGGTTTCCCCTCAGAAGTGCCAAGAGTTCCCTGCTAGCTCCCCTTTTGTGCCTCCAGACCCCAGAGTCTGGGATTTTTTCTTTCCCCCTTTCCTCTTCTGCACCGCCAATTTTTAAAAGACTGTTCCCCAAACTTCACTACCAACCCAGACATGGATTTCCTGTCCCCAAGATTCGCCCAATCACTGTCAGTCCAGCACGTGAGCTGTGCTTCACCCTCAGCTGACAGTTTGAGCCAAAAATCTTTGGTTTCCTGCAGATACCTGAGCACTCTCTTGATGCCATTCCAGGCAATCACAGCAGGCTTTGTAGCCTCCGTGCTGAGCAGATTCATAGCAAATGCTATATCTGGTCTGCTCCACTGGGAAAGATACAACAAACTCCCTAGAGCGGACTTGATGGGAAGTTTTGCTTCTCCACATAACTCTGGCAAACATCTAAGCTGAAGCATTCCCTCCTCACCCATCCTAGAATGTTCAGTTCACATTGAGTTCATGAAACATCGTACCCTGACCTGTTCTTAAAGCATGGTTGACCACATCTACAGAATACAATAGTTATGCCCTGTTAAGTTTTGCTATATCAATCACTAGTTATAGTTTATATGCTCCTTTAAGTCTTGCTATATCAATCACTAGTTATAGTTTAAGTCTTGCTATATCAATCACTAGTAATTGTTTAATATGAGGTCTTCACGCCTGTCCAATTCTGTGTTCCTTTAAACTATTGATGATTAATGTCTATATGCAACCCTTGCATTGTATTTGTGTTAACCAATCAGCAACAAGCACATATGTGGCAATGCTGTAATATTCAATAAAAGGGACTCCCCGAGACATGCTCGGGAGATGCCTCCCATATGACACTTGTCACTTGTCTGTCGTTTATTTCAACCCAACACGGACTGAAAAACCTCAGGGTTTGAGAACTCAGAATGGTCCCCAAGCTGACTGTCTTTCACATAGCTCGTCTGCATGGGTGTTCTGACCCCTGCACACTCAGCCATTCTGAACTTCTCAAGCAGCTGCTCAATCTTGCCTTTCTGACTGAACAAGAAACTGCCGTCCTGTGTTCTTTCAACCTGGATAGGTAAACCTTTACTGGACCTAGGTGCTTGAGCTTAAAGTGCTTTCCAAGCTCCTTGGCAAAACCTTGCACCTGTTTTTCTGTCTTTGCCACATGGATGATGTCATCCACGAACACCAAGACTAGCTCCTGTGTTTCTCCTGACCCCTTCAGGTACAGACAATGGTCTGCAAGACTCCTCTGGAACCCCATGCTCTGCAAAGCATCATTCAGACACAAATTCCAATTTCTGGCCGATTGCTTCAGACCATAAATGAACTTGTGCAATTTCCACACTGCATCTGGCTTATTGCCCTCAAACCCTTGGAGTAGGTAGCATGTACAGATCCTCCTTGAGGTCTGAGTTTAAATAAGCAACATCGACATCAAAGTGATGCACCTGATGACCTCTTTGTGCAGCTACGGCTAAGAGCACGCATAGAGTTTCACTTCTGGAAGTAGGAGCATACACTTCAGTGTAATGCAGCCCCTTCCGCTGCGTGAAACCTCTGGCTACTAGTCTAGCCTTGTACTTTGGTTCTCCAGTCGCAGTGGGTTTAATTCTGTAAACCCAGTGACAACTCACGGCCTGCTTGCCTGCTGGCAGCGTCGTGGTGGAGGGCACACCTAAAGACCTCATTGAGCTCAATTCCTTCTCCATTGCCTCTTGCCATTTCCTGGCTTCTGCTTCAGGCAACTCCTGAACTTCCTCAAAACACACTGGCTCGCATTGAGCCATACCAACCCACACACTAGTCACCTCAAACCTTTCGGGTGGTTTACCTTACATAGTGTGTGCTGAACGTCTGAGCAATACTTCAGGTGCCCCCTCTGACCCACTGGGGCCAGCTAGTGTGTCCTTATCATCAGAAGACTCCCCCTCTGACTTACTGCGTCTTCTGGACTTCTGCACTGGACTGGTGGGAGATGAAGGTGCACTCCTTTGCTCTAACGTTACTGCCCTTGGAGATGCCCTTTCCTGTTCCTACTCCTGGTCAGGGACCTGATCCTCAGCAGCAGGTTCAGTTTCTACCTCTCCCTCATCAGCAGAGTCAAGCAGACTCTCAGAGAATGTCAGGATTCCCATGGATGCACGTCCACCCACTTTGCTCACAGAACTCAGCACTCCTGCTGACTAGAACCATTGACTGATTGCCCTCTGGGTAAGCAAATCTCCACCCCTTAGTCATACACACAAAATATCATTTTTCCGGGACCTGGGGCCACCCTTCCTGCATTGGGCCTTCGGCACAAGAACCCAAACCTCTCACCCAAACACACAGAAGAAATGCACCTTGGGCTTCTTACCGTGCAGTAGAAAATAGGGTGTGTCCCCTACAACAGAATTATAGGAACGATTCAGCGTGAAATTCGTCATTTTCCAAGCTTCCGCCCAAAAGCGTGGTGGTAAGCCTGAATCAAACAGCAGTGCATCCACCACTTCCTGCAGCGTTCGGTTCCTTCTTTCTGCCACCCCGTTCTCCTGAGGAGAGTGTGCAACTGTCAGCCTGTGACATATCACTTTCTGGTGAAAGAAACCCTGCAAAAGCAGACCCAGTGAACTCCCCACCGTGATCTGATTGGAAACTATAAACTCTTGGTGAGAATTGCAGCTCCACTGCAGTAGCCCACTCTTTTACCACATTGGCAGCTTCACTCTTGTCCTTAAGAATTATTACCCAACCATTTCTGGAAAAATCATCTATCAGAGTCAGAGCATATTTAGCCCCACCCAGACTTGCAACTGGCATAGGGCCACAGATGTCTGCATGGACCAACTCAAAAGGTTTCGTGGCTACCCTGTCAGACCTAGGATAACTGCACGTTTTTACCATTGCCTTTTTGCAGGCTTTGCAATCCAGGAACTTGGCACATGACTTCATTTTGCATCCCTCTGTGCACCCTGGTAGCTTTCTCACATACCCCCAGTTACAGTGGGACATTCTTCTGTGCCACAGATGATGACACATATCGTGAGTGGGAACATTAGCACACTGTGCTTGTGCTGATTCAGTGGTACCTTTACCTGCTTGAGGTGTTTCCAGAACAAAGAGCCTGTTCTGACATTCAACACTGACCAATTGCTTCCCACCCCTGGAAATAGAACACACATTATTTTCAAAGCAAACCTTAAACCCATCTCTAACAAGAGAATACACAGACAGTAAACAATATTGCATTCCTGACATAACAAACGCTTCCAGTTCCGCCTGCAAAAAGGAACAAAAACGTGGCCAACAGTTGTTAGCTGTCTCTGTGATCCAACTGCAAGTGTGACTGCTTTTCCTGCTGAAACAGCTCTGCAGTTCCACATTTGGCCACCAGATGGCAGCAGAAGATGACTGGCTCCACTGTCAATGATCCAACGCAGCACACTGACCTCACTGCTGTTGCTGTCCTTCACTGTTGCCATGGACGCAGCAAGATGATGCGAAGTGCTATCTCTGTCACTTCCTCTGGAACCTCTCCTTGAGTTCCCACGCTGAGCTCCCTTGCTTATCTGGTTGCCATGGGGAACGGCCTTGGAGGCATCCTGTTCCTTGGCTCCCTTTGGGCATTGTCGATGCAGGTGGTTTTCAGAGCCACAAACGAAACAACGACGAGTTGCAAAAGCTTTCACAGTGTCCTCTTTTGCTGCCCCCCCCCTCTTGGAAGCAGGACAGCCTGAGCCAGCTCGCCCCCCCCCCCCGATGCTGGCATTCCTCTTCATCACAGAGGTGCCCTGAGACAAACTGCAACGTCAAATCCGCTGGGGGCATGGCTTCGAGGGTTAAACACAAATTGTCGTAGCTCTTGTCTAGTGAACTCAGAAGAATGTAAACTTTCAAATCGCCTGGAAAGTTCACGTTTAGCTGCCTCAGCCAGTTGAACACAGACACCATCTTTGTGACGTGTTCCCTGATACTGCCACCCAGCTGTAGTTTCAAATCAAAGAACAATCTGGTGACATGGATCTTGGCCCCTGCTGTGGTTCTGTGATAGACCCTCTCAAGAGCCTGCCAAATCGCCTGGGCATTCTCAAGACCTTCAAGGTGGGGCAATTGTGAGGCGTCCACGCTAAGCACTAGCAAGTACTAGGCGTCCACGCTAAGCACTAGGTCTTTGCTCAGAGCAGCAGCAGCAGCTGCTACTGCAGTCGCGGCAGCACTGGCTGCCACCGGAACCGGAGGGGCCTGAGTGCAGTCCCATAGACCCTTGGCTGTAAGCCAGGCCTTAACTCTTCGGGACCACTCCTCCCAGTTCTGTCCATTGAGCCTCTCAAAGGGGATGGTGTAGAACTCCTGGACCTCCGCCATCTTCCTCCCCTGGGGCTTAGCTTAATCACGCTCAGTAGCTTCTGCACCCGGCACCTGGAAGATGAGTCTTTGCCAGTTAGTTCCACTGTCCTAAGCCTCAGGCAGGTCCTGCAGCTGTTTTCTGCTGCTCCACACACAGGCTGAATCCATAACCTGTGCATGGCTGGACTCCATAACCTGTGAAATAAACTGGACATCTGGCATGCTTCCATTGTCCCTCTGGACTTCTCCCAGCTGCTCGGCCAGTTCCCGGAGTCGTTCCTGGGCCCAAGCGTCGACCCGCTGCTGTTCCCGCACCCGAGCCTGCAGTGGCTCAACCTCCTGGGTGGCCAGGAATGCAGCTGGTGGTAGGATCGTGGTGGGTACTGCTTGCTGTACCGTGTCTGCGTTGTCTTCAGGTTTCCGGGACAGGGCATCCGCCTTCTGGTTTTGGGAGCTAGGGATGTAGCGGATCCGGAACTGGAACCGGGAAAAGAACAACGCCCACCGGATCTGCCTTTGGTTCAGCTTGCGGGTGGTCTGGAGGTACTCCAGGTTCCGGTGGTCGGTTCTCACCTCCACTGGGTGTCATGCCCCCTCAAGATGGTGGCGCCAAACCTCAAAGGCCACCTTGATGGCCAGTAGTTCCCGCTCCCACACGGTATAGTTACGCTCCGCTGGGAGGAGCTGGCGGGAATAGTAGGCGCAGGGTAAGAGTGGCGCTTCCGGTCCGCACTGCTGAGACAAGACGGCACCGAGAGCCGTACTGGAGGCGTCAGTCTCTACCACAAAGGGTCGAGAAGGATCCGTATATTGCAAGATTGGCGCTCTCTGGAAACAGGCCTTCAACCCTTGAAATGCCTCCTCTGCCTCTTTGTCCCAGGAAAACGGCGTCTTGGGGCGCAGTAGCCGGGTCAACGGGGTGGTGCGATGAGCATAATCCGCAATGAAGGTCCGGTAATAGTTGGCGAACCCCAGGAAACGCTGTAGGTCCTTGCGGTTCCGAGGTGCCGCCCATTCTCGAACCGCTGCCACCTTCCCAGGATCCATCTGCACCCCACCTGGTGAGAGTCGGTGACCCAGGAAGTCCACTGACCACTGATGGAACTCGCACTTGCTGAGCTTCGCATACAGACGGTGCTCGCGCAGGCGCTGCAGCACGGTCCGGACATGACCCTCGTGGTGCGCCGGGTCACGGGAGTAAACCAGAATGTCATCCAAGTACACCACCACGTACTTGTCTAGCAAGTCCTGGAACACGTGGTTGATGTACCGTTGGAACACAGCAGGTGCGTTGCACAAACCGAAGGGCATAACCAGGTATTCGAACTGCCCGTACTGGGTCCCGAATGCTGTCTTCCACTCATCCCCGGCTCGGATCCGAATCAAATTGTAGGCACCCCGGAGGTCTAGCTTGGTGAACACCTGCGCCCCTTGCACCCGCTCCAGTAACTCCGAAATAAGGGGCAAGGGGTACCGGTCTGGGATGGTAATTTTATTCAGGGCCCGGTAATCATGGCAAAGGCGGAGCTCCCCACATTTCTTTTTAACAAAGAGCACTGGCGCAGCAGTGGGCGAGGTAGAAGGCCTAATGAACCCACGCTCCAGGTTCTTGCGCAAGAAGTCCTGCAGAGCCTCGCGCTCTGGCTCTGTTAAAGAGTATAAGCGACTCACCGGTAGGGGCGCTCCGGGCTGGAGGTCTATGCCGCAGTCAAAGGACCGATGCGGCGGCAGCTGGTCTGCCCCCCGTTCCGCGAACACGTCGTGATAGTCCCGGTACTCGGCGGGGAGCGTTGCAGCAGCCTCCTCAGTGGGCGCAGCTGCTAGCATCTCAGTCTCAGCAGAAGAACTTGGGTCTGGGAAGTGTACGGTCTGTTTGACCCAGTCAATCTGCACATTGTGAGCCTCCAGCCAGTCCATCCAAAGCACCAGGGGGAACCGGGGCATGGAGGCAATATCCAAAGTTCGCATCTCACGGTGCTGTTGGAGGCACAGGACCAGGGGCTGGGTCTCCTGAGTAACGGCACCCGAACGCAGGAGCCGTCCGTCGATTGCCTCCACCTGTACCGGTTCTGGCTTGTTCCGAAGTGGCACCCGATGATGGCCAGCAAAAGCAGCGTCCATATAGGAGCGGGTTGCCCCTGAATCCACTAGAGCATGGGTAAGAATCCAGGGTCCACCTGGAGGGTATAGACGTACCGGAACCATAAGGTGTTGTAGTTCAATTGGTGCGGCCCCATTCTGTGCTGTTTGGGACCCCAGGTAGCCAGGGCCATCAGCTACTGGGGTTGGCGGTTTCCCCTGTGGCTGGCGTTTCTCAGGACAGGACCGGGCATAGTGTCCACTTCCGCCACAATAGAGACATAGATTCCCCTCCCGACGCCGCGACTTCTCTGCGGGGGAGAGGCGTGGCCGCACTGCCCCAAGCTGCATAGGTTCCTCCAATGACTCAGCTGTGCCTGTGGGGCTGCTGGTAGAAACTGGTGCCGAGAACTGGAAGTGCCGGCGGCCCCGAGCCTGACGACGGTCCTCTAGCCGATCGTCTATCTGTAGACTCTGTTGAATGAGGGTGTCTAGCGTGGTGGGGCGTTCCATAGTGGCCAGCTGGTCCAGTATCTCGTCTGAAAACCCCTCGAGATACTGGTCCCGAAGAGCAGAGTCATTCCAGGTCAAGTCCTGTGCCAGCAGCCGGAATTCCGTGGTGTATGCGGCCACCGTGGACTTGCCCTGTTTCAACCGCCGAATCGCCCGGTTGGCTTGACTCCCCTTCTGGGGGTTGCCGAACGCGGCCTCCAACAGATTGCAAAACCCCACATAGTCCGCCAGCAAAGAGGAGTCCTGCCTGAGCAGCGGCAACGCCCACTTGGCCGCCTGGTCTTTTAACAAACTAATCAAAAAGTGCACCTTGGTGCGGTCGTCAGGGAAGTTCCGGGCTCGCCCCTGAATGTACAGCTTGGCCTGGGCAAGAAACATGGGAAAGCTGGCCGGGGCCCCATCAAATTTCTCAGGCAAGGCCACTGGGTACTTGCCAGGAGCTGGGGCGTCGGCCCCAGGAGCCGGGAGGGCGTCCAACCGCTGCTGAAGTGCCGTAACCGCGTTACTGAGCTGCTGCACGGTGTGCGTCAAGGCCTGGTTCTCCTGGGCTATTGCCAACAGTCTAGCCGCTTGGTCGGCCATGGCCTCTGACTCTTCCCGAACGCACCCCAACAAAGAGGGAGTGCGGGTGTGGCGGGAGCAAACTGTGCTGGTCCCGGGGGGAAAGGTACTAATACCGTATCCGAAGTTCAGTCCAGAGTCACTAGCAGGGTAGACGATCACTAGATGAGACGCGAGGTCCGAAACAGGGAGCCGGGCGGGGAAGCAGGTACGCTGGTAGGGCAGCAGCAGGAAGCCAGGCGGGTAACAGGAACACTGGTAGAGCAGAAGCAGGGAGCCAGGCGGGGAACAGGAACACTGGTGGGTCAGCAGCGGGCAGCCGGGCGAGGAACAGGCACACCGGGAGTGCAGATCTAGGTCTGGGTAAAGCAGATACTCCACAACGACATTGCTCCCGCAACCTGGGACCGGGCTGCCTGACCTTTATCTTCTTCTAAGGCCGGGGGCGGTCCCGGCCCCCAGGAGCCCCGCCTCTCCTGGCCTTAAGGCGAGCACTCCTCCTGGGAGAGACCAGTTCCCTTCGCCTCTCTGACCTAAGCCTCTGCAGTTCAGGAGAGGCCGAAGGGTTACTGGGCCCCGGGGGAGGCTCACCTGTAGCCACTGAGTCCTCCAGCACCTCTGGGGCCAGAATGGTCTCACCTGGTGCCTGCCCCTGAGGATCTGGCACAGGTGCAGGCTCCTCAGCATCTAGGCCTTGCCCCAGTTCAGCCGGCCCTGGAGGCGGGGACTCCTGTGCCGGCTGGGATTCCTCCGGTTCACTCTCAGACTCTGAATCCCAGGCCATCACACCGCATTTCCCACGGTACTTGCCCATCCATCACAGTCTTTGGTGTCCTCTGGCATGGAAGTAAGATGAGACTTGACAATCTGTAATGGCTTGGCTCTCCCACAGAAGCGAGACACCGGTCGTAATTATCTCAGGTTTATTGCTCAAACACATAAATCACCCCGGAGCTCCTTCACTCCGTGTCTGACTCCAGGTTCGCAGTTGCCGAGTCTAAACTCTGCCCCTTCCTCTTCGCTGCCAAAGTCCCACTTCGGTGGGTGTGATTTAGAATAATAATAATTTAAAATTTAATGAAAATTTATTATTTACCAGCCACCAACAGAATATTAAAAAGATAAAACATAATATACTGCAAACTTTCCTAGGCCTGTAATAATGATAATAATAATTTTAAAATGAATAATAATAATAACGCTGGTCAACAACAAATTTGTTGTCTGTGTTTTTTCAGATGATTTAGGATGAATCTGATGCGCTGAATCCAAAAATCACATTGGTTTTGCTCAATCAGGTCAAGTTTTTGAGCTATGGAACATGTCATTTTTTAACGTTTTTGTTCACATGTACGCTTGTGTGGAGCATTTTAGAAGAAGTTGGTGGGGGTAAAATGCCATGTCAAATAATTGTTTTGATTGGAAATGTTTATTTTAATGACAAGAAGTATTCAGGTCCGATAGTTCTGGGTGATTATGTCGAAAAGGGATCAGTTTGAAGTCATAAAACCTTGAAATCTTCCATAAATTGGTGCAGCAAAGCATAAAGTTATTTTGGTATTACACTTGGTGACCAGGATAAAGCTTGGGCGCCACACATGGTGTGCAAGGCATGCACCGAGACTCTACATGGGTGGACCAATGGCAAGAGGAGTCTGAACTTTGGAATTCCCATGCTTTGGAGGGAGCCGACAAACCATGTCACTGACTGCTACTTCTGCGCTGTTGATGTGACTGGGATCAACAGAAAGAACCGGAGCAGCCTCAAGTATCCTGATCTTCAATCAGCACGTCGTCCTGTAGCTCATTGTGATGAAATTCCAGTGCCTATCTTCGGAAAACTTCCTGACATTAGTGACGAAGATGCCTCCAGTGTTGAAGGACATGAAGAAGAAGAAGTGGTTCTTGAAGATGATGCTCCACATCCATTTTCCCCAAAGGAGTTGAATGATCTAGTTCGCGACCTCAGCTTGTCAAAGGACTCTGCCGAACTGTTGGCATCCAGATTGAAGGAAAAAAACCTCCTCTCTGACAGTGCTCGCATCAGCTTCTTCCGCAACAGGCATCAAGAGTACCTCCGTTTTTTCTCGGAAGAGAAGGACTTGGTGTACTGTGCAGATATTGCGCAGCTTCTGCTCAAGCTTGGAGTGCCACAGTACGAACCCAAAGATTGGAGACTGTTCATTGACAGCAGCAAGCGATCACTGAAATGTGTTCTGCTACACAACGGCAACCAGTTTGCCTCTATACCCCTGGCTCACTCGACTACACTGAAGGAGAACTATGAAGCGGTGAAGTATGTGCTGGAGAAAATTGGTTACGATCAGCATAAGTGGTTTATTTGTGTTGACCTGAAGATGTGAACTTTTTGTTGGGACAACAGTCTGGCTTCACCAAGTACCCATGTTTTCTGTGCATGTGCAGTTTCTGCTAATATGGAGTTATTTGTACAATAAAGTTTTACATAATTCTTAAATATTATCCATTCTCTAGTTGTTTTTTGTTTCGATATTCCTCTAACTGATACCATTAGTTTTGCTAATTGTAGATATTCTAACATGAATATCTGCCAATCTGTAATCTCTGGGAGCGTTTCATTCTTCCAGTTCTCTGCTATAAGGGTTCTAGCTGCTGTTATACCATACATAAACAATGTTCTTATATCTTTTTTTATTTCTGGTGGTAATATACCAAGTAGGAAAATCTCTGGGGGGGTTTTAAAGGTGCTTTTAAATAGTTTCTTAAACTTGTTATAAATATCACTCCAGTGTTTGCCAATGGCTACACATGTCCACCACTTATGATAGTATGACCCCTCCTCTTTTTTGCATTTCCAACAGGTTGATGTTTTCCCTTTATACATTTTAGCAAGCTTTTTGGGAGTAAGATGCCATCTATATACCATTTTCATGGTATTTCCCCTGAGACTATAGCATGATGTGAATTTAATGTCTGTTGTCCATACTCTCTCCCATTGTTCCATAAGTATATTATGCCCAAAGTCCTGCGCCCATTTAACCATAGCTGTTTTAACTTGTTCCTCTTTTGTTTCCCATTCAAGAAGATACTCATACACTCGTGAAATATTTTTCTTTTTGTTAAATATTAATTCTTTCGAATCGAGATGTTTCCTTTGCAATTCCTTGTTTTGGATCTATAGTTAATCTTTGATGTAGATGGAAATATTGTAGCCAATCTGTTAGCAAGTTTTTAATTTCCTCATATTTCTTCAATGTTGGTTTATCCTTATCTACTTCCAGGACTGATCTGTATGTCAGCCATTCTCCTTTCATGTTTCTTTTTATAACTGCCATGGCTTCTGTGGGTGAGGTCCACAGGGGTATCTTTGGCTGCAATATTCCTTTGTATTTAATCCATATTTTGTATAACGATTTCATTATCACATGGCTCAAAAATCCCCTGTGGACTTACACTTTGTCATATACTAAATATGTGTGCCAGCCATACCTATTATCGTGGCCTTCTAGATCTAATGCGTCAGTTTCTTTTAACGTAATCCAATCTTTTATCCATTGCATTCCTGCAGCCTCATGATATAATTCCAGATCTGGCAATGCAAATAATCCTCTTTCCCTTTTATCTATCAATAGCTGATGTTTGATTCTCATTTTCTTCCTGCTCCATATAAATCTGGCTATGTGCTTTTTCCATTCCTTAAAACAGGTCATTCCTCCTAATATTGGTATTGTTTCAAACAGGAAAATCATTTTGGGAAGATACTCATTTTCACTGCCGAGATTCTTCCCCATAGGGTAATGTCAGGGAACTGCCATCGGCTCAGAGGCGAGAGGGGCAGGGGCAAATGGATTACAGAGAGCCTCCAAAAATCGTGGGAAGCAGCACTTCCTCAGTGGAGGAGGAAAGCCCCGCCTCTAGTGGGGAAGAGCTGCAGGGCTCGGAGGATGCAAGGCAGCGCCAGGACACCGTGCCTGAGCAAAGCGGGGAGGAGGGAGGTCCCCCGTTACCCAAGCCTTCCTTGCGCAGTAGGCTTTCGCGCAGAGAGGGGAGGCGTCGGCTGGGGGTCAAGAGACTACTCTGCTGGGGAAAGTTTAAGGACCGCCCACTCTCAGAGTCTGCTAGTGAGTGAGCAAGACATGAAATTGAGGCGTTCTGCATTGTAAAGGTTTTTGCACCAATAATAAAGCTTTTGAAAAGACCAGTGAGGGACCTTGCCTGATCGCTTTCGAGCAACCACCCGATAGCCGTAACAGTTAAGATGGAGTTTATTCCATATTTTTAAAAATATCTTTCCAAGTTTTAATATAATTATCTTCATATAGGTTTATATTTCTGTTTGAAATCCAAATCCCTAAATATTTTACTTTATTTTTAATTTCTAAACCTATTTTTTCTTGGAGTTCTTTTTTCTATTCCTGGATTAAATTTTTGGTCAGCAGTTTAGTTTTTTGATAATTTGATAATTTATTTTCAGCCCCATCATTCTTCCATATCTTCTGGTTGAGTTTATGGCTGCTGGTAGGCTTTGCTTCCGTTCTTGTGTTGTTATAATCAAGTCATCAGCAAATGCTCTAACTTTATAGGTTTTCTCCCCATGCCTTATCCCCTTTATATTCTCATCTTTTCTAATATCATGAAGGAGTTGTTCTAGTGCTAATATGAATAACAAAGGTGACAGGGGACACCCCTGTCTAGTCCCATTTGTAATTAAGATGTTGTCCATAGGGTTGGAGTCTGGCTGTTTGTTGCTCATATATTGCTTCTATTCCCTTCCTAAACTGTATCCCAGTTTCCATTATTTCCAACTGTTTTTTCATATAGCGCCAAGAGACGTTATCAAACGCCTTTTCAGCATCCAGTAATTATAAAGCTGTCACTGTTGGCTTCTAAATATTCTAAAATATCTATGATGTTTCTAATATTCTCTGAAATCTGTCTGCCTGGGAGGAATCCAGCTTGGTTCTGATGAATGACATCTATAATAGCCTCTTTAAGTCTATTCGCCATAATATTGGCAAAGATTTTATAGTCACAATTTAAAAGTGATATTGGCCTGTAGTTGGACATTAACTCTGGATCTCCTCCCTGTTTAGGTATAAGGGTTATGTATGCTTCCTTCCAAGACTCCGGTATTTTACCATGATTGAAAATGTTCATTATTTCAGTTAGTGGTGTTGTTATTATTTCTTCCAGTTTTTTATAATATTCTGCTGGAAGGCCATCTGGAGCAGGTGTTTTACCTGTTTTTATTTTCTGGATGGCATTTTTAGTTTCTGCCTCCCATATCGGAGCATTTAACTTTTGAAGCTCCTCTTTCTTAATCTCTGGGATTTTCTGTTGGCGTAAATAATCTTCCATTTCCCCTCCTGTATCTGCATCTTTTTTATATAAATCTCCATAGTATTTCAGAAAGTTTTGTATTATTATCTTGGGATCAACTATATATTTCTCACCAATTTTTATTCTGTTTATTTGTTTTTCATTATTTCTTTTTTTGAGTTGCCATGCCAGGTATCTTCCTGACTTGTTGACAGATTCAAAGTTATTCTGCTTATACAGTCTCAAGTTCCGAATCCATTTCTTGCTCTATTTTAAGCGTATATTCTGCCTGCAATGGTTTGACTTCTTTTTTAATTTTATCATTGGATGGCTGTTTAGCTAATTCTTTTTCCTTGTTCGTTATTTCTTCCAACAGTCCTATTTTTCCTTTTCACTTTCTTTTCTTGCCATCATATTTTGTTTTATAAAGTACCCCCTTGTCAGCTTCGTTCCGGAGCTGACAGAGGCTGGGAATGAGAACAGACAAAGAGAGATAAGGACGCTGGAATGTGAGAGGGAGGAGGGACAGCCTAGTGGCATGGCTTCAGAGAACAGAGAGCAGGCAGCAGATAGCAATGGTAACCTGATCCCTGAGCATAGTGAGCAAGGAAAGGGGAGCCAGAGCAGAGTTACACAAAATAGCAGTCTTAGCTCAGAAACAGAGGGAGAGAGGCCAGGAATAGCCAGCCCAAAAACTTGAAGGCACGAAAAGGTCAGGGAGAGGAAGGGAAAAGAGCGAAAGCGAAAGGGTTTTTTTCCCCTGTTGGAGGAAGAGGAAGGGGTGGAGTTTAGACTTGGCAACTGCAAACTTGGAGTCAGACACAGAGTGAAGGAGCTCCGGAGATTGCCAAGTCTCATCTTACTTCCACACCGGAGGACATCAAAGATTATCACAGCTAAAATGGCCGCTGTTTCTTTAATGCTTAAAAAAGCTGGGTCAGCATGAGTCAGCGGCCTGCACCGGGTTGTATATATAGAGTGAGAAATGTTAGTTTGGTGTTGGGTTGGTTGGTTAGTGAAAGCTGGTAGTGTTGATGTGTATAGTTGGTCGGTGGCTTTTGCAGAAAGACTTTTAAGAATAAAAGCAGAAAGTACTCTGCAAGGATACTTTTCTCGTGGACTCTTTTGTGCCGACTAGGGTCCGAGGACCAGGCTGAGGCAACAAAGGGAGGTCAGAACCTTTTTTTTTTTTTTTTTTACAATCACTGACAAATATCGTGATGGATGGGCAAGTACCGGACGTGGGAAATACAGCTGAGGGAGCAGCGGGAAGGGCAGCAGAGCCCACAGACCCCATAATAGAATTAAGAAGCTACACGTGGCAGCTCAAAAGCTAACTAGATATTTTGGCAGGAGCACTGCAGGAACAGAGGTTAACTTCAGAACAGGAAAGGAACCTCAGAGCCAGCAGGGGACCTGGACTGAACCCAGCTAAATACAATGGAGATACAGAAAGTTATGCAGCCTTTAGAACTGAAGTCAGATACATTTTGGACTTCAGCTGAATTCAGCTCAGATAAGCAGTGTGTGGTGTGTCTGATCAGTTGGCTGGAGGGAAGAGCTAAGGACTGTGCTATCAACCTTATGGAGACCCAACACAGCGCTCTAGGGAACCTGCAGGAGTTCTGGAGACTGATGGATGCCATGTTCAAAAGCCCACTAGAGCACGCTGCTGCAGAGCAGCAACTACTGAACTTGCGACAAGGGGGTGACTCTGTGGCCTCTTACTGGACTACCTTCAATTCACTAGTGCACAAGGTTGGCTGGAGGCAGAACACAGGGCCTCTTGCCACCATGTACCGCGCAGGACTGAGTCCATAGATCCTGGATGAGATGGCGAAGATGCAACCCATGCAGTCACTGGAAGAGAAAGTTCAAGCGTCCTTACAGCTAGGGCTATGCCAACAGCAGAGCAAGCTAGAGAAGAGGGGGGCAGAGGTGCCCTTGTGGGTAAGGGCCCACACTCCCAAGCTTCCGGAACGGGGGTTGGCAGCACACCTAGTCAAGGAGAAGCTGTTGAACCGATGCAGATTGGATTGGTGGAAAGGGAGAGAACCAGGTGGGCATGGAAGGAAGGGAGAAAACAGCGTCGGGAGACGCGCACTTGCTTCGTGTGCACCAGGCAGGGGCATTTGGCTAAACAGTGTCCTGATAGGAAGACAGGGGGATCCCTTTCATGGGGCAGGGCAGAGGAAAAACCCAAACCCCAAGCAGAACAGTCTGTAAACGGCCAATCCCAGCCCTTAAGAGAGGCCAGGGGCTGGGAGACAAGTCAGTAGAGGGGCCTCAAATGGAACCAGCCATTCCTGGGATAGCTCTGCCCATGACGCTACAACTCCCAGATGGTCGCAGGGTGCAAGGGCAAGCATTGGTGGATTCGGGGGCGTCATTAGACTTTATAGATGCATATTTCGCGAAGCAACACAACCTTGGGACACAGCAACTAGACTCCCCAATAGAGGTACAGACGATAGATGGTCGACCCTTAATGGGGGGGATGTGGTTCAAGCCCCACAACCGTTAGAGGTGGAAGTGGTGGGGCACAAGGAGACAATGAGGTTCCACGTCACTAAGTTAGCGACACACCCCATAGTCCTGGGAATGACATGGCTCACAATCCTGTCGTGCCCTGGGGTCAACGCTCCTTAACGTTCGCATCAGCCTTTTGCAAGCAAACTGCTTGAGGCTTCAAGTACCTAGAGAAGTGGGAGGGGGGTGGAGGTAGGAGGGAAATTCATGGGAGAAGAGAGTTCCATACCCCCGCAGTATAAGGCCTTCAGAGACATGTTCTGCGAGAAGGAGGTGGATCAATTACCCCCACACTGCCCTTATGACTGCAAATTAGACTTGGTGCCAGGGGCCCAGATACCCACCAGTTGCCTCTATTCCATGTCAGAGATGGAACTAGCCGAGATGAGGGAGTTCTCGCATAAGAATTTGGTGAGGGGTTTTAGCTGACCAACGAAGGCACCAGGGGGAGCCCCAGTTTTCTCTGTAAGCAAGAGGGACACCCCGGAAAAAAGACTCATTATGGACTATAGGAAGACCAACAAGCTCATGATTCCCAGCCAGTACCCCTTGCCACGTATTGGGAATCTGCTGGAGACGTTGAGATCAGCAAAAAAATTCACCAAGTTGGACCTGAGGGGGGCCTACAACCTGATACGTGTGAGGGAAGGCGACGAGTGGAAGATGGCCTTTAATACAAGATATGGGACCTTTGAGTACTTAGTGATGCCGTTTGGGTCGCAATCGGGCACAGCCACCTTCCAGGCCTTCATCAATCATGTTTTGGCAGACTTGCTAGACAGGAACGTGGTATCTTACGTTGATGATCTTTTGATATACTCAGAAAGTCCTGAAGAGCACATGCGACACTTAAGGGAGGTGTTGCAACGGCTGAGGGAGCATAGACTCTACACCAAGTTGGAGAAGTGTCAGTTCCACATGACAGGGGTGGAATTTTGGGGGTATGGCGTGTCTCCTGGTGGGGTGCATATGGATCCGGTGAAGGTGAAGGCGGTGTTGGAGTGGCAGAAGCCTAAGACCAAGAAGGACTTGCAGAGGCTTCTTGGGCTTCGCTAACTACTACAGGAAGTACGTGCCTAACTACTTGCAGCTCACCACACCCCTCACTGACTGCTTGAGGGGGAAGAAGCCGTACGTCTGGACGGAGAAGGCGTGGTGCGCGTTTGAGAGGCTCAAGGAGATGTTCGCCACAGAGAAGTACCTGCACCATGCAGATCCGTACAGACCGATGGTAGTGGAGACCGATGCTTCTGAAAGGGCAGTAGGAGCGGTGCTGCTGCAGGAAGACAGCCACAGGGACTTAAGGCCGTGTGCATTCCACTCGCGGAAGCTGAACACCTCGGAACAGAACTACACCATTTGGGAAAGAGAGCTGCTGGCTATAAAAGAGGCCTTAGAAACATGGAGGCATTTCCTAGAAGGGGCACGGCACCAAGTGGAAGTGTGCACGGATCACAAGAACTTGGAATATTGGCAGACCACGAGACAACTGAACCAGAGACAGATCAGATGGTCGCAGTTCTTTTTTTAAAAAAAATATTTTTTATTAACAGACCAATCAAATCACATTAATTCCAAATCACATTAGTTCCAAATTATACAGCCAAATTTTTAAAATTTTGTTGGGGGTACCCATACTTCGAGCTCCGAAAGGGATCCAAACATCACTCTTTATGCTGCTTTAATTACACAGTTCTGTCCAGATAGTCTCTTTGTTCTTTTCCTCATCTTCTTATTGTTATCATATATTCCTTTCTTTGTGATCTCTGATAATCTTCACAAGCGGGTTGAAAACAAACATATCCTGTGTGGATTTTACACTCTCCAAGAGCCATATCACATAAAGGACAGACGCCATTTCCACACCTCCATTCCCACAGTCTGTCTGTTGATTTCCACAGGCCTGCCAATCTGTATCTCAGGGGGCCCTGCCAGGTCAAATTCACATTCCGATAACCATACATTCACATTCCGATGACCATGGTCCTCCTCCCCCTCGTCCTCCTGTGGGCAGGCCTGTCTTAACGAATCTCCATTTGTAACTGTGTCACAAAGCTTTTTTCCCATTCCCGATGATTCCCACCAGTCCTCTCTTTGATCAGTAATTCATTTCCACACAGTTCTTAATCTCCTGCTTGTGATTAGTAATTTGCAACGATTCTTTCTCTCGGGGGGGGGGTGTTATTGGGTACTCACATAAGACAAAAAAAGAAAAGTTTTTTCCTCCCCCCCTTTCCGTTTCGCTCCAACATACCGATCTTTTAATGATGAGTCTTCACTTAATTTATTGTCCAGCCCGTCGCTCCGCATCACAGAGATCCCATTAATCAGCAGTCTTTACTCCCAATCTTCACTTGAAGTATGTGTATTTGCTTCTTTTTCCAATTATATATTTCGAGCTGATGCAAACCAGTGCGCAATCAGAGACAGCATCCGGGAGAGCCGACCCCACCCGAGGGCTTCGTGCCTAGTGCCCTCACCCCCTTCTTTCAAATCCGGGGGTGAATTGTGGACACAGCAGGCAAGGCAGTGCCCCCCATTCCCTTGGGGGGCAAGGGAGGCTGCATACTCCCATATCAGCCTCTTAATTACCTCGTGTGGGTCGGAGAGATTTTATTGTTGGCCATCTTTCAATGCGCCCCCTGGTGGCCCCCGGTGGTCGCAGTTCTTTGCCCGCTTCAACTGCCGCATACAATATGTACCGGGGCACCTGAACCAGAGGGCGGACGCCTTGTCCCGGAAACTGGAATACATGAAGGGAGAACAGAAGCAAGAATTGAAACACATTCTGAAGCTAGAACAGTTGCAACTAGCAGCAATGTTGATTGTCAGAGTAGAGGAGTTCAAGCGCCAAACACAAGGAGATGAATTTGCGCAGCAGAAACTGGTAGCGATATGTAGCAAGGAGAACAGCACTGAAGGATTCACTGAAAGGAAAAACCTCTTGTTTAAGGGTGAGGTGCTCTACTTGCCAGAAGGTGATTTGCGGGCACCAGTCATGTGGCAGTGCCATGACAACTTGACGGCGGGTCACTTTGGGCAGTACAAGATCGTAGATCAACTAAGGAGACAGCTTTGGTGGCCTAGGATGAGAGAAGAGGCCCAGGAGTATGTCAGGGCATGTGACACTTGCCAACGGGCAAAAACACCTAGAGCAGCACCAGCGAGACTTCTGCAACCGCTTCCGACTCCGCAAGGACCTTGGGAGGCGATCGCGATGGATTTTATCACAGACTTGCCGCCTTCTCGAAAGCAGACAGTCATCTGGGTCGTGGTGGACTTGTTCACGAAAATGGCGCACTTCGTGCCATGCCCAAAGCTGCCGTTGGCACAGGAAATGGCCCAGATGTTTGTAGACCACGTGATCAGACTGCACGGGCTGCCGTCACGAGTGATTTTGGATAGAGGAACACAATTTACCTCACAGTTTTGGAGGAAGCTGATGCAGCTTTTGGAAGTTGAAGTGTGTCTGACATCAGCGAGACACCCTCAAACCAATGGAGAGTCAGAGAGGACCAATGCTACGTTGCAGCAATACCTGCATTGCTACGTGAACTACCAGCAAGAGGATTGGGTAGATAAATTGGGACTAGCAGAATTCGCATATAACAATGCGGTACATGCGTCTACCCAACAAACACCATTTCTGGCCAACTATGGACGACATCCGAGGGCGTTTCCAGAACCAGAGGACACCTTGTTGGTGCTGGCGGCAGAACAGTTTGTAGGGGAGATGCAGGCGTTACAGGAACTACTGAGAGAAAAGCTGGACGCAGCTAAAAACGCGTATAAGAGGAATGTTGATGAATGTAGACAGCAGGGAGAAGAGATCAAGGTGGGGGACGGGGGACAAGGTGTGGTTGTCGGCCAAGGACATACCAACAAAGGGGAGGTGCAAGAAGTTAGAGGCAAGGCGGTTGGGGCCATTTGAAGTGGTAGAACAGGTAAACCCGGTAGCGTTCAAACTGAGATTGCCTGCCTCAATGAAGATACACCCTGTATTTCACAGGGCTCTCCTGTTACCATACGTTCCTGCACATCCCTACCAGGAACCTAAACAGACGCCTCCTCCCCCAGTCATGGTGGAGGATCAGGAGGAGTTTGAGATCCAACAGATTTTAGACTCAAGACTGTGTAGAAGACAGTTACAGTATTTCGTGTCATGGAAAGGTTATGGACCTGAAGAAAACTCCTGGGTACGAAGCCAGGATTTACACACCCTAGACCTGCAGCGGCAGTTCCACCGTAGGTTCCCCCAGCAGCCCAAGCCCAGAAGGTGGGAGGAAGAGAATGACCTTAGCGAAGAAGCAGCTGAGGAGAGTGGCACATGGTGGGCACCAGAGCAGAGAGAGCCCTCCGAGACAGGCAGCGAAGCTGAGGAGGAGAAGGAGGGGCTTAGAGGAGAGGGTGATGTCAGCTTCGTTCCAGAGCTGACAGAGGCTGGGAATGAGAACAGACAAAGAGAGATAAGGACACTGGAATGTGAGCTGGAATGTGAGAGGGAGGAGGGGCAGCCTAGCAGCATGTCTTCAGAGAACAGAGAGCAGGCAGCAGGTAGCAATGGTAATCTGATCCCTGAGCATAGCGAGCAAGGAAAGGGGAGCCAGAGCAGAGATACACAAAATAGCAGTCTTAGCTCAGAAACAGAGGGAGGAAGGCCAGAAATAGCCAGCCCCAAAAACTCGAAGGCGCGAAAAGGTCAGTGAGAGGAGGGAAAATAGCAGAAGCGAAAGGGCTTTTTCCCCTGTTGGAGGAAGAGGAAGGGGCGGAATTTAGACTCGGCAACTGCGAACTGGGAGTCAGACACGGAGTAAAGGAGCTCCGGAGTGATTTATGTGTTTGAGCAATAAACCTGAGATAATTAAGACCGGTGTCTCGCTTCTGTGGGAGAGCCAAGCCATTACACCCCTGATGACCGCTTTACTCGCATCCCATATTGTTCTCACATCACTGTCTTGTTTGTTATTCAATTCAAAATATTCTTTCATTTTTTTTTGCCCCTTCTATTATCTTTTTGTCTTTTAATGATTCATTTAATTTCCATCTCCTTAATCCTGTTGTCCAGTCTGGTTTTATTTTCAACAAAACCAGACTGTGGTCCGAAATTGTTTTCGGAAGTATTTTTGCCTCTTCAATTCTTCCTAGTATCTCTTTCGAGAGCCAAATTTCTTCTATCCTACTAGCTGAATTATTTGGCTTGGAAAAATATGTATATTCTCTCTCAGTTCTATGTTTATATCTCCAAGAGTCCACTAAATCTAATTTTTCAATCAGTTTCTCAAAGGTAGATGGTAATTTCCCGTGGTTTTTTCCTCCTCCAGATCTATCTAATTGTGGGTTTATTACCCCATTAAAATCTCCCATTAATATTATTTTGTTCTCCAGATAGTCCATCAACTTTTTTTCTAAATTCTTTAAAAAGGCTGCTTTTTCCCATTTGGTGCATATATTCCAACTAGTATCAATTTCCCCCCTTGATTTCTAATTTTAAGTATCACTATTCTTCCTTTCAGGTCTGAAAATATCAATTCTGGATCCAGACTAGATCTACCATATATTACCACTCCTCTTTTGTTAACTTGGTCGGCTGCTATAAATTCATTTCCTGATCTGGCATTGATCAAAACTCTTCTATGTTCTTTTGTAACATGTGTTTCTTGTAGGCAGATAACATCATTTCTTTGTTTTCCCAGTATATGCTCTATTTTGTTTTTCTTTTCATTTAATCCGTTAACATTCCACAACAGTATTTTTAAATTCAACTTTATTTATTAAAATTAGATATATCACAGAGTTTATTTACAATATATTTTATTGTTATTGTTTGTTTATTATTATTATTATTATTTTGTTTATTCTCTTAATCACTTCCCGAGCTGTCTTCTTGGTTTGCAATATTGGATTTTACGTTTTTTTGGCTGGATTCTTTTTCTACAATTTGTCTATCACGCCCTAATTCATCTCTGAATGTTCTTTAAAAATTTTCTGCATCTTCCACTGTTTCTAGTCTTCTTCTCTTCCCTTTGAAATTAAAAGAAATTCCTTCAGGAAATTCCCATTTGAAAATTATTGTCTTTGCTTTTAGGGCTTTTGTCAGGAATTGATATTTTTCTCTCTTTTTAAGCAGGCATGGCGGAATCTCTCTCAGAATTACAATTTCCTCTCCTATTTTGAACAGCCTTTTCCTTCTATGCTGTAAAATCATATTTCTTAATTTATTTGATGTTAATGTGATTAGACAATCCCCAGGCCATTTATTTGCCTTTGCCTTTCTAGAATTTACCCTGAATATAATTTCTACGTTTTCTATTATTTCATCTTCTTTTATCTCTAGCCAACTTGCTAGCTCTTTTATAATGATTTTTTTGTATATTTTCTTCTGGATTTTCAGGGACCCCTCGTATCCTGAGTGTTTTCTCCTTAGTCTGCATTTGTAAAATAGATAGAGCGTCCCATGTTGCTTCCTGTGTGATTTTGAATTCATCATTTTTTTCCGTAACCCTCTCACATTCTTTTCTGTTCTCAAATTTTAAAATTAATGATAATAATAATTATCATTCTCCAGCCACTGTGGGTGACTCCCAACAGAATACAGTATCAAAAACATGACAAAACTTACAAGCTTCCCTCAACACGGCTTCCTTCAGGTGTCTTTGAAAAGTTGCAGGAAACTCTGACGAGAAAAAGCACCAAACATCTGGCCCCGCCCACAAACCGATCTGTGATTGGCCAAAAGCAACGAAAAGGCCGACCTATTGCTGCCGAGGTCCACCCCCCACTTTTAACATGGAGGCACTTCAAAAATATTTCCCTCTCCCAAAATGGCACTGGAGGCAGTATCCACCCTTTTCCACCATGGAAGCATTCCTGACTGCTGTTTCCCTCTTCAGTTCTGGAGCCCGCCAACTCTCCAAGGGCCATTGTCTATTTTCCGCCCTCTTTCCCATTCTTCTTCTGCTCTACATGCCTCTCCTAAGATGGCTGTCGTGGGGTCATTCTGGCCCGTTTCTCCCACCTCTTTCTATCCTCGCTCCTCCTGCACCTCCCTCTTCTGACCCCACGAGAGAACACCTGTAAATGTTTGTTTTCTGTTGTTGTTGTTTTTATTGTTAATGTTGCTGCTGTGTGCATGTGTTGAGCGAGGGGGTCCTAGGGGGGCCATTTTGGATGAGGGCAGTGTAACTGGAAAGAGGCACCACCGGAGGAGAGGCAAACAGACCGGAGGGGGGAAGAAAGGGCAGAAGACGCGCCACCGCCACCATGTTGGTTGAGGGCAGTTGGGCCTAGCCTGGCCATTGGGTGGTGCTGGTCTCCCTTGTGAGGTGAGTGCCCCATCTCTCTCACGGGGTCCCAGGATAAGTTGGGGGTCCCTGCGGAGAAGGAAGGCCAGAGGTGTGATGGAGTCCGGCAGACTTCCCTGCATTCCAGTCTGCTTTCAGGACTCAGCAGAGGGTGCACAGCACGGCCACTTGGTGTGTAAGCTTGCAGAAGACAGAGTCCACATGCTGTTGTTCTAAACAAGCAGCTTTATTTACAGCAGATCAGTAAAAATAAACAAACCATCCAAGACAGCAGGCATCTTGTCTCTGCTTGCTCAGCAACAAGAGCGTTCTTTGTCACACACAGACAAAGAACAGATCCTGGATGTAGGATCTCTCCGCCCCTCAGAAGGCAGGATGATTGGAACTCTGAGCTGTTTAACCCCGTAAGTTCTGATTCCCCTCACAGGAGGGCCCCCCAAACCCCCTCAGGGAATCATCCCAACAGCACCTGAAGGGCCTTGGCCTTCCTCTGGTTTCTCGAAGCGTTTCCCTGAGCGCTGCTTCCAAGCTCCCTCAGGAGCAGCCCAGGTAGACTGCCTCTGGCACGGGAGGCTCTGCCAGAGCAGAATAGGTGCCTGGGAGGCCAGGATAGCCCCACGAGGTGGGCTCCTGGCCCCCCAGGCATCTTTTGGGGTGCAGGGGCCAAAGTCCCGGTTTCTGCCTCCACCCCGCCATCCTTTGGCCCATCTCGCCCTGCCAGCATGCAGATAAGGTGGGGGCAAATTCCTGATGGGCGCTGCTGTGAGAATGGCATGCCTGTGGGTGCTGTGGGGTGCCCTGCTGGGCTGGAGTGAGCCGGGGGGTGAGGGGAGACAGAGGGCTGTGAATCCTGTCCCTCTCTATGCTTTTTTTCTTTCTCTCTCTTCCCTCTCTCAATTCCCAAGTCCTGGGAATTATAGCTATGAGCTTCCTTGCAGCAGGTTGGACTAGATGACCTTTGAGCCCCTTCCATCTCTCCCATTCTAGGATGTTCCCTGTCTCTCTCACCCTTCCTCTCCTTTTAATGGCACGTCCCCCCTCCCTCCCCAGCTGGGCCTCCATTTCCTAGCTATGGGAACTCAAGTGCCGTCACCTGCAACTTCACCTGCGACCCCTGGGATTGTTCTGACAAGAGCCATTGTGGTAAGTTTTGGTGTCACCAAAGGAATCGGGGAGATGTGCCTTGATTCCCCTCGCAGAGAGTGATTTAACCCATCTTGACATCCCTCAAAGCACCCTGGGAACTGTAGTTTCCTATGGGAGGAGAATATTCCACACAGCCTTTCCAAGGGTACTCTGGGAGTTATAGCTCTTAGAAGGTCTCCTTGGGAAACTGAACAAGCTACCATTTCCACAATGTCCCCCAACGCACCCTGGAAACTATTGCTTGCTCTGGGCGTTGAGGGTTGTGATTCCCTTGACAGAACTACAGTTCCCAAGCCTATTTATCTCCCTAGGGAACTGTGGGAACTGTAGCTCATAGGGGGGAACAGGGGTTTCTTAACCCTGAACTCTGGGAACTGTAGATTGCTCAGGGCGCCTGATTCCTTCTCCTTCCAGGCTACCGGAATGGGCTGGCACCGCCAGGCACCACCTTGGCCTGCGACTTTGATAATAATAGTAATAATAGTAATAATAGTAATAATAGTAATAATAGTAATAATAGTAATAATAGTAATAATAGTAATAATAATAATTTATTTATACCCCGCCCATCTGGCTGGGCTTCCGCAGCCACTCTTTGAAGGCACCACCTGCAGCTGGGAGGACGTCAGCTGGGAGGACCGGTAGCGCACAGGGCCACACGCTGGGCACTGACCTGGCACCCCCCAACCTCCCCTCAGGCTGGTACATGAGCACCTTGGAGCAGCGAGCCAAGCTGCCTGCTGCCCCCGCCCGACTCTGCTCCCTTACCCTGAGCTACACGTCCTCAGCCTGTGAGCTCCACGCCTGGTACAGCATGGGCGAGAAAGATAAGCTTGGGGCGCTGGCAGTCAGAAATCCAACGGGCGGAGAGCCACATACTCGGCCTTTTCCCCTGTGTGGTGGAGGAAATGCCACCTGGCACAGTTGTCGTAATTCCATATCAATATCACATACTGTTTCTAAACTGCAGGACATATCATATCATATAATTATTATTGATTGATTTCCAGACTACTGTAGGGTCGGCGTAAAGAAATACCATCATTATCGTTCTTATCGTGACATTTACGGATGCCCTGCTTCCCGTCTGCCTTTGGCACTCCTGGCAGCTGACCGATAAAAGCGAGAGCGGCCGAGACTAGATGGCAATCCACAATTCTCGCTGGGGTCAGGCTAGATGACCCTCGGATCCCATCTCACTCCTCTGTTTCTATATCTATGGGTCCCACCTGCAGGGATCAGGCTAGATTACCCCCCCCCCGGTCCCTCACCCCTCTGCCCTTCCCTTGCAGGACTCAAGAGGAGCTTCACAGTGGAGCTGAGCCACAGCGGCCACGTTGTCCCCCTGTGACGAAGCCCCACTTCATCCTCTGGTGCCTGGCACCCCCTGGTGACCTACACCAGAAGAGTCCGCAGTGCTTTCCAGGTGGGTCTCGGGCTCCTCGCCCTCCCCGGCCGGCTCCTTCTCCGGAGCATGTCAAGAGCGCTGCCTCCCCCTCCACAAATGACCTTCTCCTCAGTGGCGAGCGTGGCGCTGGACAACGTGCAGTTCAGGAACTGTGGCCCCCAAAGTAACGCTTTCTTTTCTGCCTCCCCGAAACCCGGCCAACCAGACAGACTGCCACTGAGGTTGGAGGCTCCCCATTAACCGTCCCAACATTTCCAGGTCCCCAGAGCTGCGCCCCAGGCAAGCGGCCATGCCTGCTGAGTGGCTGCGTGACCCCTGCCCGCCTTTGCGATGGCACCAAGGACTGTGGCAACAGCAATGGCGAATGGGGTTGTGGTGAGCAGTCGGGGGGCATTCGGGGCAGGGGGATGTGGGCACCACCAGAAGGGGGGAGGGCAGAAAAGGCACCCCTGGGACCCCCCCTCACCTGCCTTTCTCCCCCAGAGACCTTCCACTCGTGCACCTTCGAGGAAGGCTGGTGCGGGTGGGCAGCGGATGCCAACCAGAGCCTCTCCTGGGCAAAGAACTGCAGCCGTCTCTGACCTGCTCCACCTGTGACCACAGCACCAACATGCTGGAAGGCGGGTGCCGGCCACCTCCATCACGGGAGAGCGTGCCTCGGGGCATGAGCAGAGTGCAGCACCTCTAGGAGCTCTCTTTAAGAGATTGTTTATACGTGTGTGTGTGTGTGTGTGTGTGTGTGTGTGTGTGCAGGCATGTTATTGACATAGGGAGAGATCATTGAAACGTAGAGATAATTTGTAGGCAGAGATATACAAAGATTCACAAAATGTTGAGGGGTATGCGTTGTTGGGAAACTGCCAGGGAGATATAGTCCATCATGGCCCCAAGCCGGCTGCCGGACGTCCATCGATCTCCCATAGTCACGCAGATCCAGCAATTAGCGACACGAAGCCTCAAAAATAGATTGCCACATTCTAGGCTTGTGCACACTGTTTATCAGCAGAAAACACAGCCAGAAAGCTTGCACCGCAGAAGAGCATTTTACAGACTTTATTTAGCGTTGAACAGAACAAAGGAAAACATGACCGTTCTGAGTCAGCGTCTCTGACCGACTGAGAAATCGAAAGGAACAGCAGAACATAAACATACTGTGAACAGGACATGCGCAGACTCTGTGACTCACAAAGCCTGCTCCCTTTTAAGGTGGAACGGAAATATCCCAACATCCTCCCCCTTTCCGTGTAACCTGTAGTACCTGTGGTTCAACCCAATTGCAACATTTGTACATAAACCTTAAGTTGTTTTCTGTTAACAACCTTCGATAACAGATCAGCAGGAATTTCATTTCCTGGCATGTAGGACACCTGAATAAGTCCTTTCTGAATACACTCTCTTGCACGATGTAGCTTAATCTGCAAGTACTTGGTTCTCTGCTTGCAACTCTCGGAGTTCAGCAAAGCCAAACACGATCTATTGTCTTGATAGCCAGTGTGGTGTAGTGGTTAAGAGCGGTAGTCACGTAATCTGGGAAACCGGGTTCGCGTCTCCGCTCCTCCACATGCAGCTGCTGGGTGACCTTGGGCCAGTCACACTTCTGTGAAGTCTCTCAGCCCCACTCACCTCACAGAGTGTTTGTTGTGGGGGAGGAAGGGAAAGGAGAATGTTAGCCGCTTTGAGACTCCTGAAGGGGAGTGAAAGGCGGGATATCAAATCCAAACTCTTCTTCTTCTTCTTCTTCTTCTTCTTCTTCTACACTTGTACAGGACATTTCACAGACACTCTGATGTCCTTAAACAGTTGCATCAACCATTCACAATCCATGAGTGAAAATGACAGAGCATTGAGTTCTGCTTCACAGGAACTTAGGCTCACTGTTGTCTGCTTCCTGCACAACCAGTCAAACAGGCAGTGGTTGTACATGTAGCATACTCCAGAAGTGCTTGTACCATCCGTGGTGTCACTTCCAAAACTTGTGTCTGCAAAGATTTCAAGACCTCCAGTCTTTTGACTGGTGAACCTCAGCCTGTAGTGCATAGTCCCTTTCAAATAGCGGGCTATGCGCTTCAGAGCTTTCCAATCCTGAACCGTAGGATTGTTGGCATGTCTGCTAAGCAGATTACAGCTTACAGCTATGTCAGGTCTTGAACATCTGGCAATGAAATTCATCTTGCCTAGAATGCATCTGTACAGCGTTGTGTCAGAAAACGCTTCAGCAGTACTATCTACCTGGTAACCTGTCACCATCGGTGTGTCTGCTGGGTTTGCATCAACCAAATTCAACCTGGTTAACACATCAGCAATTTTCTGTGTTTGGTGTACCTGAAAATTACCTGCTTGGTCCTTCTCCACCTGCAGAGAAAGATAGTTGGATACTTCACCAAGATCCTTCATGTCAAAGTGCTCCTTCAGCTGAGCTAGGGTGCTTTGATAAAAAGCCTGATTCTTCCAAAACATCAGAAGATCATCAACAAAACATAAACAATACAGTTTGTTTTGTCCCTCCTCCTTGACAAACACACATGGATCAGCTTTGCCCTGGTGAAAACCTAGAGAAAGCAATGTCTCAGTGAGTTTTGTGTTCCAACACCTGGCACTCTGCTTGAGACCATATAAGGATTTCCGCAGTTTACAGACCATTCCCTTCTGTATCTCCATCCCATCAGGTGGAAGCATGAACAGCTCCTCGTTCAAAATCCCGTACAAAAAAGCTGTATTAATGTCATGGTGGGAAACATGCAGTTTCTCCTCTGCAGCGACCTTGAGCATCAGCCGAATGCTCTCATATTTAACTGTGGGTGAGTAGGTCTCGTGGTAATCCTGTCCTGGTACCCGTGAAAAACCTCTGGCAACCAATCTGGCTTTGTGTCTGACTACCTTGCCATTCTGGTCTGTCTTGGCCTTGAAGACCCATTTGTTGCCAACCAGTCTCATTCCTGGGACTACCGGTACCAGTTCCCAAGTTTGGTTCCTGTTCAAGGAATCAACTTCAGCCTTCATGGCATTAAGCCAAGGCTCAGCATCTTTAGAGGTTAACTCTTGAACCTCTTTGAAGCTTGAAGGTTCCCACACCTTCTCTGAGCTACTAAGAACAGCAGTTGCTGTCTTAGCAAACTCATCAGCATACCTCTTTGGAGGTTTGCCCTTCGTGGCTCTCTCAGATCTGCGTACTAGACGCAAGTCTTCTTGACTCATCTCCTCTTTCTTGGGAGAAAAACGACCAATGGTGAACAGTGGTTCCTCCAGTTCATTGTCAGACGCATCAGATGGTCTGACTGAGGCCTTTGCGCTCTTGTAGTCTGCTGTGTCATCACTGTCACTGACACCAGCAGCAGCGCCGCCCACTGAACTGGAATCCGAACTCTGATCATCATCATCATCAGCAGCAGCAGCAGCAGCAGCAGCTTTCTCAGCTTTAGCTGCTTGCTTGACATCACTTTCATCCTCCTCTGGGTAACTCTGGAAAATTCCCACATTTTCCCCCCACTTAGGATTGTACTCAACACTCCTTGTGAACTTAATGGACTTAGAGTTAGTCATCCATACCCTGTATGCACCTTTTTCGTACCCCATGAACAAACCATGTGCCCCACGCTTCCCAAGCTTGTTGGTTTGTGGGGAGTGTACCCACATGTCAGAACCAAAGATTCTCATGTGCTTGATGTTGGGCTTTTTGCCAAACATCTTCTCATAGGGGGTACAACCAATAGGTGATGACAATCTGCGATTAAAGGAGTAAACAAAATTCCCCAAAGCTTCCCCCCAAAACTTATCAGGGAGATTGTCATCATGCAACAAGGTTTTTATTCCTTGCAGCAATGTCTGATTTGCTCGCTCCGCAAGCCCATTCATCCATGGCGATCTGGGCGTTGACATGTCATGCTGGATTCCCTTCTCAGTCAGGAAAGCTTCAAACTGCTGAGAAGTGAACTCCCCGCCCCGATCAGAAAACAAAGAGGCAATACGTTTACCGTGCACATTCTCCAACCAAGCACAGAATGCCTTAAACTTCGGAAACGCTTGCGATTTCTGTTCGAGAAAAAACACATGAATGTACCTGGAAAAAGAATCAATTAGAACCATGAAGTACCTTGCTCCTCCTAAAGATGGCGCAAGTGGCCCAACCAGGTCTGCATGCACTAGCTGGTAGGGTTTGGAGGCCTGCCTGCTAGACTCCTTGCCTTTTGGAGCAACCTTCACCTTGTTCTCTGCACAAGATACACATTTCATGTGAAATTTACAGGGTTTGATGTTCAAACCCTCAACCACCTCTGGCATCTTGGCCAGTGCCTTCCAAGAGAGGTGACAAAACCTTCGATGTGCATCGTGAATGCAACCTGCATGAAGAACTTTGTTAGTTTGTGCAACACAACAAGTTATATGGAACAAACCATCCATAAACTTTGCATGCAAATAGTCCTCTTTGCCTTTACTGATGACACAGACGCTCCTCTTGAAGGAAATCTGAAAACCACGCCCAGTAAGCTGTGGGACACTGAGCAAGTTGCTTGCAGCTCCTGGAACAAAAAGTACATTACTGATGGTAGTGTGCAGACTTGCAAGTTTCACAGTCCCTTCTCCTGCAATTTGCAACGTCCTTCCATCAGCCAGGTGGATCTCACCTTCTTGAGGCTTGAAGGAGATAAAGAGGTGCCGATCCTTCGAGATGTGGCGGCTCGCACCTGAATCAACAATAAATCTGCCTTTGGCTGTTGGAGCAGTCTTTTCAGCAAGCAAACCCTTGTTTTCCACCGGTGTGGGCTTTTGCAGCTTGTCCCCCCCCCCCCGCTCCTGGCCAGCAGACGTGCCTTTAGCCTTTGGTGAAGCTGTGCCAGCAAACATAGCCTTGTTTTTCCCTGGCGCGGGCTCTTCACCCTCCCTCTGCTTCTGGCCATCTGCAGACGCCTGCCTCTGTTTACCTTTGCCTTTCCGGCCTCTGCAAAGGCAATGACCTTGGTTCCCACGAGAAACAGAGCTCTCAGCTGCCGACTCCTTGGCTCCCTCTGGAGGCTGGAATGCTGCCTGGGATGACGTGACAGTCAGCTCCCCCTGCAGCTTGCAACCGGTGCCCTCAGCATCCCTGCATTCACTCGCATTCTGGGAAACAGCCAGGACCTCCGATGCAGTCAAACTCTGGGCTGGGATGACTGGCTGGTGAGCAGCTTTCAAAGCATTCCACATCCCATGTGCAGTGGTGTTGCCAGCAAGCGTCTTAATTTCCTCAAGAGAGACGGATAAGACTATTACGTCAATGGCCTTCGAATTCTGGCCTTTCCATTTCTCTGTCAGAGGAACCGGGGGGGCCTCAAATACGGTATGCCACACCCCAAACTGACGCAGCAAACTTTCACACCATTTTGCCCAGGTTTTATAATTCTGCCCATCCAACTTTGGGCACATAGTGGCCTCAGAAGCTTGGAAAAACTCCATTTCCAGCTTTTTGCTTTAGCCGTGAGTCTTTTTAACTTCAGAGACTCCTTATCTTGGCAGCTCATTAATCACGAACTCTCTGGCTCGGCTCCCAGGCCAATTAATCTGCCGGAGTTCAAAGGCTCCTTGCCGAGGTAAACAGAAAAGCCTCCCTTTCTTTCGCTTTTCCCATGTACCTCAGTCTGTTGCAGTTTTACTCTCCTGTAGGTGCTGTGAATCTGGGCCCGAAACCTTGTTGTTGGGAAACTGCCAGGGAGATATAGTCCATCATGGCCCCAAGCCGGCTGCCGGACGTCCATCGATCTCCCGTAGTCACGCAGATCCAGCAATTAGCGACACGAAGCCTCAAAAATAGATTGCCACATTCTAGGCTTGTGCACACTGTTTATCAGCAGAAAACACAGCCAGAAAGCTTGCACCGCAGAAGAGCATTTTACAGACTTTATTTAGCGTTGAACAGAACAAAGGAAAACATGACCGTTCTGAGTCAGCGTCTCTGACCGACTGAGAAATCGAAAGGAACAGCAGAACATAAACATCCTGTGAACAGGACATGCGCAGACTCTGTGACTCACAAAGCCTGCTCCCTTTTAAGGTGGAACGGAAATATCCCAACATGCATACCCCTGCGTCCTCCCAGAAAACAAGCACTGTATTTATTGCATAGATCTATCTATCTATAGATGTATATATCCATATTATTTATACACACACACACACACACACACACACACACACACACACACACACAGTGGTACCTCAGGTTAATTACTTAATTAGCTCCGGAGGTCCGTTCTTAACCTGAAACTGCTCTTAACCTGAAGCACCACTTTAGCTAATGGGGCCTCCTGCTGCTGCTGCTCCGCCGGAGCCCGATTTCTGTTCTTATCCTGAAGCACTATTTCTGGGTTAGCAGAGTGTGTAACCTGAAGCGTATGTAACCTGAAGCGTATGTAACCCGAGGTACCACTGTGTGTGTGTAAATATATATATATGCTTTCGTAGATTTTCACGGGTACAGGAATGCAGGTTTTGGTGTCTTCGGGTGTCTTCCCGTGTAAGAGTCGGGGTGTCTGTGCGACGTTTCGACGAGGTCTCACTCGTCATCTTCAGGCTGGTGCTTTCGGCTTCTTGTTACTGGAACAGAGCTCTGTTCCAGTAACAAGAAGCCGAAAGCACCAGCCTGAAGATGACGAGTGAGACCTCGTCGAAACGTCGCACAGACACCCCGACTCTTACACGGGAAGACACCCGAAGACACCAAAACCTGCATATATATATATATATATATAATGTGGATATATACATCCATGGAAAGACAGAAAGATAATTTATTCAGATCAACCGTCTTGGGATGAAGGGCGCTCTATATGCAATGTGTGTGTTTTTATAGATGACATAGAATCATAGAATTCTAGAATTGCACAGTTGGAAGGGACTGTCGCGAATTCTTCATGGTGGTTTAGCAGAAACGCTCAGAGTTCCAGGTTCTTCAGGACAGTATATTTATTGTGAGCTATATATATATATATACACAAATATCTGCAGGCTATGCTATAATGCACGAGCAGTTCATACAGTCAAACAGAGTACCTGGCTGCACCTTAAGGCAAATAGGAAGACACACTCTCTCTCTGACCACACTCCTCTACACCACCACCTTTCTGCTGGACAGGTTTCCCTTTTTTTCTATTCCGTCTGAATAGAGCACACCATTTGGCCAAGCTGCCTTTCTACCTTTCTTACCCAGAACTTCAAAGTTTGGGCAACTTCAGACTTTTGCTTTAGTGGGTAGACCCAGCCAATTCTAGAATAGTCATCTACTAGGTTTAAACAATACTTGTTATGGGAGACATTTGGTGGGAAAGGACCAGTTACATCAGCATGAATAAATTCCAGTGGTTTTTTGGTTTCTCTCTGGCTTGCTCTTGCTACTGGACGAGCCCGGCTTTTAACCTCCTTGCAAATATTGCAGTCTAAGTAATTATCACAACTTTTAATGTTTTTCATCCCCCCCCCAACTCCAAAGTTTTGTTCAGCACCTTAAAGCTAGCATGAGCTAGATGCCTGTGCAGGAAATGAATACACATATTGTGGGTTGGGACATTTTGTACATACGCAACCTTAGACTCACACCGCAGTACATACAGTGGTGCCTCGCAAGACGAAAAGAATCCGTTCTGTGATTCTCTTTGTCTAGCGTTTTTTTCGTCTTGCGAAGCAAGCCCATTGATGGATTAGCGGATTAGCGCTATTAGCGCTATTAGCGCTATTAGCGGCTTTTAGCGGATTATCTGCTGATCGGATCAGCTGATAAGCGGCTTAGCGGCTTAGAAAAAGTGGGGGGAAGGGAAAAAAAACCAGCAGGAACTCGCAAGACATTGTCTTCTTGCGAAGCAAGCCCATAGGAAATTCGTTTTGCGAAGCACCTCCAAAACGGAAAACTCTTTCGTCTAGCGAGTTTTCCGTCTTGCGGGGCACCACTGTACATATTAGTTCTAAGGTTAGCATTTACCAACACTGCCCCATTTTGCTTTATCTGGCACTGATCTCCCATGAAGTTTACTTCAAAGCCTGCTTTTGCCAAATCAGGAATACTCAGGAGATTGTTTTGCAAACTAGGCACACGCAACACATTCCTGAATGTGTGTCCCAGCTGTGGGAACACAATCTCCCCCTCACAAATCACATTAGCTTTCTGGCCTGTAGCAAGACTTTTCGTTTGAAGCCCTAGCATCAGTCAGCAATGCTTTTCTTTTACAAAAGGTTTGAGAAGCTCCACTGTCCAGAACCCACAGCTCTTCATTTTCTTGGCCATTGGCAAACACCCAAGCTGTAGACTCTCTCTGTTGCCTCCTGCGCTTCTGCTGTTTTTGTTGTTTTCTCAACAAAACTCCTGCGCTTCTGCTGCCTCCTGCGCTTCTGCTGTTTTTGTTGTTTTCTCCTGAAGCAGATATCCACTGGACTTGCAGCAAAAACACCTTTTTACTTTGTTGACTACTGGCTGGTCTGCAGCAGCTCCTCCTGGCTGTTTCTCCGGCTCCCAACACCTCTGCTCTTCCCGGCTGTTGTTCCCTCTGGGATGCTCCGACAGCTGGGCTGAGGTCGTTTTTCGCTCTACACGCCTGTCCTCCTCTGCATACAATCGTCCGGTAACGTATTCCAGAGTCAGCTTATCGGTCTCTACCGACTCGAGGGAATTGACCAGCATATCATAGCTGTCATCAAGGGAACTCAGGACTATAAAGACTTTGTCCTTTTCCCCCACAGGCCTCCCTCTTAAGGCTAGCTCCTGGAAACAGCCTGTTAGGAACTTTAGGTGGTTTACCAGGGAGTCACCAGTTTTCCCCCGACACTGGTACAGTCTCCTGGTCAGTGTTAACAGAGAGCCAGCTGTCTCTCACACATGGACAGCCTTGAGTGCATTACACGCCTCACTTGCCGTCACCTTATCTGCTACATTGACTAGCTAGCTGTCATCCACTCCAAGGATGATCATAGCCAAGGCTTTCTCATCCTTCTCATCCTCCTCAGGGGGCTGTGGTGGATCTTCCACCACTTTCCACAGGCCCTCACGCTTGAGGAAGTGTTGCATGCAGACTGACCAGATGCTGTAGTTCGTGGCCATCAGCTTCTCCAGCAACATGCCAGCTCTGGACTGCTCCATCCCTGCAGCTCACCTCCAGCACCCACGGCTAGATAACTGCTACCTGTACTCTTGCACAGCAGAAGCGTGCTGGGCCCATAACCCTGTCACGAATTCTTCATGGTGCTTTAGCAGAAATGCTCAGAGTTCCAGGTTCTTCAGTGCAGTATATTTATTGTGAGCTATATATATACAAATATCTACAGGCTATGCTATAATGCACAAGCAGTTTATACAGTCAAGCAGAGTACCTGGCTGCACCTTAAGGGAAATAGGAGGACACACACTCTCTCTGACCACATTCCTCTACTACACCACCTTTCTGCTGGACAGGTTTCCCTTTTAAACCGATGACAGCCAATCAACTGTCAGCACATTACTGCTGAGTCATTCTGACCCAGCACTTCCATAGAAAGTATTGCAGGCTGACTGCATCAGCCAGTTGCATCAGCTAGCAACCTCAAGCCTACAGACTTACTATCTCACACAGCATTCTGTGGATCCCAACAAGGACACCTTGGGTCATCTAGACCAACCCCCTGCAGGGCAGGAATCTTTTGCCCAAATTGGGACTCGAACCCATGACCCTGAGATTAAGAGGAGAAACCCAGCCAGATGGACGGGGTATAAATAAATTATTATTAGTAGTAGTAGTCTACTACTCTACCAACTGAGCTATACATAATAATAGGAAGAATAATTTATTATTTCTACCCCGCCCATCTGGCTGAGTTTCCCCAGCCACTCTGGGCGGCTCCCAATGGAGTGTTAAAAACAATACAGCATTAAATATTAAAAACTTCCCTAAACAGGGCTGCCTTCAGATGTCTTTTAAAGAGAAGATAGCTGCTTCTTTCCTTGACATCTGATAGGAGGGCGTTCCATAGGGCGGGCACCACTACCGAGAAGGCCCTCTGTGTGAGTGTATAACAGAGCTTTACAAACTTTTTACATTGGGGTCACCATGATGAATAAATCTTGATCTTGGGGTGGCATCTTGCTGGCCATGCGTCAGTTCCCCCTTTTGTGCTCCTCACTCACAGGATACTTCATCTACGTCACCGGCACCCACCCGGGCCGAGCTGAGCTGGTCAACCCCACCCTGGCAACAGACGGGTCCTGCCACGTGAGTCCATTATTATTATCATCATCATCATTTACGATTTATTATTTGCGGAAATATGGGAGGAGGTTTTTATCATCATTTACTATTTGTTTTCTATGGAAATTGTTGGAAAACAAGCCCCCTCCAGAGAGGCTGGCCCCTCTCCCTGCTCTCGGAGCTTCTTTACCGGTGATCTTCCTCTGGCTGGCATCCCCGCAAGTCCAGGAAGATCTTGATAGGCGACATTTACCAGCGTGGAAATGCACACCCCCTCCCTCCTTGCATACCGGCAAGAGAAAGGAGATAGTCAGAAAGTCTATTTACATCTATTGTTTCTGACTTTGCAGCACTACAGAAAACATGACCGAACAGTTCAGTTTTCAGCAAGCAAGTGACTCAAACTTCCTTCACATGTGCAAACAGAAGGTCTCATATTACACACTTCACAAAGCTTTGAGAAGCCTGTGAACTTCCGGGAATATTCTTTCCCACAGCTAGTCACATCATGTGATGTTTTCACCAAGCTGCCAGTTTGCAGCTGCGTTGCTCTCATATCGTAACAAATATGGACCAATATTGATTATTGAATATGAATAATATCGGCCAACCCTGTGCTCCGTGCTGG
Organism: Podarcis vaucheri; assembly: GCF_965113315.1. NCBI lineage: Eukaryota > Metazoa > Chordata > Lepidosauria > Squamata > Lacertidae > Podarcis > Podarcis vaucheri. The sequence goes on from NC_138757.1 coordinate 29,527,586, forward strand.
CAAGCGGCTTGGACTCTCAGCTCTAGCACTATGTTTCCCTTCCAGCTGGTGCTCTATGCCCACCTGCATGGATCGGACGCCAACCGCCTGAATGTCTACTCCCAGACGGAGACGAAGAGGGAACTGATCGTCAGCCGCGCCGGCGACCTGGGCGACCTCTGGTTCTGCCAGGCCGCTTTCAATGGCACCAATTGGTAACCCCAATCCCCTAAAGGCAGAGGAGCGCTGCCAGTGCCAGGAATTTGGCAGCCCGGATGGTGGGTTCTGCCCTGCCCTGCCCTGACTTCAGGGTTTGACATTCGCCAAGCGAATTTGGCACCAGGTTGGCCACATCTCCCTCCAGCTAGGCCCTTAAGCAGAAGGGCTTGTTTCAAAAAAGCGGTACCACAGCAGTCATCTAGTCCAATCCCCTGCAAGGGAGCAATCTCTGCTCCAACTCTCCAAGTTCTTCTTCCAAACGTCCTAGGAAGGAGAGGCTTCTTATTGCCAGTTTTTCTCCATGGTCCTCCCTTCTTCCCTACAACAACCCTGCCAGGTAGGCTTAGAGGAGGCGACATACTCCAAGGTCCGCTTCTGGACTGAGTGGGGATTCGAACCTGGATCTCAAACACTAAGGACTGCACCACACTGCCTTCCCAGAGCGCTTCTGTGATATTATAGTCAGCAAATAAATAGGGGGAATAAAACTTCCCTGTGTGGTGCGCTCAGTGGTGGGTCGAGGGAAGTGCTCTAATACAGTTGAGCACACCCAATCTCTGTAAAAGGGGTGAGGGGAGAATGAGGATGATGTAAACTCCCCTGGAAAAAAGCCAGAGAAGAGGTCTCTGGCCGAAAAAGCACCAAGTGGCGCTAGAAGAGACTCTCTGTGCCCTGGCACAAAATGTGGAAGATGGCAGGAAGAGTCCGGCACTTAAAAGGGGGCACTCCTAACAGTGAGATGCCTCAAGACCCAGACGAGGAAGCACCAGGTTTCTCCAAATATTACAACTGGAAACTCCAACTCAGGCTCCCTTAAAATAGACTATACTATCAGCAATACGTGGGAGACTGGGAGTAAAACTCTATTAAAAACAGTGACATAGAGTGAATTAGAAAAAGGAGGTTCACTCTGACGTGATTTTAAAAATTGGGACTAAGAAGCTTTGTGAGGATTACATTCTAAACTAAAAGAAGACAAAACACATCAAAGAAAATAAATACCTGCAAGAAGAAGCTGCCCAACCTGCAAGAACCCTGTTTAATGGTGTTTAAGCAGACGGAAGGTACATGGGGAGAAGTGGTGGCAAAGGCGGTGGGGAGAACGAGAGGAATTGAAAGAGGGAAGAGCCAGGACGACGATGGACTGCAAGAGTGTTTTGAGAGCCAGAAGGGAGGAGACAAAGGAAGGAGAAAGGTTTGAGGGCAGATGAAGATGACGGGGTCAGCTTGCTAATTGCTGACTCACCCTCACCTTGGAAAGCAAACAGGAAATAAAGAAAGAAGGAGGACAGTTAAAAAGCATTCTAGGAACTAGGAACCAGGAAAGAAGACAAACCAAGGCTAGTAATAAAGGAAGGAAAAGTGCACAGCACCACCTGGCGGACAATTTTAAAAGTGCAGGCAAAATGTGTTGATGTGCTCATCCTCTATATTTGAAGCTGACTCTTCTATCTCTTCCGTTATTAAATAGTGGGAATAGTATTCATAACCTGACGGATCCCAACAGTTTGAAATATTACAGACTTGGAGGCTCTGGTCTTATTTAAAGATATCACCAACCAAACCTGGGCCAAAGCATATTAACCTGTGTACATAAGAAAAAGAAATGGAAGGTCAAGATGGCTGAGAAGAAAATACAATCTAGAATAACTGTTGCTGCCAGCTCCCAAGGTAGGAGACATTCAATAGCAGAAACTGATCCCAATGCAGATCTGAAAGACTTGATAGTTAACATGAACAAAAATATAAATGATAAACTGTATTCAATGAACAATAAGATTGAACAACATTTAAAAATAATAATAGATTTCCAAGGTCAGGTAAAAGACCTGACAATAAAAAATAAGGAGCTAGACAAAACAGTTCAGGAATTTAAAATCAAGACAAAAAACAAGAAGAAGCATCCAAAAGGATTCAGAACAAAAATAAAGACCTGAGGAAAAATCAGGAGGTTATATCGGAGGACATAACAGAGATAAAGAAGGCACAAGAGCAATTATTGGATCAGACTACCGTCTTGGACATGTATCAGCGTCAAATGGTTCTGCGCTTTCGAGGAATTCCTGAATCCCAAAATGAACAAATTGAGAATAAAATAATCCAAGAGTTAGCAAAGTGGATGGGAGTACAGGAAGACAAATTATTAATGGATGTGGGCAAAATATTTAGGATCAGATCAGAAAGATCAAACATGTACAAAGGCCCAGGAGATTGCCTAGTGTTTTTAAACTCAAGGCTACTCAAAGACAAAATGCTTCAAAAAAGAAGCCAATGTAAATTAGTAATCAATGAAAAGAACATCTCAATTTTTAAGGAACTGCCAAAAAGTTTACTTGATAAAAGACAAAATTATAAAATTCTCACAGATGCCTTAAAGAAAAATTCAATAAGATATAAGTGGGAATTTCTGGAGGGACTGACATTTACGTTCAAAGAAAGAAGAAAAACATTAAGATCAATAGAAGAAATGGCAAAATTTTGGAGAAAGTATAAAAGGGAGCTTGGAGGAGAAGCATCAATGGAAAGAGAAGAGGAGTCAGAAGGGAGAGAATAGAAACCTCAGTGCAGAAGGACAATTGTTAGATAAGAACAATATAATTAATTCATTTGAGTTTAGATTCCCCCCCATAAATTTTTATTGATTTTCATTAAATATACATTCATATACATTCGTTATACAAATAAGTCTCACATATATCTATGGCTCTGCCGAGCTTCAGACTTCCCTCCACCCCTTCGGTAAGTATCGTACATTTTCTTACATCACATATTTTGTTTGCTTATCTAGTTAATCACATGCTGTTGGAGTTACTCTAACCCTACCAGTGTCTTTAAGGTTTTGCAATTGTCTCTTATATACACCAAATATTTACTCCAACTTTCATGAAACTTCTGTTTGTTCTGATCTCATAATTTCCCCGATAATCTAGCCAGTTCCGCTTAATTCATCATTTTAACCTGCCATTCCATGATAGTTGGTATTACATCTGTTTTCCAGTTCTGGGTCAACATAGTCCTTGCTGCCGTCGTGGCATACAAAAATAGGTTTTTATCCTTCTTTTTAATTTCCTTTCCTACTAATCCCAATAGAAAGGCTTCGGGGTTTTTTGGAAAGGTGTACTTAAAAACTTATTTAAGTTCTGGCGGAGATGACCAGCAGAATCCGCAATCAGGGGAAAGAGACGGCAGAAGAAGAATGGAAGAAATTTAAAATTTATCTTAAGGACTACTACAAACTCGATGAAGGTTAAGATGTCAAGGTTTTTAGAATGAAAGGGTTACAGCGAGATAATACCAGATTGAAGGAAATGCTAGTAAGACATACCTTTGACAGAATCATTAGAAGTTGCTGAAAAACTTTGGGCATTGGGATGCAGAAAGGGGAGGTATGGGGAAGTCTGAGGAACGAAGTTTATGAAAATTTGTTTATGAAACTATACATGTTTGTATGTCTTTGTATATGTTAGTACTGTCTTAAAATTTCTTGTAAAACTAATAAAAATATCTTTTTTTAAAAAAACTTATTTAAGTTCATTGTAAATTAATTCCCAGAAGCCCTTCACTTTACCACAACTCCACCACATGTGGCAGAGGTCTCCCTCCACCTCTCCACATTTCCAACATTTCTGATTTTTCATTCTGTACATCTTTGCCAGTTTTACCAGCGTAAAATGCCACCTATATATCATTTTCCATATATTCTTTTGCAGTGCCGTACAGGCCGTAAATTTCAAATTTACATTCCACAATTCATGCCACGCTTCTAACTCAATGTTATAACCAAAATCCATGGCCCACTTAATCATAACTTCTTTTACCTCCTCATCGTTGGTATACCAGTTCAATAATAAATCATACATTTTTGACAATAATTTGTTTTTACCTTCTATAATGTCTATATGAAATTTTGATTTCTTGTCCTCAAATCCCAACCTCTTTTTGTCTTCTTTTAATATCTCATTAACTTGGTGGTACTGTAGCCACCCTGTCAGTAAGTTCTCTACTTCTTCATACGTCTTAAGCTTTATATCTTGGTCAGTTTTTCTAATCAACTCTTCATATGTGGCTCTCTTTCCTTCCATGTTGACTTTCTTAATAATTAATGCTTCTGTTGGTGATGTCCACCAAGGAGTTTTTCTTTCTAACAAATTTTTATTTCTCTCCCATACCTCATATAAAGGTCCTTTAATTATATGATTTTAAAAGCCCCTGTGGACTTTCACTTTATCATACCACAGGTACGAGTGCCACCCGTACCTGTTGTCATATCCTTCTAAATCTAGAAGGTCTGTATTTTCTAATTTTATCCAATCTCTTATCCAAATTAGGCATGCTGCTTCATAATATATACTCATGTCTGGCAGGGCGAAGCCCCTTCTTTCTTTTTTGTCAACCAAGATCTTCATTTTTATTCTTGGCCTCTTTCCCTGCCAGACAAATCTTGCCAATATTTTCTTCCACTCTTTAAATTGTTTTACTCTTTTAATCACTGGAATTGTTTGGAACAGGAATAGCATTCTAGGTAAAACATTCATTTTAATTACTGATATTCTCCCTAGAAAGGAAAGTCTCAATCTATCCTATATTTCTAAATCTTTCTTAATATCTCTCCACATAATTTCATAGTTGTCCTTATACAGGTTTATGTTTTTTGCCGTCAACCATATTCCTAGATATTTGACTTTCTTGGCTGCTGTAATGCCAGTCTCTTGTTGCAATTCTTCTATCTCTTCTTTACTTATATTCTTGACTAACATCTTGGTTTTGTTCTTATTGAGTTTGAACCCTGCTACTTTACCAAATTCTTCTATTCTTTGTAAAGCTTCTTGTATACTTCTCTTTGGATCCTCTAGGGTTAAGACTATATCGTCAGCAAATGCTTTTATTTTAAATTCTTTGTATCCAACCTTAATTCCTTTCACCTTAGAGTCTTCTCTCAATGTCTTGTTAAGAACCTCCAATACAGTTATAAATAACAGGGGTTTAGAATTTTAATGTAGTAGACAAACTAGATAAATTGAATAGAGATTGATGGACTTGAACATAACTACCTGGAATGTAAATGGTCTTAATAGTAAACTGAAAAGAAAGTGAATAGAGTGTATTCAAAAAAATTGAAGATGGGATGTTGTATGTTTGCAAGAAACCCATGTAGCGAAAAGACATAGAAGCTAGGAACAGAATTTATATCATCAGATCCCAGAAAGAAAAGAGGCATTATAATATATATAAACCCTCAAATAGAGGCAAAACAAATTTTCAAGGATGAGGAAGGCAGATTATTGAGGGTACTATTGGAAAAAGGGACGGAAGAAATTGTGGTGGTAGGGATTTATGCGCCAAATGGGAATAAACCACAGTATTTTAAAATAGTGGAAGACAAATTATTAGAATATATAGACGCGGAGATTACTCTATTAGGTGACTTCAATGGAGTCACCTCATTGGAATATGATCGCACCGACACAACAAAGAAGTCAAAAGGTGGCAGACTTCCACACACTTTTTTCCAAATGGTTGAAAATTTAAATTTAAAAGATGTTTGGAGATATAAACATCCACTAGAGAAACAGTTCACACATGGTATCTGGATCTCAAATAATTTAATGTAAATTTTTTTTTAAAAACCCCACAGAAATACAACCTAGACTACTAACAGATCATAATCCAGTTACACTGGAATTAAGAGATAACAGAAAGGTAAAAAGAAGATGGAGAATTAATGGGAAAAAAATAAATAATGAAAATATTATAGGTAAAGCACAGGAATTACTTAGAGAATTCTTCCAAATTAATAAAGAGCAAGATACAGATAGTAGATGTCAGGGAAAGGGAGACAGCTAGAGAGAGGAGGGGGGATGGAGGCACTTACCGAGAGCCGAAAGAGCTCATTAGCAGTCTGTCTTCCGACTCGGAGGGGGAAATAGGGAGGGGACAACCAATCCCCAGAACTAGCTATTCACAGAACAAAGGAAGTAGGAGGCGTGCCCTGCACCGATGGGCATGCTGGACAAGAAGACGTCACAAAGATTCAGAAGAGACAACTGATTGAGTTAAGCATGGACGTGTTTGTTTGAACTCTTGTAACTGCTTTGAACTTTTAGTAATAAATCAACAAGACAGAAATGGCTGAGTGCCTGGAGCCTTATCTTTACTAGCTTGGCAGCAAACACTCCCTAACAGCTTGTCTCTTCTCAATTGCTGCTGGAAGCTAGTGACGGAGAGCAAAAAGCCCACGATGGAGAAAGAGATTTCTGAGCTGAGGAAAAAAAATGCCAGACTTGAGGCTCGCACTTCGGACTTGCAATCCCGTCTTCTGGAGGCCAGGGCTGTGCAGCAAGGAGCCGTAGGTGGGCTACTGGCAGGGGGCAAGTCTGCATGGGTGGAAAAATTTAATGGAGATCCGGGGGCTTATCTGGATTTTAAGACGGAGATGCGATATTTTTTGGAGCTGCAAGGGGCTCAGTTTGCCGACGATGCTCAGAAGGTTGCTCACATAATTAGTCACCTGTCAGGGGCGGCTAAAAGCTGGATCAGGCCGTTAATTGCCTCTGGTAATGAAGCGCTTCGAAATCTGCCCAAGTTTTGGCAAGCTATGGATTTTATCTACTCAGATGAAAGTTTAATTGACAAGACGCAGAAGGAGCTTTTGGCTTTGAGACAAGGCAAATCCACGGTGCGTGATTACTGGTCCGAATTCACCATGCTTGCACATAAACTGGGATGGGACTTGAAGTCAGAGCCTGTGCAAGCGTTGTTTAAGGCAGGACTGAGCCCTGAAGTTAAGGGTGAACTTGCCAGGGCCCCCCGTCCCAAGGATATGGATGGGTTAACGAAGGCTGCGCTTGCGGTGGGTTTGAGGCAGGAAGCCAGACTGCGGGAAAGGAAACAAGGCAAGGAAAGGGGTTTCCATGGTAACCGGATTCCTGAAATGCCGGCAGCTGCCTCAGAAGGTCAACAACTGCTAGAGCCCATGGAAACAGACTCTGCCCGTACGCGGGAAAGTTTGAAGACTCAACGGCCGGGCGGGAAGGAGAAAAAAGACTGGCAAGGGACTTCCGGAGGCGGCACCAACGGCAATGGCGGTCTCCTTCTGACTTGGAGGGAGAAGCTCCGCGGAAACCGGGTCTGTCCGCTACGGCGCAGCGGGGACCCATCCAAAAACCGCAGGCGAGGGAAGCCTGCGGCCGTGGGACTCGGCGGGCGCCAGAAGCGCCCCCCCCCAATTAGCAAAGGAACCCCGCGAGGGACTCCGGAGCGGTACGGGGGTGGCGCGGTGCTGAGAGTCGATCGCTACTTCCGTGGAGTGAAGCAGCGCAGCTGTTGCCAGAGAGTGCTGACCTTTTTCCTTTGAAATTTCGGCTTTCAAAATTACAACCCGTGAGTAAGACTTTTAAAAATCGGGAGTTCAAAGGGTTGCTTTGCCTTTGATCGACTCAGCGAACTTGAAATTGGCACTGAAGCGGGAAGGCGTAAAAAGGAAGTCCGTCTTCCGGTCTTGTAAACAGGATCAAAGCAAAGACTTTGGAAGCTAGAGCTGGAGAAGTAGAATAAGAGGAGTTTAAATTTTAATGCCAGATACAAGAACTCCCTCTCAGAGTGAGGGGGAGAAGGAAATTTTGGACTTGAGGACAAGAAAGTGAAACCACTGCCTAATCCCTGTAATCGGTCTGCCAGATACAGTGAGAAAGTGTTGCACCGTTTATAAATATTTGTAACTGTCTGTGAATACTCTGCATGTGAACTCGAAAAGGATTTTTTGAGACTGTTGCCTTTCATTGAATTGTTGCCTTTTATTGAAAAAGTAAAAGTTAAAAAGGGCAGGACTGCTTCTGGAAAAGTTGCCCTGAAAGTAACATTGTTGCTAAGGTGCTCCCCTAGAGGAGGCCTGGAATATAGCTGGGGATTTTCCACTACAGCTGGCTTGGAAACTTTTTCACGAAAGGAAATTTGAACTGCGTAAGTGACCTTGAATTTTAAAGATAAAGTGATGGATCAGGAAAAACCCCAGCCTACAAGGATAAAAACTAGATTGCAGCAACGAAGACAATCAATAGTAGCACCTCCTGTCTTAGAAAAAGAAGATACTGGGCAGCCTGGAGCAAAAAGTACAGGCTCTGAAGAGACTTTAAATGCATCTTTAGACAAAATATGTGGAGCTTTGGAAAAATTGTCAGCTAAAATTGACTTAAACACTACAACTATCAGCTCCAATACTCAGGCCATTGACAGATTGTTGCAGAAATCCAAATTGACAAGGAAAATTGCCGATGAAGCTAAAGAAAAGGTGCTGGCGGTAGAAGGGAAACTACAGCCAATTAATAAACAATTAGAAGACCATAAGGCACAACTGTCCTTAATTGAATTGAAAGATAAACAGGCTAATTTAAGGATCAGAGCGGTACCGGAATTGGAAGAAGGCAAACTGAGTGACTTTCTTACACAGGAATTTGAAGAATTCTGGGGCCTTGACCCAGAGAAAGATTTCAAGATAGTGACAGCTTTCAGACTTGGCAAAGGGAACAAAAGGGGAAGGAAGAACAAGGCAAGAGACTGTTTGATTACACTTGGATCTAAAGAAGAGAGAGACAAAATACTGGGCCTACATTATCAGAAATCATTGGAAATAGAGGATTCAAGGATAGAAATCTTTAAAGACATCCCAAAATATCTATTGGATCTTAGAGCCAACTATGGAGACCTGGTGAACTTGCTAAGAAGAAACAGTGTCATCTTCAGGTGGGAATTTCCCCAGGGGCTGTCTTTCACTTACAGAGGGAAAAAGGTGAAGATAAGATCAGAGGAGGACAAAGTGAGATTCCTGAAGGATCACAAGGAAGATCTACAAAAAGAGGCAGAGAGAAGAGAACCAAAATTAAGACCAGGAGTTTTGGACCTAGCAAAGCTACCATTGGAACTGGACAAACCAGAAGTGATACCACACACAGACCAAGAACAAGCGCTGGGAGCAGTTGGAGGGGTAGCAGAATAACCACACAATGTCTCTGCAGGTATTAAGCTGGAATATTCGGGGTTTGAACGCCCCTGATAAGAGGAAAAGAATCTTTCATCTATTGAAAAAGGAAAAATTGGACTTGATATGTTTGCAAGAAACTCATGTGACTAGAACACACAGGAAAGTACTAATTAACAAAAGATTAGGACAAGAATTTATTTCATCAGACAAAGTCAAAAAGAGAGGAGTGGTGATTTACGCAAAAGAAAGTTTATCACCTAAATTTGTTTTTAAAGATGACCAAGGAAGATTTGTGGCTATTGAAATACAATTTCAAGGTGAGAAATTCTTGATAGTAGGGATTCATGCACCAAATGAGGGGAAATCAGAATTTTATAAGAAACTGCATGAGACATTGCTGGACTTTATGGACTTTAACATCATTATGTTTGGAGATATGAATGGAGTGGTATCGACAAATATGGACAAATCAGAAAGACAAGTGGTGACTGTCAGGGAACTGACATCGGAGGAAAGGGAAGTGGTAGGGCTCCCAGAGACTGGGAGAGAGTCAACAGCCAAAGCAGGGACCAGCAGGGGGAGCGCGGGGTCTCTGGAGGGGGATCTCAGTAATGCTGAGAGAGACGCAGCAGCCCAGGCAGGAAGCAGCAGGGGAGAGAAAGGGGTGAGAGACACTTCGAGCGAAAATAGCGGGGAGGTGTCAGAAGCAACTGCAGGGAGACCTATGCTTCGCCGGAAGCTGTCACGTCGTGAGTCCAGGAGACGCGTTTCCGTTAAGGAACTTCTTTGCTGGAAGCGCTTCCGCAGACAGCCACTGTCGGACTCTACAAGTGACTAGAGCAGACATGTCTGAGGAGCTCTGTCACACACAGAGGTTTGTGGGGTCGCACAAACTCTGAAGGGGCACTATTTTAAGCACAAGCAGCTAATCATCCCCTGATAGCAGTCCGACAGTCTCTGTACGCTGCCTGTGCAGGAGAAAGCATCATGAGCGACCCAGCAGGAGCCGGAGCCGCAGGGGGTGGAGCTGGTCCAAGCTTGGAAGACAGATACCGAGCATTGGAGGTCCAACTTGCGCTGCAGACGGCGAGGCTCGAGGAGAGGAGGGCTCAAGATGCAGACAAGAAGGGGAGAACCACTCAGTTCCCCAGAAAGGTACCAGGATTAGTGCAGAAGTTTGGGGGGGACCCCAAGGATTACCATGCCTTTAGGACTGAAATGCAATATGCCCTGAATGTGCAGTTTGATGAGTTCCCTGATGAGGAATCCCGAGTTGCTTTCGTAATTGGGCATCTTGAGAAGGGGGCGCGAGATTGGGTTCGACCCCTGATGGCAACGCACAACGATATCCTGAAGGACACTATGAAATTCTTTCGTGCAATGGATATCATGTTTTCCAGCGATATTGAGGAAGGGGTGGTGCGCAGACAGCTAATGGCTTGCAAGCAGGGAAGCAGATCTGTCCGTGAGTACTGGACTGAATTTACCATGCTGATTCACAGATTGGGGTGGGATTTATCGGCAGCACCCATTCAGATGCTATTTGAAGAAGGTCTTTCTTCAGCTGTGAAAGACGAGCTGGCCAGGAGCCCCAGGGCGGTGTCTATGGATCAGCTGACCAAATCTGCGCTGACCATTGGAGCGCGCCAGGAGGCAAGAGCCTTGGAGAGGCGGGAAGGGAGAGGGGAACGTTGGAAGGAGTTACGCATTCCAGACATTCCTGAGCCAGCTTTCCCGCCGGCAGAGCCGATGGAAATCGGAACAGCCCGCGCGCGCGCAGTTTCAAAGCCCAGTGAGGGGGCGAAGAAGGAGGGAAAGGGAGCCCGGAAATGCTATCTCTGCCAACAGCCAGGCCACTTTGCCAGAGTCTGCCCCCAGAGGAAGGAATGGCAAGGGATGGTGGGAACTGTTGAGGGGGAAGAGCAGGGAGAAACGGAGCAGGTAAAAGCCAACGCCTGGTTGCCAGCAGGGCACTGCAGCCAGGCCAAAGAGCAGTGAAAGTGCCCCTTCCCCAAGTGCCAGTGCCAGAAGCTCCTCGACCTGCTCTAGTGATTGAAGTGTCGCTAGAGTTGCAAAATGGACACCCCCTAAAAATAAAGGCGCTGTTGGACTCAGGCAGCTCCTGCAATTTCATGAGCAAGGAGTTTGCTGCTGAACACCAGATACAGACTATCCCCTTAAGCAACCCCCTGCAGGTGACCACGATCGATGGCAGGGAACTGTTGGGAGGAGGCGTCAGCTTGCAGACCATCCCAATGATAATGAGGGTGGCAAGGCACACGGAACTGATAGCGTTTAATGTGGCCACCTTGGGAGGCGCTCCCATTATTTTGGGAATGAGCTGGCTAGCCCTACATGATCCGCTGGTGGGCTGGCATCAAAGAGTGGTTTCCTTCGGTTCGGCACATTGCTTAGAACACTGCAGGGGGGAAAAGGGGTCAGCAGGGGCCCAAGCCACCTTAGCAGGGACGGAAGTGATGGAGAAGGGGAAGGTGCCATCACAGTATGCTGATCTCAGCGACGTGTTCAGCGAGAAGGAAGCTGACCAACTACCCCCGCATAGGCCCTTTGATTGCCAGATCAATTTACTCCCTGGAGCACAGCTTCCTGTAGGCAGGTTGTATGCCATGTCAGACAGGGAGATGCAGGAGTTGCGAGCGTTCATTGACAAGAACCTGAAGAGAGGCTTCATCAGAGAGTCCAAGGCAGCGGGGGGTAGCCCAGTGTTTTTTGTGGATAAAAAAAACACGGACAAGCCGAGACTGGTATGTGACTTTCGGGCCCTAAATGCAGTGACAGAGCCGGTGGCTTTTCCTATGCCCAGGATTGATGATATTTTGACCAGGGTGCGAAAAGGAAAGATTTTTACCAAGCTGGACCTAAGGGGGGCGTACAACCTGATACGTATAAGGAAAGGGGATGAATGGAAGACCACCATGTTCACCCCTTTGGGGGCATTTGAATATCTCGTTATGCCTTTTGGATTACAAGCGGGCTCCGCGTGTTTTCAAGCCTTTATGAACCATGTACTGGGGCCTTTGCTCTACAAGAATTGCGTGGCCTTCTTAGATGACGTGTTGGTGTATTCGGAGAATGAGGAGCAACATGTGAGAGACGTCAGAGAAGTGTTAAGCAGGCTGCAAGCCAACAGGCTGTGGGTGAAACTGGAGAAGTGTCAGTTTCATACCAAGGAGGTGGAATTCCTGGGGTACCGCTTGTCAGACAAGGGGTTGGCCATGGACCCCGGCAAGGTTCAAGCGGTGCTGGAATGGAAAACACCCAAGACTAAGAAGGATGTGCAGAGGTTCCTAGGGTTTGGAAACTTTTATCGTAAGTTCATCCGAAACTTCGCTCACCTGACGGCGCCCATCACGGACTGTCTCAGCAGCAAAAAGAAGTTTGTTTGGACGGGGGAGGCGGAGCGAGCGTTTGAGGAACTGAAAAGGGCCTTCGCCTCTGACGAACAACTTCTACATGTGGATTTACAAAAAAAGCTGAGGGTCGAAACAGACGCTTCTGACAGAGCCATAGGGGCGGTGCTTCTTCTGCAGCCGGGGAAGGAGGGGTCCGAGTGGCGACCGTGTGCCTTCTTTTCGCGAAAGCTGAACAAATCTGAGAGAAACTACACGGTGTACGACCGGGAACTTCTTGCGATTTATGAGGCCTTCCGGAGATGGAGGCACCTACTAATTGGTGCACAACAGAAGGTGCAAGTGCGCACGGACCATAAGAATCTAGAGTATTGGAGAACTGCGCGAGTGCTCAACCAACGGCAGTTGAGATGGGCCCAGGAGTTCTCTAAATTTAACTTTGAGATTTGTTACGTACCAGGTCCGGAGAACGTTAGGGCGGACGCTCTCTCACGCAAACCTGAATATTTGGAGGGAGAGGGTGCACCCGAAGAGACCCATGTCATTCCCGAGGACCGCTGGGTGTGTGGGGCGGCATTGGTGGGGCTAAGGGAACTGATAGAGGGAACGGTGCAGGATGAATATGCCCAGGACAAACTCAGGGGTCTCAGGAGGGAGGGAGACAAACCCGGGGGTTTTGAGGAGAGAAACGGGGCGTTGTACTACAAGGGAGCGTTATACGTACCTGAAGGGGAATTGAGGGAAAAGGTACTCAAGCAACTGCACGATAGCCCCACAGCAGGGCATTTTGGGCAACACAAAACTATGTGGCTGGTTACCAGGGAATTCTGGTGGCCCAAGGTCAGGGAAGATGTGCGGGAGTATGTGAGAGGGTGTGACCGATGTCAACGAGCCAAGGGGGAGAGGCGGGCACCGGCAGGTTTATTAGAACCACTACCCACGCCGGAAAGACCATGGGAGGCAGTGGCAATAGATTTTATGACTGATCTGCCCAGGTCCAAAGGGAAGACAGCCATTATGGTTGTGGTAGACCTGTTAACCAAGATGGCCCACTTTATAGCCTGCTCACATGCGGTCACAGCAGAAGAAACCGCTAAATTGTTTGTGGAAAATGTGTTTAGATTGCATGGTGCCCCCTTGAGGGTGGTTTCGGACCGAGGGAAACAATTTACTTCCAGGTTCTGGAGGAAGCTCATGAGCTTATTGCATGTAGAGGTGAATTTTTCCACTGCCCGCCATCCAGAAACCAACGGGCAGGCGGAAAGAGCTAATGGTGTCCTCCAGCAATATTTGAGGTGTTATGTGAATGACAGAGAGAATGATTGGGTGGAGAAGCTGGCGTTGGCAGAATTTGCCTATAACAATGCAGAGAACGTGTCCACGGGAATGAGCCCTTTTTTGGCCAATCACGGGTGTCATCCCCGAGCCTTCCCAGGGGGGGAGGGGGAGAACTGGAGCGTTCCAGCCGCAGAACAGTTCGTTGAAGAAATGGAAGCGATCCATCGCCAGCTCCAACTTAATTTAAACAGGGCGAAGGAGGAATATAAGAGGCAGGCAGACAAAACCAGAAGGGAAGGAGAAAGCATTAGGGTGGGGGACCAGGTGTGGTTGTCCACCCAAGGGTTACCATTTAAAGGAGGTTGTAAGAAGTTAAGGCCCAAAAGGCTGGGCCCATTTGAAGTCACGCAACAGGTCAACCCAGTGGCTTTCAGACTCCGGTTACCGAACCACATGAAGTTGCACCCAGTGTTCCACAGATCATTGCTGTCACCGTATATAGGGGACAGAGAGGGGAGGGTCAATAGGGGACCAGCTATGGAGGAAAAAGAACACAGCTACCATGTAGCGGAGATTCTCGATTCCAGGTGGAGGGGAGAGCAAGTAGAGTATTTGGTAATGTGGGAAGGGGAGCCGGAGTCGGAAAACACCTGGGTCAGGGCAGAGGATGTAGATGACGAGGTTTTGATTGAAACTTTTCATCAGAGATTCCCTCGGAAACCCCAGCCAGTGGCGAGGTTCCGGAGGGAATACTTCGCCACCACCGACGAAGAAGAAGAGTTGGAGGGGTTCGCTGATTCCGAGGTGGAGGAGGATTCAGCGAGTCGGAACAAAGACCGATGGAGGGAAATGTTCGAGACGTCTGAAGATGAAGAGGATTCTTTTAGGGGTTTCAGCTCCTCACCGCCCAGAGGAGAGAGTAGGGGCGGGGGAGAGGGGGGCCCTGGAGGGGAGGTGGATGTCAGGGAACTGACATCGGAGGAAAGGGAAGTGGTAGGGCTCCCAGAGACTGGGAGAGAGTCAACAGCCAAAGCAGGGACCAGCAGGGGGAGCGCGGGGTCTCTGGAGGGGGATCTCAGTAATGCTGAGAGAGACGCAGCAGCCCAGGCAGGAAGCAGCAGGGGAGAGAAAGGGGTGAGAGACACTTCGAGCGAAAATAGCGGGGAGGTGTCAGAAGCAACTGCAGGGAGACCTATGCTTCGCCGGAAGCTGTCACGTCGTGAGTCCAGGAGACGCGTTTCCGTTAAGGAACTTCTTTGCTGGAAGCGCTTCCGCAGACAGCCACTGTCGGACTCTACAAGTGACTAGAGCAGACATGTCTGAGGAGCTCTGTCACACACAGAGGTTTGTGGGGTCGCACAAACTCTGAAGGGGCACTATTTTAAGCACAAGCAGCTAATCATCCCCTGATAGTGACAAAAGACGGAAGACTACCGAAAACCTTTTTTGAAATGACAGACAATATGGACTTAATTGATATCTGGAGAACTAAGAACCCCCTAGGTAGAGAGGGGACATTCTTTTCTGAAGCCCAAAAGACTTGGACAAGGATTGACCAAATCTGGATAACCAGAAGAATGGCTCCTAAGATCCAAAAAGTGGAAATTTGCCCAAAAACTTGCTCCGACCATAATCCTGTGAAAATGGAAATGAAACCAACATTGACTGGTTCCTTCAGATGGAGGATGAACGACGCCTTGTTTAGAGATCCAGAAATCATTAAGAAGGCCCAAAAAATGATAAAAGACTATTTTGAGATAAATTTGAAGACCACAGTGGAAAAAAGGATAATCTGGGATGCAAGTAAAGCTGTAATGAGAGGGTTTTTGATTCAGCAAAATGCAATAAAAAAGAGAATACAAAATGAGAAAAAAGAGAAGATTTTGGAGAAAATAAGAGAAGGAGAAAAAAAAACTTAGAGCCAAACCAAAATCACAAGAGATTTTGAGAGAAATTAAGTCATACCAAGTACAATATATGAAAATGATAAATCAGGACATTGAATGGAAAGTTAAACAGATGAGACAAAAGACCTTCGAATCAGCTAATAAATGTGGGAAGCTGTTAGCATGGCAGCTGATGAAGAGACAAAAACTAAACACGGTTACTAATCTTGAAGTGGATGGAAAGAATATCCAGAATCCACAGGAGATCAGAAGCTGCTTCCAGAGATATTTTAAACAACTCTACACACAAGGGCCGCAGATTGAGTCGAAAATTGATCAATTTTTGAAAACTAATGGATTACAAAAAATTTCTCAAGAAAATAAAGTATTATTGAATTACAAAATAACTGAACAAGAGGTGGAAGGCGCGATTCAGAATATGCAACTGGGCAAATCTCCAGGGCCTGATGGATTAACCTCCAAGTATTTCAGAACTTTGAAAGACTATTTAATTCAACCATTAAAGGAGGTTTGCAATGAAATTATGGAGGGGGGAAAGGCGCCGGAGACGTGGAAAGAAGCTTATATCACACTTATACCGAAAACTGAGTCTGAAAAGACACAACTTAAGAATTACCGCCCCATATCCCTACTTAATGTGGATTACAAAATCTTTGCAGATATTTTGGCTAGAAGACTGAAAAAAGTTTTGGTAGAGGTGATACATAAAGACCAGGCCGGCTTTCTCCCTGGAAGACATCTATCGGACAATACGAGGAATATAATTAACATTCTAGAAAAGCTGCAGGTGAACATTAACACAAAAGCAGTCTTGATTTTCGTAGATGCAGAGAAAGCCTTTGACAATATTTCCTGGAGTTTTATGAAGAAAAATCTTCAAGGGATGGGGGTTGGACAAAACTTTGAAAATGGTATAGGTGCGATTTATTCTGAACAAAAAGCTAAACTGATAGTAAACAATGTGGTTACAGAAGAGTTTAAAATAGAGAAAGGGACACGACAAGGCTGCCCAATTTCCCCATTGCTTTTCATTTCGGTCCTGGAGGTTTTGCTAAACATGATTAGAAGGGACCACATGATTCAAGGTATTCAGGTCGGAGTTAAACAATACAAACTTAAAGCTTTTGCAGATGATCTTGTTATGACATTACAGGAGCCGATATCTAGCACTAAGAGGGCCCTAGAAGTAATCCAGGATTTTGGTCAAGTGGCAGGTTTTAAATTGAAAAAAATTGAAAACTAAGGTTTTGGAGAAAAATTTGACGCCGATAGAGAAAGAGAGGTAAAGAAGGTAAAATACCTGGGGGTGAGTATGACATCCAAGAATGTGAACTTATTTAAAGACAACTATGAGAAATGCTGGTCAGAGGTGAAAAAAGATCTAGAAATCTGGACGAATCTGAAGCTTTCCTTGCTGGGTCGAATTGCTGTTATTAAGATGAATGTTTTGCCGAGAATGTTATTTTTATTTCAATCATTGCAAATTATTGATAAGATGGACTGTTTCAAGAAGTGGCAAAGAGACATATCTAGATTTGTCTGGCAGGGCAAAAAGCCCAGAATAAAATTTAAGATCCTTACTGATGCTAAAGACAGAGGGGGGTTTGCCCTGCCAGACTTAAAACTTTATTATGAGTCAGTAGCTTTTTGCTGGCTGAAGGAATGGCTACTTCTTGAGAATACAGATGTTTTGGATCTTGAAGGGTATGACAATATATTTGGATGGCATGCATATTTATGGTATGGCAAGGTAAAAGCACATAAGGCATTTAAAAACCATATTGTCAGGAAAGCACTGTTTAATGTCTGGATAAGGTACAAAGATTTTCTGGAGAGTAAAACTCCAAGGTGGCTATCACCTATGGAAGCGAAAGCTTTGAAAAAACTCAATATGGAGGCTAAATGGCCAAAATATTGGGAAATTTTAGAACAGGAAGGTGACAAACTGAAATTGCAGAGTTATGACAAACTTAAAGAGAAGGTGCGAGACTGGTTACATTATTTTCAAATAAGAGAGGTCTATAACTTGGACAAAAAAATTGGTTTCCAGGTGGAAAAATCAAAGTTAGAAACAGAATTGTTAGAACCCAATGCTAAGATACTTTCAAGAATGTATAATCTGCTGTTGAAATGGAATACTGAGGAAGAAACCGTAAAATCTGCAATGATAAAATGGGCACAGGATATAGGACACAATATTATGTTCGCTGACTGGGAGAAATTGTGGACCACCGGGATTAAATTTATGGCATGTAATGCCTTAAGAGAGAATATTATGAAAATGATGTACAGGTGGTACATGACTCCAGTCAAGCTTGCGAAAATATACCACTTGCCCGATAATAAATGTTGGAAATGCAAAGAAGTTGAAGGTACATTCTTTCACCTTTGGTGGACGTGCCCAAGGATTAAGGCCTTCTGGGAAATGATATATAATGAACTGAAAAAGGTATTTAAATATACTTTCCCGAAGAAACCAGAGGCCTTTCTCCTGGGCATAGTTGGCCAATCGGTGTTTATGTATGCTACAGCAGCAGCAAGAATTCTCATCGCAAAGCATTGGAAGACACAAGACCTACCCACCCTGGAAGAATGGCAGATGCAACTAATAGACTATATGGAGATGGCAGAAATGACTGGCAGAATCCGAGACCAGGGAGAAGAGTTGGTGGAAGAAGATTGGAGGAAATTTAAAACTTATTTGCAGAAATGTTGTAAAATTTTTGAATGCTGATGACATTGAAATGAATTGAAGAGGTTCTAGCAACAAGGTAAAATGTAAGATGGGATTAATAATAGATAAATCAATGGGACATGAATTTGCTGAATCAATTTTTAAAAGGGATACAAAAACGGGAGACGTGAGGAAGTCAGGAAAATAAGTCAATGAAAGATGAGAAATTAAGAAAGAGGGATTTTTGTGTGTGTTTTTTTCTTTTTGTATATGTGTTTTTTTTTCTTTTTCTATTTTTTTGCTTAATGTTTGTATTTTTGTATTTTGTGATCTGTATCTTTTTTTCCTTCTCTGTATTTTTCTAAACCTTTCTAAACTTTTCTATGGATAAAACTTAATAAAATATTATTTTTAAAAAAAGACTGGCAAGCTACCAAGAGATGTTTTTTCTGTCAGAAAACGAGGCACTTTGCCAGAGTGTGTCCGGAGCGTCGTAACTGGCAGGGAATGGTTGGGGCCACTCAACAGACAGAGGCAGAGGCACCTAGGATCTTGGGAAACGAGGACGCCTGGCTGGTGGTGTACCGGGGCAACAGCCAGGCAGAAGCGACAGCCAAAGTCCCCGGCTTGGACACCCCAAAGCAAGCATAGGGTTGAAAGTGGTACTAGAGCTCCCAAATGGCCAGACGGTGGAGGAATTGGCTTTAGTGGATTCAGGTGCATCTGCGTCCTTTTTTAACAAGGAGTTTGCAGCGCAGCACCAACTGAACCTGAGGCCTTTGGATTTTCCGTTGCAAGTCACTACAATTGATGGGAGAGAACCGTTGGGAGGTGAAGTGACTCATCAAACGCCTCCCATGAGGATGCGGTTGTCTACCCATTCTGAGGTCATCGCCTTTCACGTGGCCACTTTGGCGGGTCTGCCTATTATATTGGGCATGAGTTGGTTGGCCTTGCACAATCCGGTGGTTTCCTGGCACCAACGGTCCCTCACTTTTGGTTCAACGCACTGCATGGAGAACTGCCTGGGCCTAGAGCAACACCGGCGAACGGAGGCCAGGATGGCAGCAGCATGCAAAGCAGGAACGACCAAAATCCCTTCATGCTACAGGGACCTACAGGAGGTGTTCAGCGAAAAGGAGGCTGACACGTTGCCACCGCATCGACCAAATACTCCCTTACAGTAGAATAATATGGGAGGCAAGCAAAGCTTTTATAAGAGGATTTTATATTCAACAAAATGTGATTTAGAAAAGAAATAGAGAAAAGAAAATGGATCAAATTAGAAAAGAAATAGAAGAACATGAGAAAATATTAGCCAAACAACCTAAAAATGAAAAGGCAAGGCAAGCAATTAAATTATCGCAAAATCAATTATCAGCCTTATTAAATCAGGAAGTGGAAAAAAAATATCAGATGGTTAAAACAAAGGAATTTTGAATTGGCAAATAAATCAGAAAAAATGCTCGCATGGCAATTAAAAAAGAGGCAAAAAAAGACTTCCTGTTTCCGGTGGTAGGAAATGGCGAACTCCCACACAACCGGACCCCGGCCGTTCCGATAATTCAGGGCTGATATGGTGGTAATTAGCCCTGGCAGCCTCCAGGGCAGGGGAGGACTGTCTCGAAGACCCGCAGATTGCCCGAGATTGCCGGAGTGCACTAAGGTGCAACCGGCAGGGCACTGGGTCACAGAGCAAGGAACAACTGGCACTCCTTCGATGTCACTCCCATAGCCGGACACATGTGTTTGGGAAAATATAAAGATTCAAAAAACAAACAGACATGCTCTGAATTGAAGAAGCTGAAAAGTAACCTGCAGTATGTATAGTCTCTGGTATATAAGATCGAACTTCAAAGAGATCCTCATCATGATGTGTGGACTCCAGAAGGGCTTGGTATGATGTTGTTTTTACTCTCTCCTTAACATCAGTAATTAGTTTTTCATACCAAGCCTCATTAAGAACTTAAATTGCTTTTTAAAAAGTGAGTACAGATGGGCTTCTATATATAATTGGGACTTAAGCGCAGCCGCTTTTTATTTCAAGAATGCTTGCTAAAGAGGTGAACTAAGTTTAGGGACTTCCGGTTGGTCGCCCGGTAATGGCAGACAGGAGCTCTTTCAGCTGAAAGAGCCTCAGTGCAGTGAAGCAAGGGGAGACCGCAAGAGCAACGTGGTCCCCTGAAAAAAAACTCAGATTGGGCATTCTGAGGACCTGGTGATCCGATGGGTGCCTTTTGGCGACTCCCCCACTCCCCGGTAAGCTCATAAGAGCCCCGAGAGCAAGTGGGGTCAGAGACGCGGCACAGCGGAAACGACTGCTTCCTTCACAGCGCGAAGCTCCGAGTCTGACAATCATGAGCAGCCAATTCCTTTTTTTAAAAAGGCTTAAAATTCGGAACTGTAAGTAAAAGATAAAGTTCAAATTTAATCAAGATTGGAAGAGAAAAGGGATTTAAAAATGGAGGTCGAGCCCTTTTTTGAATTAAAGTAGAGTCGGTAAATAAGGACCGAAGCCTCAAGAATTTAAAGACTCTTTGAAAGTTTGCAAGCTCAATTTAATGCCCCCCTTCTGCAGGGGGAAGGGGGGAAACTATTTTAAATTCTAAACCCTGCAAGACTGTGAATTACTGTAAAGAAGCTCCTTCATTTTGCAGCGGACCTCGCGGTAGGGAAAGGCTAGACTCCATTGTGACGTCACAATGGAAGAGGAAACATTCGACTTTTGTTTCCATTGATTCTATTACTTTGTATCCTGCTGCTGTCTGGACTCATTTTAAAGTAGCTAAAAAAGTATCTGTTACCTCCAGGACTGTTTGCTAAACTCCTAAAGGGATTTGACATTTTTTTCTTATTTTTAAAGCCTGTCTTTTTACAATAAGGAACAGGGGGGCTCCTGGCTGCCTGGGCTGGCATCTGTGGGACTGGTGGTTGGAATCTGTTTTTCTCTCTCACTCCACTAAGCTGTGAGACTGACCTTGAAATTCCTGAGCAACAATGTGTGCTGAAAAAGCAGGTAAGGGCACTGGAAGACATGGTTCTAAAAGTGCCTTTGGGGAATCGGTAATGTTTTTATTGAATGAAATTAGAGACAACACAAATTGTAATACAGAGGGTATTGAAAGACTGGATAAAAAGTTTAAGATTTAAGTGCTGAGTTGAAAGAGGTGAAGACTGAGATTACATCACACAAAACAAGGTTGGCACAGCTTGAGACATTTAGAGTGTCAGACTTGGAAAGACTACAATATGAAAATGCAAATTCGATTGCATTTCTTCAAATGAAGGAAAGGGAATCTCATCTAAGATTGAGAGGGGTCCCTCAATTGCAAGAAGAGCAACTCAGGGAGTGTTTGACAGACCAATTTGTGGCGTAGTGGGATCTGAAAAAGGAAGAAGTTTAACTGTGGAGAGAAAAGGCCTATAGATTTGACCCCAAAAAGGATTCAAAAATAACTTATGACTGTATAGTGGTCTTTAAGACCAAGGAACAAAGAGACACCATTTTGGGGCTGCATTACGAAAAAGGTTTAAAAATTCATGAGAAACCCATCGTTCTTTTAAAAGAAATTCCTAGACACTTCCTGACCCTGAGAGCCAATTTCACAGAATTGGCAAACATCTTGAGGAGGAAAAATATTTTTTTCTGGTGGGAATTTCCAGAAGGTCTTAAGGAATTAAGACTGTTGGAGAGAAGGACAGATTTCTACAAAAGTACGCAGTGGAACTTGGACTGGAAAGCCTGCAGCTGCCAGGGGCAGGAGCAGCGACCCCTTAATTTAACATAGAATCATAGAATCATAGAATCATAGAATCATAGAGTTGGAAGAGACCACAAGGGCCATCGAGTCCAACCCCCTGCCAAGCAGGAAACACCATCAGAGCACTCCTGACATATGGTTGTCAAGCCTCTGCTTAAAGACCTCCAAAGTAGGAGACTCCACCACACTCCTTGGCAGCAAATTCCACTGTCGAACAGCTCTTACTGTCAGGAAGTTCTTCCTAATGTTTAGGTGGAATCTTCTTTCTTGTAGTTTGGATCCATTGCTCCGTGTCCACTTCTCTGGAGCAGCAGAAAACAACCTTTCTCCCTCCTCTATGTGACATCCTTTTATATATTTGAGCATGGCTATCATATCACCCCTTAACCTCCTCTTCTCCAGGCTAAACATGCCCAGCTCCCTTAGCCGTTCCTCATAAGGCATCGTTTCCAGGCCTTTGAACATTTTGGTTGCCCTCCTCTGGACACGTTCCAGTTTGTCAGTGTCCTTCTTGAATTGTGGTGCCCAGAACTGGACACAGTACTCCAGGTGAGGTCTGACCAGAGCAGAATACAGTGGCACTATTACTTCCCTTGATCTAGATGCTATACTCCTATTGATGCATCCCAGAATTGCATTGGCTTTTTTAGCTGCCTCCTTAACCTCATTTACTGTAACCTCCTTATTCAGTTGTACTCTATCCTCTTCTGTTATATATTTCCTTCCGCTTTGATCCAAATAGTTTTTGACTTCTGCGCTATCTTCCTCCCCTCTTTTATACAGCTTTTCGAAAAATTGAATAAACTTTTTTTCTATTTCGTCAGGGTCTTCTATGATGTTATCCTCCACTATTATTTTATTTATCACGTTTTGTTTCTTTATTTTTCTTAACTGCCACGCGAGTAGCTTCCCCATTTTATTCGCGGATTCAAAATACCTCTGCTTCATAAATTTAATTGTCCATTCTATATCCTGATTTAATATCGCTGAGTATTGAGACTGCAGCACTTTAGAGGCTCGGATGGTCTCATCATCTGTTGGGTTTATAGTCAGTTTTCTCTCACAAATTCTCATCTTAGTGAGGATGTCCTCTTTCTTTTGTTCCCTTAACTTCCTCCTATAATTATTTTGTTGTATTAGGAGTCCCCTTAAAACCGCCTTGCTGGCGTCCCATACAATATCAATGGTGGCTTCCTTATTCAAATTTAAATCCAAGTATTCTTTCAGAGTGTTTTTTACTTTTTCTTTCACCTCTTCACTTTCAAATAAACTCCCGTTCATCCTCCACCTGTACTGCCCCCTTACTTCATTTTTTATTTCCATAACCAAAGCACAGTGATCGCAAAGTGTCCTAGGTTGAATTTCACATCTCTTCACTCTCAACGAAAGTGCTCTTGTCATCCAGATCTGGTCGATTCTGCCCCAACTCTGGTGGGGTTCAGAATAATGAGTAAACTGTTTAACAGTGGGGTTTTTATGCCTCCAAATGTCAATTAAATCTAGATTTTCCTCCATATCATTAAAAGATTTCGGCAATTTTCCCCTATTCAGTTTCCCCTTCTTTTCACTCCTGTCCAGATCTGGTACTGGAACTTCATTCATATCCCCGAGCAGGATTAATTTCTGAGCATCTAGCTCTACTAAAATACGTTCAAGTTTCTCAAAAAATTCTGCTCTGTTTGTGTTTGGGGCATAAACGGTCACAACGTTGATTTTTTCTCCCCGGAAATTTAATTGAGCCCCTAGGATTCTTCCTTCCTCATCTTTACAGATCTGTACAGGCTCCCACTTCTCTTTAACATATATCACTACTCCTTTTTTTTAATTTACCTCTGAATTGATAAACTCTACTCCCAGTTTTTTATTCACCAGGATATGTTTATGTTTCTTAGCAATGTGAGTTTCCTGAAAGCAGATTACATCGTAGTTCTTGTTTTTCAAAACTTTCTCAATTTTATTCCTTTTCACTTTCTCGTTCAACCCGTTCACATTCCATGACAAAAACTTTAATGCGTGTGTTATTGTTTTCCTTTATCAGTTACTATGCCTCTAACCGGAGTCCCAAACTATAATCTACCTCCTTTGTTTCCTGAGGGTTCCCCCTCCTCTGCCGTTTCCACTCCCACTACGGCCTCGTCATCTTCCTCATCTGTTTCCACTACCCTCTCCTCCCTCCCCCCCCCACCCCCTCCCGTCCGCTCCCTAACTCCCCCTCCACCTCCTCCTCTCTGGTCCCATGTCTATTCTCTGCCTTTCCCAGATCTTTTTCATATCTTCTCAAGAACTTCTCCACCTCCTGTATGTCCATCAATCTGAATTTTTTATCTTTGTAAAAAAAGGCAATCCCTTCTGGGAACTCCCATCTAAATTGAATCCCATTTCTCTTCAAAACGGCTACCACTTGTTTATATCCCTCTCTTTTACGTAATAACCTGACCGGTATTTCTTTATATATAATAATAGGCCTTCCGTCAATTCTTAATCTGTTATGGTAGCTCTTTTTCAAGATTAAATTTTTCAGTTCCAAGGAGTTAAAGATTACCAAACAATCCCCCAAGAATTTATTAGTTTTTAAATGTTTGGGTCTTGTCATCCTAAATACATTTTCTATGGTAAGTGCCATCTCTTCCTCATTTAAACCTAGCCAATTGGAGAGTTCTTTAATCAGTTTCCCTCTTATATCTTCGTTTCTTTCCTCTGCTACTCCTCTAAATTTTAAATGAAGCTGTTTTTGCCGCATTTCTGCCATGGCTAGGTTATCCCAGATCCTATCTTGTGAGTTGCTTAACTCTCTTAACTCTTCTTTTACCTTCGTTATCTCTTTTTTTTTGTTCCCTCATCTCTTTCTGCATCCTTTTGTTAGATTCTTCAATCAGTTTGGACTTAACAGAGAGGTCTTGAATTTTAATTGAGAGTTCTCCAACTGCTCCTTCTATCTTTTTATCAATCCTCTCCTGCACCTCCCCTAATTTGCTTTCCATGTATAATACATTTTGCTTAAATTCCTCCTTTATTTTAGCCCATAAATTATCTAAGTCTTTAATTTCTTCCTGGCGGGACAACTTCCTTTCCCCTGGAGTCCCACCCCCTTTCTTCCAATCCTTTCCATCCTTTCCCGTCATACTCAAAACTCTCCCCCCCCGAATCCCTTCAACACAAATTCCCTTCCCCTTTAAACCCCCAATTATCAACAATTATAAGCAGGGGAAAAAAGGTGGGTTTCCAAACAAACTTAACCAGTCCTTTCGTAACGGTATCCGAAAGTAATCCCCAAACCCCCCAGAGCGAAGATTCTATGATAAATCCAATAAAAGATACCAGCAAGGGGATGCAGGGAAACACCACCAAGTATCTTAACGTTCTCTCTCACTTCACTCTCGCCGAACCAATTGTCTCTGCCAGTCTTGAGTCCCAGGAGCAATGAGGATTAACTACCTTAATGACGAGTTGTCCAATTTAGTCCAATTTAGTCCAATTAGAGGTTTCTTTTCTATACTACAGTCAGGATCCAGGTCGTGATGGTATGCACAATTCTTGTCTACTTTAACTCCCTTTGGTCCAAATCCAACCACCGGGGGAGTTCCCCTTCTCAGGAGGGAGAAGGCAAGGCAGGAGAGAGGCTGGGGGAGGCGGCGAAGGAGAAGTCTTTAAGGTCCTTTCACTTTAATCCTTTCTCTCTCTTCTTAGCTGTAGGTTTTACTGCTGCCTCAACATACACTCAGTATTCCTTCCAGAGGAGGCAAAGGGGCACATGAAGGCTTAATTATAAACTATAAAAACAAGGGGTAGCCTGTGTAGCATGGAAACGTGAAACTGCTTGAACCGCGTAAAAACAAAAAGCGGCTTGGTCAGCGTAGACAACACACACACAAAAAAACAACAAATAGAAAAGTCTCTATTAAACTCACCAAATTTCGGTTAGTCCTTAGTGTCCACTCGTATTTTATAAGTTCTTATATCATTACCTTCAAGCTGTTCTCAGTCCTCAGTCTAAATCGCACTCACTCAAGCAGACTTTCCAGGACTTCCTCATACCATCGACTTTTTCTCTGCGCCATCTTAAATCCGCCACCGAGTGAACTCCCCAAATGCAAAAACAAAAAAAAACAGCCAGGCACCTCCCCGCTTCACCACTGGCTTTACGCTTTTTAAAATACGTTTTATAGAAACGTTAAAAAAACGCCGAGGGTCCCGTTCTTATCTTAAGGAGGCCCGTCGCTTTTCCCAGCTGAAGCTCGAGGCGTCACCCTGCAGAGTCGGTGCCTTCCCAAATCGCGCTGGCGGCCCTTCGTCTTCTCGTCTTCTCGCCCCGTCGGCTCCGAGAGACGGCACAGCCGCTTCCACGCTGCTGGGGACCTATCCCTTAAGGGTACCCCCCTTAAGGTTTTTGGGGTGCGCTACGCCCTAGCGTCTCCCCCCAAGCCTCCGCAGAGTCCAGAAAACCGGGAGCGAGTTCTCCGCGCTTCCTCGCTGGTTGCGACCGGAACCGGAAGTCCTCTTTTCCCCTTTTTGAAAATAGGGACAACATTTGCCCTCCTCCAGTCTGCCGGGACTTCGCCTGTTCTCCAGGAATTCTCAAAGATGACTGCCAGTGGTTCTGAGATCACATCTGCCAGTTCTTTTAATACTCTTGGATGCAGTTCATCTGGCCCTGGAGACTTGAATACATCTAAACTAGCCAAGTATTCTTGTACTATCTCCTTAGTTATTCTGGGCTGTGTTTCCTTTGCTGAATCATTTGCTCCAAATTCTTCAGGTCGGGCATTGTTTTCTTTATCGGAGAAGACTGAGGCAAAGAAGGCATTGAGGAGTTCAGCCCTTTCTGTATCCCCTGTTTGCATTTCGCCATCTTCTCCTCTGAGTGACCCCACTGTTTCTTTGTTCTTCCTTTTGCTACGAACATACCCATAAAAGCCTTTTTTGTTGCTTTTAACCTCTCTAGCAAGCCTGAGTTCATTCTGTGCTTTAGCTTTTCTGACTTTGTGTCTACACGTGCTGGCTATTTGTTTGAATTCCTCTTTGGTGGTTTCCCCCCTTTTCCATTTTTGGTACACATCCTTTTTTAATCTCAATTCAGTTAAAAGTTTTTTAGATAGCCACCCTGGCTTCTTTAAGCACCTTCCATGTTTCCGTCTCATTGGTATTGCCTGACGTTGTGCTTTTACTATCTCCCTCTTAACAAACTCCCAGCCATCATGAACTCCCTTTCCTTTTAGTATTACTGTCCATGGGATCTCACCCATCATGGCTTTGAGAATTTATTCTTGGAATGTTAATGGCTTAAATTCTCCTCAGAAAAGGAGACAGGTTTACCATGTTTTGGAAAAGCAGAATTTGGATGTAATTTGTTTACGGGAAACACACATTACTAGACTACATAGAAAAATTTTATCAAATACAAAACTCGGTCAAGAATTTATTTCTTCAGATAAAGTGAAAAAAAGAGGAGTGGTTTTCTATGTCAAAGATGAAGAGGGAAGATACATTGCAGTGGAAATTACAGCACAAGGCGATAAATATTTGTTACTGGGAATCTATGCAACTAATGATGGCAAATCAGAATTCTTTAAGAACTTGGAAACAAGTCTTTTGGAACACTTGGATTACAAATTAATTTTAATGGGAGATTTGAATGAAGTACAGAAAATACTGAAAGCTGGCAGACTACCTAAGACTTTCTTTGAAATAACTGATAAATTCGACCTGTCAGACATATGGAGAGTTAAGAATCCAACTGAAAAAGACTTCACCTTTTTTTTTCAGATGCAAACCACTCATTCTTGAGAATCAATTATTTATGGATATCCAAAGACTTGGTTCCTAAAGTATCAAAAATGGGAATCTGCCCTAAAACCTGCTCAGACCACAATGCAGTTTTTATGGAATTGAAAATGTCCTTACAGGGTTCTTTCAGATGGAGAATGAATGATGATTTGTTCAGGAGTACCCAAATTGTAAATAAAGCCCCAAAAGCCCTAAAAGACTATTTTGAAATCAATATGAACCAGGGAATGGAAACAAGGGTTATTTGGGACACCAGTAAAGCAGTAATGAGAGGATTTCTCATTCAACAAAATTCAATTAGGAGAAAGATACAGAATGAGAAAAAAGATAAAATTCTGGAACAACTAAACGACAAAGAGAAGATCCTTAGAGGTAATCCAAAGAATTTGCAGACACAAAAGGAAATTAAAGCCTTACAGATTCAGTAAAGGTAAAGGGACCCCTGACCATTAGGTCCAGTCGTGGCCGACTCTGGGGTTGCGGCGCTCATCTTGGTTTATTGGCCAAGGGAGCCGGCGTACAGCTTCCGGGTCATGTGGCCAGCATGACTAAGCCGCTTCTGGTATCTACTTGTACTTTGATGTGCTTTCGAACTGCTAGGTTGGCAGGAGCAGGGACCAGGCAATGGGAGCTCTCCCCGTCACAGGGATTCGAACCGCCGACCTTCTGATCAGCAAGTCCTAGGCTCTGTGGTTTAACCCACAGCGCTACCCGCGTCCCACAGATTCAGTACTCACAGATTATTAGTCAAGAAATAGAATGGAAATTAAGGAGGATGAGACAAAGGAACTTTAAATATGCAAATAAATGTGGGAAACATTTAGCTTGGCAATTAAAAAAGAGGCAAAAACAAAGTACTATTACAAGTATCGTAATGGAAGGAAAGTCTGTGGAGAACCCTGTGGACATAAGATGATGTTTTCATAAGTATTACAAACAACTGTATAAAAAAGAGAAAGAAGATCATGCTAAAATTGAGCAATTTATTAGAACTAATGGTTTGCAGAAGATTCCCGAGGGTAAAAAGATTCTACTAAATGGACTAATTACAAGACAGGAAGTGGAATACGCAATAAACTCAGTGCAACTTGGTAAGGACCAGATGGTCTATCAGCAAAATATTACAAGACACTGAAAGACTGGCTTATTCAACCACTGTTAGAAGTTTGTGATAAGATTATAGGAGGAGACAGAGCACCTGAAACCTGGAAGGAAGCCTATATTACTCTGATTCCAAAACAAGACCAAGATAGATCCAATGTCAAGAATTACAGACCAATCTCCCTACTTAATGTGGATTATAAAATCTTTGCAAATATATTGGCCAAAAGGCTGAAGAAGGTTAGGTCTGACTATATCCATAAGGACCAGGCAGGTTTTCTGCCTGGAAGACACATGAAAGATAATATTAGGAACATTGTAGACATTTTGGAAAAGCTGGAAGCAAGAAAGAACTGTAAAGCAATGTTAATGTTTATTGATGCAGAGAAAGCCTTTGACAATGTATCTTGGAGATTTATGTCACATAACTTAGAAAGTATGGGGGTTGGTCAAGAGTTTTTTAATGGGATTAATGTGATCTATCATTTCCTGCTTGGCAGGGGGTTGGACTCGATGGCCCTTGTGGTCTCTTCCAACTCTATGATTCTATGATTCTATGAAACATGAGTCTGACCAAACTGCAGGAGGCAGTACTAGACAGGAGTACCTGGCGTGCTCTGGTCCATGGGGTCACGAAGAGTCGGACACGACTAAACGACTAAACAACAAAATCATGAACAAAGAGCTAAAATTATAGTAAATAATGTGGTATTGGAGGAAATTAGAATTGAGAAGGGAACCAGGCAAGGGTGCCCACTTTCCCCTCTGCTGTTTATTTCAGTCCTTGAGGTCTTGTTAAGTATGATAAGAAAAGATGAACAAATTAAAGGTATTGTAGTAGGATCCAAGCAGTATAAATTTAAAGCCTTTGCTGATGATTTAGTATTGGCATTACAGGATCCAGACTCCAGTGCAGTAAAAGCACTGGAGATGATACAGGAGTTCGGACAGGTAGCAGGATTTAAGTTAAACAAGAGCAAAACCAAAGTATTAGAGAAAAGAACTTCCGGCGAGCATGTACTCGTAGCGGGTGGGGATTTTGCCGCTGGGAAAATCCCGAGCTACTTAGGGGGAGAAGGGGGTGCAGAAGGGCGTGGAAGCCCCCCAATTACCTCTTGAAAGGTGTCAAGAGGGCCAGGACCCCAGCAAGACCACAAGCGGCTCGCTTGGCCGTCAGGTAACTTCAAAGAAGTGAAGCGAAGAGAACGGCGGAGCGGCAGGTCTAGGGGAAGCCATTACCTACCCCCAAGCAGCGAAGCCCCGGTCTCGCTGAGAGAAGCGCTGCGCTCTCAAACCAGACGAAACCTGGGATTAATTTGATTCGGCAAATGGACAGAAGTAAAAGAATTCCGGGGGCTTAAGAAAACAGTGGAGTTCGGCGTTATTCGAAATCTACAAGGCGCAAGGTAATCTTCAGAGCGGAGAAAGGCAGTGAAATCTATTAGCGGGTCACATCCGTTTCCCTGAAAAGTTGCAACATTAAAGTAGCCGGCAGGGGGAAGCTACAAAGTATCAAGTTACAAAGTATCAAAGTATCAAGTGCCGGTATTTAGAGGGGGGGGGAGTGAAGGAAGAAAGACCCGTCTCCCTTTACAGCAGCGGGAAAGTAAGGAACGAGAAAACGGAAGTGTAGGACCTGATGTGATTATAGGAACTAAAAGACGTAATAACTGGAAAATACAATTAAATGAGACTGTATTGAGGGAAACCACCTCTGTTTGGTAGTGTCATTTGGAACTGGGGTGCTGTTGAACCCAACGGATATTTAAGGAGTTCTTTAAAACCACTCTTTCAGTTCCGGGAGTTGGCTTTAACAAAGAAGGTGTTGGTTTCGATAAGGACAAAGAAGGACATCTAGTGGACAAAATAGGATAAAACAACTGGTTTTCTCTGTGTTTGTTCTCATCGCTATCTATTCAATGTTTGACTTTATAGACTTGGGGATTTTCCTCTGTGTGCTTTCTCAATCTTAACAAATCTTAGCTAATAGGAATAGAGCCTACTGGGTCAGACAGACTTCAGCTGATAGAACACCACTTTTGTCACCTTCATTTGAGCTGGAAAAACCCTCCTATAATATTGGTGCATAGGACTGTAGAGGCGACGGTAAATCTGAGTATAAACTGGGATTGCCAATATTAACCACAAGAAAAAAGCCACAAAGCAAATATCTGGACTAACCTGAGTGGAGGCAAGAAGAAGAGTGGAAGAACGGTTGGAATGCGGATAACTCCTCTTTGGACTTGCTAATACTGCTAATATTATAGGGGGGGCATGATATTGAGGGCTGTGTAAAACTAGATGGAAATATTTGGGACTGGGCAAAACCCGTTGTTCTTATTTAACCTCTTGGATTAGGGAGAGAGGAAGGGGCTTAGTTGACAATACGTAATTGATAAGTATAAAATTGAAGAGTGGGAACTTTTGAGTTTTATAGATACAATGTCGAACACAGCAAAGAGAGCAGAGGGAGGGACACCAATAGAAAGAAAGGGATCCAAACAGGAAACAGACTTCAAAGCAGATATTTTAAGAATGTTTGCGGAAATTAAACAAAGTGAGAAAAACTTAGAAGTAAAATTAGAACAAGTAGACAATAAGATAGGGAAAATGGACAAAAAAATGGACGAAACAGTTAATGAACTAAAAGGGCAAATAAAGGAAGTATTTAGGAGGACACAAGTTGTAGAAGAAGGTTTGAAAAAAACAAGACTAGAAATGAGAGAGGTGAGACGTGAAGAGGACAAATTAAGAGCAGAGGTGATAGAATTGAATAAAGTGCAAGAAGATATGAAAGATACAATAGCTATGCATGAACTAAGACAGAGGGAGAATAATTTGAGACTTAGGGCAGTACCAGAAACACAAGGAGAAAACATTAAAGAGAAATTGATAACAGAGTTAGCACAATGGATGGAACTACCAACAGAAGAGATAGAAAGGATGATACAATCCACCTTTAGACTAAAAGTGAAAACAACCAGGGCTAAAAAAATTGTGGGTGATTGCCTGATTACATTTAGAGATAAGGAAATGAGAAACATGATCCTGCAAAGAAATAGAGAAAAAAGGTTGTGCATTAATGGGAATTATATAATAATTTTTAAAGACATACCAATCAGAATTCTGAAACGTAGAGAGTCGTACAAGGTACTTGTGCAAACATTAAAGAAAAACAACATTGAGTTTAAATGGGAATTCCCGGAAGGGATCTCATTTACTTACAGGAGTAAGAGACACAGGTTGATCAGTCCAGAGGAAACTGGGAAATTTTTGAGAAAATATAAAGAGTTGAGGCTAGAAACAGAAGAGGAAAAAGGGGAAGAAGCAGCAGGGGGCCCAGACTCCGAGGAAGATACAGAAAGTAGAGGAGGAGAAGAAGAGGAACAAGAGGTTTAAAAATCAGTCAAAATATAAAAGGGAAAATAAGCAAGACTAAATTTATTTATTATGGCATTAAAAATTAGTAGTTGGAATATTAATGGGATAAATGATAAGAAAAAACGAAATAAAACTGCACAAATTCTAAAAAAAAAACCTAGACATCATCTGTTTACAAGAGACACATATAGCAAGAAGACATAAAAGAGTACTGATAAATAAAAGATTGGGAAATGAGTTTATCTCCTCAGATAAAGATAAAAAAAGAGGAGTGGTCATATATATCAAAAAGCAAATCGAAGTGCAACAAATTTTTAAAGATGAGGAGGGAAGGATAATGGCGGTCCAAATTAAGTGGCAGGGAGAAAACCTAATTATAATCGGGTTATATGCTCCAAATGGTAACAAGTCGGATTTTTAAAAAAATTTAGAAGAAAAACTAGCAGAGTACGCAGATCAGAAAATGATGATATTGGGAGATATGAACGGGGTGGTGTCCTTAGAAATGGACAGACTTAGGGAGGGAAGTGGTAAGGATGGGAAGCTACCCAGAACTTTCTTTTCATTGGTCAAAAACTGTAACCTGATAGATAGCTGGAGACTCAGACATCCATTGGTAAAACAGTTCACGTACCATTCTGAGCCTAATCAGTCACTGTCCCGAATTGATCAGATTTGGACCTCAAATGAGCTGACTCCAAGAATTTTAAGGGTGGAGATCCAAGCTAAAACTATATCTGATCATAATCCAATAAAATTCGAGTTGAAAGGCTGGGAGGAGAGAACTTTTAGGTGGAGGCTAAAAGACTATATTCTGGACGATCAAGAAGTGGTTGAAAAAGCCCAGAAAAGGTTGATAGAATATTTTAAGGAAAACATGAATAAGGGTACCAAAACAAAGGTGGTATGGGATGCAAGCAAGGCAGTAATGAGGGGCTTTTTTATCCAGCAAAACACGATTAAAAATAAAGGGAGAGAAAAATGGAAAAAAGAGATCTTAAAGCAGATAATGGATAATGAACAAAAGTTAGTCCAAAAACCAAACAGCAAGAGGATAAAGGAGAATATTAAAGCATTGCAGGCGCAGTTTGCAATGTTGATAAATAGAGAAGTGGAATGGAACATCAAAAAATTGAGACTAAGAAGTTTTGAATACTCAAATAAATCAGGGAAGCTGCTAGCATGGCAGATAAAAAAAAGGAAGGAACAGAGTACAATAAATAAAATAATAGTGGATGGTGAAGAAAAAACTAATCCCAAGGAAGTTAGGAAAGCATTTGTGGACTACTATAGTGGATTATATAATAATAGAGAGAGACATAATTTGAGGAAGATTGAAAGATTCTTAAAGGATAAAAAGGTTCAGAAGATACCAGTAGAGAAAAAAGAACAACTGAATGCTCCAGTAGAGATAGAAGAAATAGAAAAAGTAATAAAAGAACTAAAAAGAGGGAAAGCCCCAGGCCCGGATGGGTTTACGGCTAGTTACTACAAAGAAATGAAGGCTGTATTGCTGCTCCCATTGAAGGAAGTGATAAATAACATCTTAAAAGAAAGAGAAATACCAGAAACATGGAAAGAGGCATTCATTACATTAATCCCAAAACAAGATGTGGATTTATTGCAAGTTAAAAATTACAGGCCGATCTCATTGTTGAACATAGATTACAAAATTTTTACAGGAATTCTAGCTAGCAGAATGAAAAATATATTGTTAGATTATGTTCATGGAAACCAAACGGGCTTTCTACCGGGGAGGCAGATGAAGGATAATATAAGAAACATAATAAATATCATAGAATATCTGTCGGCCAAGAGTGACAAACAAGCTATACTGATGTTCGTGGATGCAGAGAAAGCATTCGATAACACAAATTGGGATTTTTAAGTTAAAAAATCTAGAATACATGGAGGTTGGTGCAGAGTTTTTTAATGGAATAAAAGCAATCTATACGGAGCAGAAAGCGAAATTGATCATAAACAACGTAGTGTCAGAAGAAATAAAGATAGGGAAGGGTACAAGGCAGGGCTGTCCGCTTTCCCCATTGCTGTTCATAACTGTATTGGAAGTGTTACTTAACTCAATAAGACAAAACAAGAAGATAAAAGGAATAACAATTGGACAAAATGAATACAAGGTAAAGGCATTTGCAGACGATTTGCTAATAACAATAGAAGATCCGACGAACTCAATAAAAGAGATATTGGAAGAACTAGAGCAATTCGGCAAAGTGGCTGGTTTTAAGTTAAATAAAAGTAAGACTAAATTAATGACAAAGAATATAGATCTAAGTACAATTGAAGAAATACAACAACAAACAGAGATAGAGGTGGCCAGAAAGGTGAAATATTTAGGAATATGGATAACTCCAAAAAATATAGAACTATTTAAAAATAATTATGAAGTGGTATGGAAAGAGATTAAAAAGGATTTGGTGATGTGGGGGAAGCTAAAACTGTCTTTCTGGGGCAGGATAGCCATAATTAAGATGAATGTACTTCCGAGAATGTTGTTTCTATTCCAGAATATTCCGATAATCAAAGGTACTAAGATATTCAAAGAATGGCAAAGAGAGTTCTCAAAGTACGTATGGCAGGGTAAAAGACCGAGGATACAGTTTAAATTACTGACAGAGGCAAAAGAAAGGGGGAGATTCGCACTTCCAGATCTGAAACTATATTATGAGGCATCGTGCCTATGTTGGATAAAACCGTGGATAAAATTAGATAATAAAGAACTTTTAGATCTGGAAGGCCACGACAATAGATTTGGGTGGCACGCGTATCTATGTTATGAAAAGAAGAAGGTACACAAGGGATTTGAAAGCCACATCTTTAAAGGTCCTTTGATAGAAGTATGGGAGAGGTACAGATTTTTATTGGAACCCAGAGTCCCACACTGGATGTCCCCACTAGAAGCCACGAGTGTTAAAAAGACCAACATGAGGGATAAATGGGTTACCTATGATCAGCTGCTAATTAAAGATGGGGGGAAGTGGAAGCTAAAACCATATGACCAGGTTAAGGAAAAGGTGTTTGATTGGTTCCATTACTTTCAAATAAACGAAATGGCTAATAAGGATATTAAAGATAGAGGATATGCAGAAAAAGATTCTAAATTTCAGATTGAGATAATAAATAATGATTACAAAATCCTATCAAAAATGTACAACCAGCTGCTAGAGTGGAACTTAATAGACGAGGAAGTGAAGTCGGTAATGATACATTGGGCAAAAGACTTCGGTTATAATATCTATTTTGAAGAGTGGGAGAAATTATGGGAAAAAAATCTTAAATTCACGGCATGTGTAACGTTGAAGGAAAACTTAATGAAGATGTTATACCGTTGGTATATTACCCCTGCGAAACTAGCAAAAATGTATAAGACATGCAGTAAATGTTGGAAATGCAGGGAAAATGAAGGGACCTTCTACCACATGTGGTGGGATTGCAAAAAGGTTAAAGGTTTCTGGGAAAAGGTATATACAGAAATGGAAAAAAATTTAAAATATACTTTTGAAAAAAAACCAGAGGCCTTTCTGTTAGGTTTATCAGGAAAAGAGATTAAGAACAAAGACGGCAAATTTTTCCAATATGCAACAACGGCAGCAAGAGTCCTATTAGCCCAAAATTGGAAACAACAGAAAATACCGACAATAGAGGAGTGGAGAGAGAAACTATTAGATTATGCGGAACTAGATAGACTGACGGGAAAAATTAGATATTTGAGAGATCAAAGATTTATGGAGGAATGGGGAAAATTCGTGGAATATCTGGATAATTTAAGTGAGGGACAAATAACGCTAGTAGGGTTTAAAAGAGCTCTGTGATATTTGTAAGAATATTGTCTAAAGAAAAGGGTGGAAAGGATTCTAATAATGTCAATAGATAGTAGGAGATGCGAAAGTATGTGTTGATAGACAATGGAGATTTGCGGAGACGCCGAAGGAAGTCTTAAAGAATGAATCGGTTGAATACATGATGTGGTTTATTTGATTTTTATTTGTTTTGCTGTAAACTAATAAAAATTATGCTGGGGAAAAAAAACCAAAGTATTAGAGAAAAATCTGGATAATGAGGAAAGGAAATTACTACAAGAAAAGACTGGCCTAGTCATGGTGAAAAAAGTTAAATATCTGGGAGTTAATTTGTCGGCAGGAAATTTGAACTTATGCAAATATAACTATGAGAAATTATGGAATGAAATTAAGAGAGACCTGGAGATCTGGTCAAATTTAAAATTGTCATTAATGGGCCAGATTTCGGTGGTCAAGATGAATGTATTGCCAAAGATGTTATTTTTGTTTCAAGCCCTCCCAATTATTGACAATGTGAAATGCTTCAAAGAATGGCAGAAAGCTTTATCTAGATTTATCTGGCAGGGGGAAAACCCCAGAATTAAATATAAATTACTAACAGATTCTAAAGAAAGAGGGGGATTTTCCCTGCCAGATTTGAAGCAGCTGCACTTTGCTGGATTAAGGAATGGATACAACTAGAAGACACTGATGTTTTAGATTTGGAGGGATTTGATAATGTGTTTGGATGGCATGCATATGTATGGTATGATAAAGTAAAGGCCCATGATGCTTTTAAAAACCATGTAATTAGGAAATCTCTGTATAATGTGTGGATAAAATATAAAGATCTCTTAGAAAGGAAGACACCCAGATGGCTCTCGCTAATGGAGGCAAAGGCCCAGAAAAAGTTAAATATGGAAACCAAGTGGTTGAGATATTCAGACCTGCTACTGGAAGATAAAGAAGGTTATAAATTAAAATCATTTGATCAAATTAAAGGTAAGATAAATTGGTTATATTATCACCAGATCAATGAATTGTATAAATTAGATAAGAAAAATGGTTTTACTTCAGAAAAAACTTAGTTGGAAAGGGAGTTTTTGGACTCTAAAGTTAATTTTTTTTCTAAAATGTATAATTTACTGTTGGAATGGCATCCAAAGGATGAATAAATTAAATCAGTGATGATAGACTGGGCAAGAGATGTGGGACACAACATAATGTTTGAAGATTGGGGAAGATTGTGGAAGAAAGGGGTCAAGTTCACTGCATGTACGGTATTAAAGGAAAATATTATGAAAATGATGTATAGATGGTATTTGACCCCTGTAAAATTTACCAAAACACTGATAATTAATGTTGGAAATGTAAAGAAAAGGAGGGTACTTTTTATCATATGTGGTGGACCTGCTCCAAGGTGAAAGACTTCTGGGAAAAGATTTATAATGAATTGAAAAGAATGTTGAAATATACATGTCAGGGGATGATTAGCTGCTTGTGCTTAAAATTGTGCCCCTTCAGAGTTTGTGCGGCCCCACAAACCTCTGTGTGTGACAGAGCTCCTCAGACATGTCTGCTCTAGTCACTAGTAGAGTCTGACAGTGGCTGCCTGCGGAAGCGCTTCCAGCAAAGAAGTTCCTTAACGGAAACGCGTCTCCTGGACTCACGACGTGGCAGCTTCCGGCGAAGCATGGGTCTCCCTGCAGTTGCTTCTGACACCTCCCCGCTATTTTCGCTGGATGTGTCTCTCACCCCTTTCTCTCCCCTGCTGTTTCCTGCCTGGGCTGCTGCGTCTCTCTCAGCATTACTGAGATCCTCCTCCAGAGACCCCTCGCTCCCCCTCCTTGTCCCTGCTTTGGCTGCTGACTCTCTCCCAGTCTCTGGGAGCCCTACCAACTCCCTTTCCTCTGATGTCAGTTCCCTGACATCCACCTCCCCTCCAGGGCCCTCTTCTCCCCCGCCCCTACTCTCTCCTCTGGGCGGTGAGGAGCTGAAACCCCGAAAAGAATCCTCTTCATCTTCAGACGTCTCGAACATTTCCCTCCATCGGTCTTCGTTCCGACTCGCTGAATCCTCCTCCACCTCGGAATCAGAGAACCCCTCCAACTCTTCTTCTTCGTCGGTGGTGGCGAAGTATTCCCTCCGGAACCTCGCCACTGGCTGGGGTTTACGAGGGAATCTCTGATGAAAAGTTTCAATCAAAACCTCGTCATCTACATCCTCTGCCCTGACCCAGGTGTTTTCCGACTCCGGCTCCCCTTCCCACATTACCAAATACTCTACTTGCTCTCCCTTCCACCTGGAATCGAGAATCTCCGCTACATGGTAGCTGTGTTCTTTTTCCTCCATAGCTGGTCCCCTATTGACCCTCCCCTCTCTGTCCCCTTTATACGGTGACAGCAACGACCTGTGGAACACTGGGTGCAACTTCATGTGGTTCGGTAACCGGAGTCTGAAAGCCACTGGGTTGACCTGTTGCGTGACTTCAAATGGGCCCAACCTTTTGGGTCTTAACTTCTTACAACCTCCTTTGAATGGTAACCCTTGGGTGGACAGCCACACCTGGTCCCCCACCCTAATGCTTTCCCCTTCCCTTCTGGTTTTGTCTGCCTGCCTCTTATATTCCTCCTTCGCCCTGTTTAAATTAAGTTGGAGCTGGCGATGGATCGCTTCCATTTCTTCAACGAACTGTTCTGCGGCTGGAACGCTCCAGTTCTCCCCTTCCCCCCCTGGGAAGGCTCGGGGATGACACCCGTGATTAGCCAAAAAGGGGCTCATCCCCGTGGACACGTTCTCTGCATTGTTGTAGGCAAATTCTGCCAACGCCAGCTTCTCCACCCAATCATTCTCTCTGTCATTCACATAACACCTCAAATATTGCTGGAGGACACCATTAGCTCTTTCCGCCTGCCCGTTGGTTTCTGGATGACGGGCAGTTGAGAAATTCACCTCTACATGCAATAAGCTCATGAGCTTCCTCCAGAACCTGGAAGTAAATTGTTTCCCTCGGTCAGAAACCACCCTCAAGGGGGCGCCATGCAGCCTAAACACATTTTCCACAAACAATTTAGCGGTTTCTTCCGCTGTGACCGCATGTGAGCAGGCTATAAAGTGGGCCATCTTGGTTAACAGGTCTACCACAACCATGATGGCTGTTTTCCCTTTGGACCTGGGCAGATCAGTCATGAAATCTATTGCCACTGCCTCCCATGGCCTTTCCGGCGTGGGTAGTGGTTCTAATAAACCTGCCGGTGCCCGCCTCTCCCCCTTGGCTCGTTGGCATTGGTCACACCCTCTCACATACTCCCGCACATCTTCCCTGACCTTGGGCCACCAGAATTCCCTGGTAACCAGCCACATGGTTTTGTGTTGCCCAAAATGCCCTGCTGTGGGGCTATCGTGCAGTTGCTTGAGTACCTTTTCCCTCAATTCCCCTTCAGGTATGTATAACGCTCCCTTGTAGTACAACGCCCCGTTTCTCTCCTCAAAACCCCCGGGTTTGTCTCCCTCCCTCCTGAGACCCCTGAGTTTGTCCTGGGCGTATTCATCCTGCACCGTTCCCTCTACCAGTTCCCTTTGCCCCACCAATGCCGCCCCACACACCCAGCGGTCCTCGGGAATGACATGGGTCTCTTCGGGGGCACCCTCTCCCTCCAAATATTCAGGTTTGCGTGAGAGAGCGTCCGCCCTAACGTTCTCTGGGCCTGGTACGTAACAAATCTCAAAGTTAAATTTGGAGAACTCCTGGGCCCATCTCAACTGCCGTTGGTTGAGCACTCGCGCAGTTCTCCAATACTCTAGATTCTTATGGCCCGTGCACACTTGCACCTTCTGTTGTGCACCAATTAGCAGGTGCCTCCATCTCCGGAAGGCCTCATGAATCGCAAGAAGTTCCCGGTCGTACACCGTGTAGTTCCTCTCAGATTTGTTCAGCTTTCGCGAAAAGAAGGCACACGGTCGCCACTCTGACCCCTCCTTCCCCGGCTGCAGAAGAAGCACCGCCCCTATGGCTCTGTCAGAAGCGTCTGTTTCGACCCTCAGCTTTTTTTGTAAATCCACATGTAGAAGTTGTTCATCAGAGGCGAAGGCCCTTTTCAGTTCCTCAAACGCTCGCTCCGCCTCCCCCGTCCAAACAAACTTCTTTTTACTGCTGAGACAGTCCGTGATGGGCGCCGTCAGGTGGGCGAAGTTTCGGATGAACTTACGATAAAAGTTTCCAAACCCTAGGAACCTCTGCACATCCTTCTTGGTCTTGGGTGTTTTCCATTCCAGCACCGCTTGAACCTTGCCGGGGTCCATGGCCAACCCCTTGTCTGACAAGCGGTACCCCAGGAATTCCACCTCCTTGGTATGAAACTGACACTTCTCCAGTTTCACCCACAGCCTGTTGGCTTGCAGCCTGCTCAACACTTCTCTGACGTCTCTCACATGTTGCTCCTCATTCTCCGAATACACCAACACGTCATCTAAGAAGGCCACGCAATTCTTGTAGAGCAAAGGCCCCAGTACGTGGTTCATGAAGGCTTGAAAACACGCGGAGCCTGTTTGTAATCCAAAAGGCATAACGAGGTATTCAAATGCCCCCAAAGGGGTGAACATGGTGGTCTTCCATCATCCCCTTTCCTTATACGTATCAGGTTGTACGCCCCCCTTAGGTCCAGCTTTGTAAAAATCTTTCCTTTCCGCACCCTGGTCAAAATATCATCAATCCTGGGCATAGGAAAAGCCGCCGGCTCTGTCACTGCATTTAACCGCCTAAAGTCACATACCAGTCTCGGCTTGTCCGTGTTTTTTTTATCCACAAAAAACACTGGGCTACCCCCCGCTGCCTTGGACTCTCTGATGAAGCCTCTCTTCAGGTTCTTGTCAATGAACGCTCGCAACTCCTGCATTTCCCTGTCTGACATGGCATACAACTTGCCTACAGGAAGCTGTGCTCCAGGGAGTAAATTGATCTGGCAATCAAAGGGCCTATGCGGGGGTAGTTGGTCAGCTTCCTTCTCGCTGAATACGTCGCTGAGATCAGCATACTGTGGTGGCACCTTCCCCTTCCCCATTACTTCAGTCCCTGCCAGGGTGGCTTGGGCCCCTGCTGACCCCTTTTCCCCCCTGCAGTGTTCTAAGCAATGTGCTGAACTGAAGGAAACCACTCTTTGATGCCAGCCCACCAGCGGATCATGTAAGGCTAGCCAGCTCATTCCCAAAATAATGGGAGCGCCTCCCAAGGTGGCCACATTAAACGCTATCAGTTCTGTGTGCCTTGCCACCCTCATTATCATTGGGACGGTCTGCAAGCTAACTCCTCCTCCCAACAGTTCCCTGCCATCGATCGTGGTCACCTGCAGGGGGTTGCTTAAAGGGATAGTCTGTATCTGATGTTCAGCAGCAAACTCCTTGCTCATAAAATTGCAGGAGCTGCCTGAGTCCAACAGCGCCTTTATTTTTAGGGGGTGTCCATTTTGCAGCTCTAGCGACACTTCAATCACTAGAGCAGGTCGAGGAGCTTCTGGCACGGGCACTTTCACTGCTCTTTGGCCTGGCTGCAGTGCCCTGACGGTGGCAACCAGGCGTTGGCTTTTACCTGCTCCGTTTCTCCCTGCTCTCCCCCCTCAACTGCTCCCACCATCCCTTGCCATTCCTTCCTCTGGGGGCAGACTCTGGCAAAGTGGCCTGGCTGTTGGCAGAGATAGCATTTCCGGGCTCCCTTTCCCTCCTTCTTCGCCCCCTCACTGGGCTTTGAAACTGCGCGCGCGCGGGCTGTTCCGATTTCCATCGGCTCTGCCGGCGGGAAAGCTGGCTCAGGAATGTCTGGAATGCGTAACTCCTTCCAACGTTCCCCTCTCCCTTCCCGCCTCTCCAAAGCTCTTGCCTCCTGGCGCGCTCCAATGGTCAGCGCAGATTTGGTCAGCTGATCCATAGACACCGCCCTGGGGCTCCTGGACAGCTCGTCTTTCACAGCCGAAGAAAGACCTTCTTCAAATAGCATCTGAATGGGTGCTGCCGATAAATCCCACCCCAATCTGTGAATCAGCATGGTAAATTCAGTCCAGTACTCACGGACAGATCTGCTTCCCTGCTTGCAAGCCATTAGCTGTCTGCGCACCACCCCTTCCTCAATATCGCTGGAAAACATGATATCCATTGCACGAAAGAATTTCATAGTGTCCTTTAGGATATCGTTGTGCGTTGCCATCAGGGGTCGAACCCAGTCCCGCGCCCCCTTCTCAAGATGCCCAATTACGAAAGCAACTCGCGATTCCTCATCAGGGAACTCATCAAACTGCACATTCAGGGCATATTGCATCTCGGTCCTAAAGGCATGGTAATCCTTGGGGTCCCCCCCAAACTTCTGCACCAATCCTGGTACCTTTCTGGGGAACTGAGTGGTTCTCCCCTTTTTGTCAGCATCCTGAGCCCTTCTCTCCTCGAGCCTCGCCGTCTGCAGCGCAAGTTGGACCTCCAGAGCTTGATACCTTTCTTCCAAGCTTGGACCAGCTCCAACCCCTGCCTCTCCGGTTCCGGCTGGGTTGCTCATGATGCTTTCTCCTGCACAGGCAGCGTACAAAGACTGTCAGACTGCTGTCAGGGGATGGTTAGCTGCTTGTGCTTAAAATTGTGCCCCTTCAGAGTTTGTGCGGCCCCACAAACCTCTGTGTGTGACAGAGCTCCTCAGACATGTCTGCTCTAGTCACTAGTAGAGTCTGACAGTGGCTGCCTGCGGAAGCGCTTCCAGCAAAGAAGTTCCTTAACGGAAACGCGTCTCCTGGACTCACGACGTGGCAGCTTCCGGCGAAGCATGGGTCTCCCTGCAGTTGCTTCTGACACCTCCCCGCTATTTTCGCTGGATGTGTCTCTCACCCCTTTCTCTCCCCTGCTGTTTCCTGCCTGGGCTGCTGCGTCTCTCTCAGCATTACTGAGATCCTCCTCCAGAGACCCCTCGCTCCCCCTCCTTGTCCCTGCTTTGGCTGCTGACTCTCTCCCAGTCTCTGGGAGCCCTACCAACTCCCTTTCCTCTGATGTCAGTTCCCTGACAATACATTTATTAAGAAATGTATTAAGAAACCAGAGGCCTTTCTTCTTGGAATAACAGGTTTGAAATTGCCCAAGAAAGATGTCAAATTGTTTTTGTATGCCACAACTGCAGCAAGAATCTTTTTAGCTAAGAACTGGAAAACACAAGAAGTCCCAACAGTGGAGGAATGGCAGATGAAGATGATGGACTTTTCGGAGCTGGCTGACCTGACAGGAAGTCAAAATAAAAAAATTCCTTCCAGTAGCACCTTAAAGACCAACTAAGTTAGTTCTTGGTATGAGCTTTCGTGTGCATGCACACTTCTTCAGATACACTGAAACAGAAGTTGCCAGATCCTTCTATATAGT
The DNA here is from genome assembly GCF_965113315.1 of Podarcis vaucheri. Lineage (NCBI taxonomy): Eukaryota > Metazoa > Chordata > Lepidosauria > Squamata > Lacertidae > Podarcis > Podarcis vaucheri. The sequence continues at coordinate 29,571,198 of NC_138757.1, forward strand.
GAGAAGGTGGGGAGGGGTATTACTCAGAAGGGTGGTGGGAATAGGAGATAGGCAGATAGCTGAGATGAGCCTGTTGACGACTCTTAACGACTGTAATAGGTCTTACAGGAAAAGGCAAGGGGTGAAAAGGTGAGAAATGGCTTAGTCATATATAATGGGATAAGAATCCAATGTCTTTGTTCAAACCAGGTCTCTCCATGGTTTTAAGTTTGGTAATGAGTTGCAATTCTGCAGCTTCTCTTTCCAGTCTATTTCTGAAATTCCTTTGTAGTAAAACAGCTACTTTGAGATCTTGTATAGAATGTCCTGGGAGATTGAAGTGTTCTCCTACTGGTTTCTCTGTTTTGTGATTCTTGATGTCAGATTTATGTCCATTTATTCTTTGGCATAAGGTTTGGCCTGTTTGCCCAATATAGAGAGCTGAAGGACACTGTTGGCAATGGTGTTGTCCGGGTGTTGTCCGGGCATACACCCGGACAACACCATTACTGGCCCCAACAACATCACACATACCATCTCGGGACTATTCAATTGCTCATCGTCTAACATTGTGTATGCCATCAAATGCCAACAGTGTCCTTCAGCTCTCTATATTGGGCAAACAGGCCAAACCTTACGCCAAAGAATAAATCACAAAACAGAGAAACCAGTAGGAGAACACTTCAATCTCCTCGCCTTGAATTGCCCCGTCTCGGCCAATTTGAGGCATGGTTGATTGTCTTCATGCACCACAACGGGCAGACAATTCTCTCCACAGATTTCCTCGACCAAACACACATAGAACTCCAACTCTCTGCAAACCTCTGATAGCGCACTGAACTCAGCTTCAGTAGATGAAAGCGCTATGAGACTTTGCTTCCGGGACCTCCACCCAACTACCGAGTCCCCAAACTTCACCACTAGGCCTGACACTGATTTGCGGTCTTCAGAGTTAGCCCAGTCCGAATCCACAAAGCAAGTCAGCTTCACTTCTCCTTGTGCTGGCAACCTAAGACAAAAGTCTTTGGTTTCCTGCAAATACCTCAGAACTCTCTTGATGCCATTCCAGGCTTGCACACTAGGGTTTGATGCTTCCCTGCTGAGCAGATTGACAGCAAACGCTATATCAGGTCTGCTCCACTGGGACAAGTATAACAAACTCCCTAGGGCTGACTGAAACACTTCAGCAACTTCTGAACATCCTCAAAGGATTCAGGCTCACATCTAGCCACACCAACCCAGACACTAGTGGCTTCATACTTGTCAGGAGGCTTCCCTTTGGTTGATCTTGCTGACCTCCTCAGCATGAATTCTGGAACTGCGCCTGATTCACCTGGATCAACCCTACCATCCCCTGTGTCAGAAACCTCCCCCTCTGACCTGCTGCGCCGTTTCGGGCGTAGAGCTGGTTCTGCTGGCGAGGATGGCTCACTCCTCGGCTCAGACTTGACAGAGACCTGTGGAGGGGTCTTGGGACTCCCTTTTGGAGAGGTTCGGAGCCTCTCCCTTGGAGATCCCTGCTCTGGACTCTGTGGCTGTGGACCGTGCACCTCAGCAACAGGTTCAGCCTCGTCCTCCTCCTCCTCATCACCTGAGTCTAACAGAACATCCGGGTTCCCGTGAAGACGTTTCCACCCACTCTGCTCGCAAAACTCAGCACTGCCGCTAATAAGCAGCTTAGACTGGTTGCCAGTAGGGTATGCCTAACGCCACGCCTTTGAACTCGGCTCATAGCCTACAAAGATCATCTTCCTAGACCTTGGCTCACCCTTTCTGCGCATGGCCTTTGGAATCAGAACCCAAGCCTGACAGCCAAACACTCGCAGAAAATCCACCTTCGGTTTCTTCCCATGAAGCAGAAAGTACAGAGTGTCTCCCACACTTGAATTGAACACCCTGTTATTCAAAAAACATGCTGTCTTATAACTCTCAGCCCAAAAGCGCTGTGGCAAACCCGAGTCTGCCAACATAGCATTCGCTGATTCCTGTAGAGTCTGAAACTTTCTCTCCACCACCCCGTTCTGTTGTGGTGAGTGGGGGGGGCCGTCCATCGATGACTGATACCTTTCTGCCTGAAAAACGATTGCAGCGCAGAACCTGTGAACTCCCCCCCCCCGCGATCAGATTGAAAGGAAACCACCCTGGTAGAGAAACGCAGCTCTACCACTGTGATCCAATCCCTGATCAGTGCAGCTGCCTCTGACTTGCATTTAAGCGTAAACAGCCAGGTGTGTTTTGAAAAATCATCAATCAGAATCAGAACCCATTTAGACCCAGCTAAAGAAGGTCCTGACAAATCTGCATGCACAAGTTCAAAAGGTTTACTGATCCTCCTCTCTGACCTGGGGTATGTGCACGTTGTGACCTTTGATTGCTTACAGGTTTGACAATCTAGGTATTTGTCACATGCCTTGAACCTACACCCAATTGTGTTCTCTGCGGCTTTTCTCACAAGTGACCACCCAGCATGCGCAAAGCATCTATACCACAAGTGCAAACAATCATGGTGTGGTGGGACATTTGCACACTGCCCTTGGGCATCTTCAATGGACTCTCCACTAGCCCCATTTTCCACCAGCCCCATTTTCCCACCAGTCCCATTTTCAATGGGCATCTCCACCAGAAAGAGCCTGTCTTTCCTCTCAACACTGTAGATCTTCTTCCCATTCCTGTAGAAGGAACACAAATTGTTAGAAAACAGAACATCAATTCCAACAGTCATAAGAGCTGGCACACTTAAAAGAGAGTGGGCAAGTTCTGGGACCACGTAAGCTTGCACTTCACAACCTAGAAAAGAACAATATAAAGACCCAGTTTCAGTCAGTGGTCTTTGAGACCCATCTGCTAATGTAACATAGCGTCCAGTTTTAACTGTCTTGCAGTTCCTCAGAAGCTCTCTGGAGTTCACGAGACAATGAGAAGCTCTGGAATCGATTACAAGAGATAAAACGTCTCTCTGGCTGTTTTCCAAAGATGCCATGGCGACGCTCGCACCCCCACTAGGGTCTCTGCCAGTGTCCTTCCTGGCTGCCATGGTTACAGCCTCCCCCCGACTAGGGCTTTCGCAGCTTCCCAGAGATACCAACGCAGCTGTGAGGTGATAAGACGCCTTGTCTTTGTTTTTCTCCTGGCCTGTTGCTTTCCCACGTCTCTGCTGAGAACTGGCTCTGGGAACCTGCTTTGTTGACATTCCACGCCGGCCAGTGTCCTTGCTGCCATCCTGGGCCTCTGCAGAACAATGCCCTTCGCTGTTGGACGTCGCCTCAAAGCACAAACAACTCTTGGAGACTTTGGCTTTCCCAGAGCTCTTGGACCGGCTTGCACCTCCACTGCTGGGTGCACAGCTGCCTGAGGAACAGCTTGCCACTGCCTTCCTCTTCCCAGCTCTCAGCCTCTCTCCAGCACCATCACACAGACATGTTGAAGCATAGAAACAGCTTCCCAAAACAGCTCCAGCCCCCTCTGGGCTTGATGCTTTCTCTGGGCATCTCTTAGCCCCCTCTGGTCTGACTCCCACTAAGGCTTGACATGCCATCTTCAGTGCCTGCCACGCGACCCAGGGCTTACTTTGCAGCATTGGCAACAGCCAAGCATCAACGCTGGCCCTTAAAATGGCTAGCACCCTTTGCTCTCTCTCCAGAGCAGCCACGTCTGCTTCCACTGCTCCTGCAGACCTCTCACTGGGCTGGGCAAAGACTGGATCGGCCTGGGTGCAGTCCCAAAGCTTCCTTTCTGCCAGCCAGTAGTGCATGCGCTTACTCCAGGCTTCCCAAGTGGCCCCATGCAGCCTTTCACCGGGGTAGCTCTCATGGCCTTGCTGTGCCTGAGCAGCCATCTTCCTCCCACCGGGTCTTTAAGCGTACTCACGCGATTGCCAGCTAGCTGGACCTCCGAAGCAGCCGTCTCTCTTGGCTCTTGGCTCCGATCACCAGCATCTCCCACTGCCCTTCCTGGCAGGAGCTCAAAGCAGCTCACAGCTGGCAGCCTTCCTCCCTTCTCACACGTGTCAGGAAACACGGAACTTCCATAACCTGTGCGTGTAAATGAAATAACTCCTGCGTCCAGTCACTCTTCCCTGTGTCGACTCTGCCGAAAGCAGACCTGGCAGGAGAGCAGAGCAGCAGCAGTCCTGTGTCCGTGTGAGAAAAAGGGATAAATTCAGTCCAGAGACAGTTTGTTCTTATCTCTAGTAGCGTTTATTTACAAAGCAGTAAATCCATCGGAAACTTCAGCCATTTCTGTGCTCTCCAAAAGCACACCCGCACAGCTTCTGTGCCAAGCTGCTGTGTTTCTCTCAGTCTCAGTCAGAAGTGAAAGCACTTCTCTGAACACACACAGACTGTGACGCACTTCCCTGCGTCAAGCTCCTCCCAGATACAGGACACCACGGAGTTTTAACCCTGTCAGTTCCAAACTCCACATCTAGGGATGCAAGAAGGGCCTTTACACTCGCCAGAAGCTCGGCTCTTCCCTCGCCGGTCCTGGATGGAGCCTTTAGAAGGGTCCCATATGCTCAGAGACTTTGCACCTGCCCATTGGGAGAGATAGGAAGCCCAGGACACTTGTTCTTTAGATGTCCCTTTTATGAAGAGGCACGTAGTAAGATCTTGGACCCCCTAATGGTGAGGCTTGCCGACCTCCCGCAAAAGCAAAACTTTGACCTTTTGCTGTTAGACAAAGATCAGAAGATGACCTGGATGGTCGCCAGATTCTGTGTACAGATCTGTAGGCGCAGACCATCACCCAACTCAAAATGGCCCGGCATGAAAAGCCCCAAACACGGTTCCATGGGTGATTCTGAGTCAGCTCCCTGGGATAGTTCATTGTTGTTCATTGTTTCTAAATTTATTGTTGTACATTGTTTTAATTGTCTGTTTTAACCATATTTGCACAGCAGTTTCTAATGTTGTGAGTGTCCTCTATTTCAGAGGCTTCTACTCTGCAGCCTCTTATAGTTGTTTTAACTGCGAGTCTTTTAGTTCTTATGCTCTTACAGTTGTTTTAACTGCGTGTCCTTGTTTGTTTTTAGTTCTTATCTGTTTTAATTATCAGTTTTTTATCCATCCATTATCCGTGTTTAATCTTGTATTTTATCCAGATGTTTTATCCTATGCCTGTTTCCTTGTCCTTATTTGCTCTAACAATTATTGGTTTAAAAAAATCCTAACTGCTATTTTATCTATATGATTTTTTAATCCTGGTCTGAGACCGTAATAAAGTTCATTCATTCAAGACTGAATTGTTTAAAATAGAAAAGGGAACCAGGCAATGGTGTCCCTTTTCCCTGTTACTGTTTATTCTAACTTTAGAAATTCTTAATCAAGAAATAAGGGAGGAGAAAGAAATAAAAGGAATATCTGTGGGATATAAATCCTTTATTTGATGTAGTCTTAAAGGTGGAAGATCCAAAAACGAGTGTGGAAAAAATTCTAGAAAAAATGGAATGTTATGGAAAAGTATCTGGTTTTAAACTTAACATGCATAAGACAAAATTAATGGTCAAAATATGAATGAACAACAGAAAAAATATTTACAAGAAGAATCAGGTTTAGAAATTGTTAGCAAAATAAGGTATCTAGGAATACAAATTACAATGAAAAATATTAGTCAATTTGAAGACAATTATAATATTATGGAAACAAGTAAAAACGGATTTGGAAATTTGGCATAGATTAAAATTATCATTCTGGGGGAGAATTGCAGCAATAAAAATGAATATCCTCCCAAAATTATTGTTTTTGTATCAAATGATTCGTATAATTGAAAAAATGGTGTGGTGTGACAAATGGAGAAGAGATTTATTAAAATTTATATGGCAGGGTAAGAGGCCCCGTATTAAATATACCGTATTTTTCGCTCTATAACACGCACCCAACCATAACACGCACATAGTTTTTAGAGGAGGAAAATCCGTAGGCATGCCACCCGTAGGCATTCCCTCCATAACACACACAGACATTTCCCCTTACTTTCTAGGAGGAAAAAAGTGAGTGTTATGGTGCAAAAAATACGGTAAGTTACTTACTGATAAAAGAGAAAGGGGGGATTGTAGTGGAAATGCGGAAGACAATTGTATTTCGAAGAGTTAGGTGGCATGTCCCTTTCCCTTTAACATCCCCAATTGGATTCTTGTGTTTTACACACTTGTCGGGAGTTTCTTCTGTGTCGCAAGTGCTGGCTGGATGTCGGCTGGAGGTAGTGGGAGACACTCAGCTGCTCTGTATTAATCATGAGTAATGCCAGGTGCACTTGATTACATCAAGGCAGGCTATAAAAGCCATAAGTGGGAGGGGCCAGGTGAGCTTCTGCCCAGATCAAAGGACCTGATGCTGGGAGACCAATGGTTGGGGTTTTTCTCCTGCTGCTCTACCTGGGGCTACGGGCAGCTGAAGGGGAGATTGGGTGGCCCCTGTCGGGTATGTTTTGTGTTGTGCTTTGTATGTTTGTTTGTTTGTTTATTTGTTAATAAAACTATTTTGGTTCCCCTTCCACCTCCTCATTCCTTTTGTCCTGATATTCTTGGAAAGAACTGCTGCATTTGGCAGCACAGGGATTTAGTCTCCCAGATCTAAAAGTATATTATGAGGCCTGTTGTCTCTGCTGAATCAAAGAATGGATATCATTAGACAATACTGATTTGCTGGATTTAGAGGGACACAACAATAAACATGGTTGGCATGCATATCTTTTAGATAATAAGACAAAGGTTGATCAAAGATTTATGAGTCACATAATTAGGAACTCTCTTATTAAAGTATGGAGGAAATATCATAGGTTACTAGAACAAAAAAAAAACAACCCTGGTGGGCAGCTCCACTTGAAATGATTTCAATAAAAAATAAAAATATGGAAAAACTAGGGGTAACATACAAACAACTTTTAAGGGAAGAGCAAGGCCAATTACAATTGAAACCATATGAAGAACCATCTGCAGTGATCATGGAGCCCAATAAAGTAAAATCTCTTACTGCCTCCATTTCTTCCCCTTCTATTTGCCAGGAGGTGGTGGGACCAGTGGTCATGATCTTCGTTGTTTTTTTTATGTTGAGCTTCAGACCATATTTTGCGCGCTCCTCTTTCACCCTCAATAAAAGGTTCTTTAATTCCTCCTCACTTTCTGCCATCAAGGTTGTGTCATCTGCATATCTGAGGTTGTTGATATTTCTTCCGGCAATCTTAATTCCGGCTTGGGATTCATCCAGCCCAGCCTTTCGCTTGGGTACCACTGTATATAAGATCGAATGTTTAATTATTAAGATACAAAATTACAATCTCAATAATAAAGTTACAAAATAATAACAAGGAAGTCACGCAAGGGTGGAGGGAAGACACAGGGCAAGAAATAAGAAATGGATAAATGTTGGTACATAATGAAATGTGAAAATGTGAATTTACAAATATAATGTGTATGTATCAATATATAATGATTTCATATACGTATTGCAACATTAATAATAAATGAATTAAGTGAAAAAATAAAGAAATAGGGGGAATAAAGAAAGAAATATAGTCAAGTCAATAAATAAATCAGTAAATAAATTAAGTCAGGCAGTGAGAGATTTTACTTTCTTGGGCTCCATGATCACTGCAGATGGTGACAGCAGTCACAAAATTAAAAGATGCCTGCTTCTTGGGAGAAAAGCAATGACAAACCTAGACAGCATCTTAAAAAGCAGAGACATCACCTTGCCAACAAAGGTCCGTATAGTTAAAGCCATGGTTTTCCCAGTAGTAATGTATGGAAGTGAGAGCTGGACCATAAGGAAGGCTGATCGCCAAGGAATTGATGCTTTTGAATTATGGTGCTGGAGGAGACTCTTGAGACAGATCCAGACTCTGTCTGGAAGGACAGATCGTGAAGTTGAGGCTCCAATACTTTGGACACCTCATGGGAAGAGAAGACTCCCTGGAAAAGACCCTGATGTTGGGAAAGATGGAGGGCACAAGGAGAAGGAGACAACAGAGGACGAGATGGTTGGACAGTGTTCTCGAAGCTACCAATATGAGTCTGACCAAACTGTGGGAGGCAATGGAAGACAGGATTGCCTGGCGTACTCTGGTCCATGGTGTCACGAAGAATCGGACATGACTAAACAACTGAACAACAACAGTAAATAAATAGGGGAAATAAATAAAGAAATATAGTCAAGTCAGTAAATAAATAAATAAATGGAATAAATAAAGAAATATAGTCAAGTCGATAGATAGATAGATAGATAGATAGATAGATAGATAGATAGATGGAGTGCAGAATGTCCCTTGGCAGATGGAGCTGAAATATTTTCCTTGGCTTTACTCTGGAAGTTTTAATGCCAACTGCTTGGAGGTGTTTTCTTTCAAATATAAAGTGGTACAGAAAGGAAATGAAGAGCATTCATAGCAAGCCCCATTGTAAAAAAACAGCGTTTCTATCTGACTTGCTCCCTCCTTCCAGATTGTTTTTGAGAGTATCATCGGGAAGGATCCCCAAAGCAGCATCGCTTTGGATGACTTGATCCTGTCTCCCGATTGCATCCAGCAAAGCAGTGAGAACAAAAGGAGTTGGAAAAAAGGCTCTGGTTCTCTTGAGGGCAATTCTTTCTTCCAAAATATTTCACATGGGTCATATGATGACTGAAAATTTATGATTCCAAAAAGAAAACCTCCATCTGGTTGTCAATATGAAGAGGCTGAACCTTTCTGTAAAAAAAAAAAAGACCTATGGGAATGGGACCCTCAGGGTCATCCAGTCTAAGCCCACCTTTTGGACTGCAACCCCAAACCCACCGAAGAAGAGTCTCAGACCTTGACGCCCCCTTCCCTCCCCATCCAGGCCCGTTCTCTGCTCCCGCAAGCAAGCGAACAACAATGCCCCCCTGTGAGGACAGCCAGATTGCCTGCGACGACGGGCCACGCTGCCTCGGCGGGGAGCAAGTGTGCACCTTCGAGACCAACTGCCGCAACGGCACCGATGAAAGCCAGTGCAGTGAGCGTCTGCCGCACGCCTCAATTCACCCACGGAACTGCCTGCCACAGGAGAGAAGAAAGCGCTTCCTCCTTGTTCTCTTGTGATGCAGAAACCAGATTCCCTGCTGGGCCTGAGCCCAGCCAGGGGTGGCACCCTGGGCGGCCCTAAAATCCAGCGCCCTGTGCTTTGGAGAGCATTGCCGAGCTGGAGGGCACCCCCTGGGTCATCTGGGTCATCTAGCCCAGCCCCAATCCCAGCAGCCCTTGTCCTTTCCTAGGAGGGCGGACATCAGTGTGGGCTAGATCCAGTGGGTCAGCACGGGGCAGGATCCTGTGTCACCCAGCCTGGGCCATGCTCTGGGGCAGATGTTCTCCCTGGCCAGGGTCACCACGCTGCCCCTGGGACTGTCCAGCTGGACCTACGCTGTGGAGCTGCAGTTCAATGCCGGCCCTTGAGGTAGGTGCAGCTGGAGAGGACCAGATCCAGTGCAGGGATTCATTGTTCCATGTAATGCGCAGGAGCTGCAACACGCAGGTAGACACATGCAAATTATTATTATTACGGAAAAATCTAGGTGCGAGGCTGCTCAGCCACCCAGCTCGTCGGGCAGAGCCCACGGGTCCCTGCGGAACAAAGAAGGAGTCTAGCCACCAACCGGAGCAAATTGCTGAAGATCCAAGTTTATTGCACAACAGGTTTAAAAAGGGATTGAACCCCGAGGATGGGCTGACAAGGACATTTAAAACTTCCCACCACATCCCAAGATACAGTTTGAAAACATCACCACTACATCACCACTACATCAGAAAAGGGGAGGGTTATACATGATTAACATAAGGGGTATGTGGGGGGAACATGCTGTTGGAATTCTGCCTGGGTCAGAGGAATGTGCCACAGCGTAGGCACCGGCAGATATTCCTGTCGACCTCCCCGCGTCTCCACTCTGCTGATAAGCAGGCGAGGTCTCGGCGATTCTTCTCAGATGTGTGAGAGGAACACACCGTTCTTCCTTTCTCCCCTTTGGTGTCCCTCAGGGAGGGGAAAGAAGCAGACAGAAAACTATTTACATCCTTTATTTCTGCCTCTCATATCAGTACAGAGAAACATGTCTGCACTCGACAACAGCAAGAAGTAACTCCACCCATGTACTTCCAGTACGGGTCATATGACACACACACTGAGCTAACATCCGGTGCTCAGTACAGAATGGACCGCCCCTTTGTTCCCATGGCAACAGTCACAAACATCCTGTCTGGCTTTCCAGCCACAAGCAGCTGACTGAGCTGCTGGAGCCTTTGCTTGCTGCAGCATTGGTGCTTTATGGTAACATACTCCCCCTAAAGTATCAATGCGTGCTGCGAGCAAAGCATCATCCAGAGAAGAAAACAAACAGTTGTTATACTTATAACATTCCCCTGTTGTTTCAGTTCCACCCTTGGAACTACCCGCCACTGGTTTTACCAATGTACCTCTCTGGTTGTGTGACTTCGCATTACCTTGGTTAACGACACTCTGTTGTGCCTTTGTCTCTGACTCAGACACAGCTTCAATCTGTCCTTGGTCGTTTACAACAGCAACATATGCAAGGTTAGCAAACTCCTTTGAATACCTCTTGGGTGGTACACCCTTCGTTGCTCTCTCAGACCTACGTAAGAGCTGCTGCTCTTCTCTGCTTTCTGGTTCAGCCTCTGAACTCTCTGGAGAACCAGTACTAAGCTTAATCAGTGGTTCATCTTCCTCTTCTGAGGGTCTAGTCATTATTTGAGATTTCCTCTCAATGACTGTGACAACTGAGCTGTCTGAGCTATCGCTGTCATCATCATCAGTACCACTGAACTCAATAAGATCAAACTCATCATTATCATCATCAGAATCATCTGTGGAAAAAGTGTGAACAATCACTCTCTTCTGTTCAGGAGCACTCTCTAGAAATTTTGTGAGAATCACCTGACCAGATTCAGACAAAATTACTCTGTACAGACCTTTTTCATAACCTACGAAGATGCCTCTGGCATTCTTTACCCCACTTGGAGCTTCTGTTCTCACATGAGACCCGAAAACCTTAAAATAGGCAACAGAAGGTTTTCTATTAAACAGCTTCTCAAAAGGAGAACATCCCAACTCTGTTGAGACTTTTCTCAACCACACATGAAGATAGGACGCTAGCGATTCGGCCCACTATTCATGTGGTAAATGTGAACTCAGCAATTGCGCATGCATCCCTTTTTGCAATTCTTTGTTCACCCTAACACAGACACATTTCTTCCATGCTTCTTCGGAACTAGCAAGTTTGTGTCTTATCCCTTTCTCATCCAGGAACCTCTGGAAATCCTGTAAAAGAAAAACTGGCTTGTCATCTGTGAAAAGACAATCAATGTTAGCATCATGCATACTTTTAACCTTGTCACAAAACTCTTGAAACTTTTCTAAAGTTTCCTGCGGTTTCTTCATCAAGTAAACCCAAGAATAATTAGTGTAACAATCAACACACACAAGGTAATATTTTGCACCGCCCCTAGATGGTTCTAGAGGACCAATCACATCAGCATACACCCGCTGAAACGCTCTGTGGACCTTCTTAGCCACCTTCTTGGTGTCCTCTTTGGTCAGACCTGCAAGAGAAAATTCGTTAGAATCAGAAGTATTACATTTAATGTAATCACTTTGATCAAAAGTCAACAAATACAGTCCATCTTTCTCTTTGGCAGTAAGAAACAGTTCTCCATCTTTGTAGATTCTGCATCTTTTAGCATCATAGGTCAGTTTCAGTCCTTGCTTTGCAATCTGCGACACACTCAGCAGATTAAATCTCAGTTCTGGAACCAGGTAAACATCGCTTATAGTCAAGTTCAGACTCTCAAGATACACAGTTCCAATTCCGGTCGCTTCCAGTTCTTGACCGTTGGCTTGTTTCACAGTGAAGCTTTGCTTCTTCAACGTCGAAAACAGTTCTCTGTGTGGGCAGAGATGCTTCGTGGCGCCCGTGTCGATTATAAATGCGTTCCCAACATCTGGCGTGGTTCCTTTCGCCATCATAGCCTTTGCAGGTTTCACCTGGCACATGGTACGGCTTTTGCTTGACGCCTCAGGCTTCGTAGAGCTGTTCTTGGCTCCTTTTGACTGTCGCGGCTTCCTACAGTTTCGCTGTAGATGCCCAGTCTGTCCACAATTGTGGCATCGGACGGCACTCAATGCTACGGCATGCTCTCCAGTAGATTCAGCAGTGGGAAGATTTGAACTCTGTTCTTGCCTCCCTCTGTCCTTCACTTCCAGTGCAGCAAGTCTGTCGTGTTCGTTCAGGACGACGGCACACACCCTTTCCGCGGTCAGATCCTGAGCAGGTAGCGAACCAAGCTGACTGGCAACAACCTTGTAGGTGCAATTAAGGCTGTTTATCATCATGAAGCAAAACACTTCCTCCTGTAGACGGAAATTGCGTTCCACCATCTGTTGACGCAGATACTTCATCTCTGTCAGGTGCGCTTGAACATCTCCATCAGGCGCTAATCTCAGATTGGTCAACTTTTCAAAATACAGCAACGCTGAAGAACCAGCATCTCTCTGATGCGTTGTACGCAGCGTGTTCCAAACCTCTTGCGCATGTTCCAAATGCTGAATATGCACCAATTGATCATCTGAGACGCACAGAATTATGGCAGTCCTAGCCTTCACATTCTGTGACTCCCAAGCACGCGTTGGTGCTGCAGGGATGGGATTCTCAATCACCCCAAACAGTCTCTGATTCTGCAGCAGGGCCTTCATCTTTACAGACCAAGATGAATAATTGTCATTGGTCAGGAGGGGTGGAGAAGGCAAACCTCCCCCCTTCTTGGCATCCATTTTGAGTCCTTGCATTGACTCTTAAAACACAAGCCTCTAAAATCCAATAGCTGGCTTGTTTACACTCTTGACACCTGGCAACTCTGACACTGGCTGCGTTGGAAAGTCCCTTCCAGCAGTTTGTGAGGACCTAGTCATAACAAAACTTTGTTTTCGCCTCTCTGAGGCATAGACTGACTGTCCAGCCCTCTCGAGTAACTTTCCATTTCTCCTCTCTGAGGCACAGCCTTCACTGAAGGAGGTTGCTTAGCAACAGCGCATTCCTTTCCTTCGACAGGAAACCACAAGAATGCCTGGAATGCAGGCCTCTTCTAAGTTGGAGCTGCTTTCCCACACACGCTCTCCGTGAAGCAGGGAATGAATCATTCTGCATTCACTCTTTTAAACCCTTAAAATCTCATACCTTGGGCATCGGCTTGGCTGTCAGCTTCTTCTGGTCAGCTTCTGGCTGCAGAGAATCAGCCTCTCCCATCAGGCTTCCATGGAGCAGAGGAGGACAATTCACCAGCCTCTCATGCAGATGTCCGATGGATCGAAGAAAACAGCAACCATCCGAAGGCTGCCACTGTTGTAATTCTGCCTGGGTCAGAGGAATGTGCCACAGCGTAGGCACCGGCAGATATTCCTGTCGACCTCCCCGCGTCTCCACTCTGCTGATAAGCAGGCGAGGTCTCGGCGATTCTTCTCAGATGTGTGAGAGGAACACACCGTTCTTCCTTTCTCCCCTTTGGTGTCCCTCAGGGAGGGGAAAGAAGCAGACAGAAAACTATTTACATCCTTTATTTCTGCCTCTCATATCAGTACAGAGAAACATGTCTGCACTCGACAACAGCAAGAAGTAACTCCACCCATGTACTTCCAGTACGGGTCATATGACACACACACTGAGCTAACATCCGGTGCTCAGTACAGAATGGACCGCCCCTTTGTTCCCATGGCAACAGTCACAAACATCCTGTCTGGCTTTCCAGCCACAAGCAGCTGACTGAGCTGCTGGAGCCTTTGCTTGCTGCAGCATTGGTGCTTTATGGTAACACATGCAAATGCAGGATATGTATTGAGAAGCACATTCTCAGCACCTACAAGAAGAAAACAATAGGACCTTGATTTGCATAGTCTGCCACCTGGGCAAACCCGGAGGATAGGACTTGGCCAGTGATTTGGCATCAATGAGTCCTTTCCTGTGCGTACGTGATCTCTTGCTCGGAGGATTATGGTGGGGATCGAGTGGTTTCCAAGTCCTTAGCCAATGAAGTAGATTGGCGGCAGAATGGAGAGAATCAGTGAAACCAGTGATTTTCTACGAATTTCTAAGTGTTTTAGGCTTTTTAAATGCAGTTGCTTCATTTCGGAAGCAACCTGGCCTGATATTGCTACATTGTATCTAGTTTTGATTGGATTAACAAGGTTACAAGATAAAAAAATTCCTTCCAGTAGCACCTTAAAGACCAACTAAGTTAGTTCTTGGTATGAGCTTTTGTGTGCATGCACACTTCTTCAGATACACTGAAACAGAAGTTGCCAGATCCTTCTATATAGTGAGAAGGTGGGGAGGGGTATTACTCAGAAGGGTGGTGGGAATGGGAAATTGGCAGATAGCTGAGATGAGCCTGTTGACGACTCTTAACGACTGCAATAGGTCTTACAGGAAAAGGCAAGGGGTGAGAAGGTGAAAAATGGCTTAGTCATGTATAGTCAGAAATAGACTGAAATAGACTGGAAAGAGAAATAGACTGGAAAGAGGAGCTGCTGAATTTCAACTCATTATCAAACTTAAAACCATGGAGAGACCTGGTCTGAACAAAGACATTGGATTCTTATCTCATTATACATGACTAAGCCATTTTTCACCTTCTCACCCCTTGCCTTTTCCTATAAGACCTATTGCAGACAGACTGAGAGTGCTTCGGCACGGAGTGGAAGATGTCTGAATGTTCTGATGGTAATTTGCTGCTGTAAATAAACGCTTATAGATAGAAGAACTGTCTCTGGACTATATCACTCCCTCTTCTCCTACACCAACAGCAATCCGCTGCATCTCTGCAATTTTTCCTACCTAGGTCGTTTTTCTCAGAGTGTGTGCGCAGAGGAAATGGCTGGGCGGAGGAAGACATAAATCTTCAAATAAAATACCCTGGTCTTTCATACGGTCTACCCGGGTATAATATAGTGACGCAGTGAAGAAAAGACGCTTTTATTCTCGGGGGCTCGGGGTTTGTGTGGTGCTTGGTGCAACTTTGTGAGGGGGGGCTAGGGGATCTCAGCAGGGCAGGGTTCCCTTGAGGTCATTGCCTCAAGCTCTATGCAGTCATACTCGGGAGTAAGATTTCATTCATGTGCCCCCTTCCATTCCATAACAATTATTATTATTATTATTACTATCAATATTACCAGAGAATATTGAGAAGCAAAGCAGCTAGTAAGCCTGATCTTTATTGATCTGTTGCAACAGGGTGCTCCCCTCACACGCAGGAGAGGAAGAGGACCCCCTAAAATGCCGTGCAAGGGCTTATAAAGACTTTTGAAATTCCCATCCTCTAGATCAAGACCACCCCCAGAAACATTATGCATACATCACAGAAGGGGTGTAACCTAAGACCACCCCTCAGATACATCCCACCTACATCACAGAAATTTAAATGTTGTTTTTCTCCTGTCACAGTTTATCTCCTGTCTGGCAAGTTACTTGATTGGATTGCCTGGGGAGCCTGGCCATTCTTTTGTAGTGGTAAAATACTTATTTCCTGGGCCAGGTCACAGGCTCACACCTTATTCAAACAGACATATCTTTGAGACAGGATTTGTGAGGAAAGAGACAATGGGGAGGCTTTTCCAGTTTAACCTTGCAGAGAAAGGATTTGGTCAGTTTAGGAATCAAAATGGTTCCAGGTTGGTCTTCCTGTGTTGATCTATGTATGTGCAGTTATGAACATTACCATATATCTAAGACCATAAAATTCCTATCACACAACTAGATTTTTCTGTAACACCAGGTGAGCCAGCAGCTACCCCCCCTCCCCGAGGTGGGTGGCAGCGGGTTGGGCTGGATGACCCCTGGGGTTCCCTTTTCTGTCTTCCTGAAGCTGGAGCTCCTGGCGACGGAGGAAGATCTTGCCCTGGCTGTCGGGAATGTGGCCTTTCTGGACAGCGGTGCCTCTCTCTCTCGCCCCTCAGGTAGGTTGCCACTGGGGGGCACTGATTCCCCTTCACCTGTCAGAATCATTCTTCAACATTTTCCTAATTTGGAGCCACTAATAATACTAATAATACTAATACTACTACTACTAATAATAATAATAATAAATTTTATTTATATCCCGCCCTCCCCAGCCGAAGCCGGGCTTAGGGCGGCTAAAAACAATAAAATAGTGCAACATTCTAAAAACATTTCATTATAAAAATTAATTAAAATCCAATTGATGGCAACCATTAAGCTTAAGTTCTGTAAAGATTGCCAAAGGAGGGAGTCAGGCTGCGCCCTGACCAAAGGCCTGGTGGAACAGCTCTGTCTTGCAGGCCCTGCAGAAAGATGTCAAATCCCGCAGGGCCCTAGTGTCTTGTGACAGAGCGTTCCACCAGATTGGGGCCACAGCCGAAAAAGCCCTGGCTCTAGTTGAGGCCAGCCTAACCTCTCTGTGGCCTGGGACCTTCAGTATGTTTTTATTTGAAGACCGTAAGTTCCTCTGTGGGACATACCAGGAGAGGCGGTCCCGTAGGTACGAGGGTCCTAAGCCGTATAGGGCTTTAAAGGTTAAAACCAGCACCTTAAACCTGATCCTGTACTCCACCGGGAACCAGCGCAGCTGGTATAGCACCGGGTGAATGTGATCTCGCAGCGAAGACCCCGTAAGGAGTCTCGCTGCAGCATTCTGCACCCGCTGGAGTTTCTGGGTCTGTCTCAAGGGCAGCCCCACGTAGAGCGAGTTACAATACTCCAGTCTGGTGGTGACCGTCACGTGGATCACAGTGGCTAGGTCAGGGCGGGAGAGGTAAGGAGCCAACTGCTTAGCTTGGCGGAGATGAAAAAATGCCGCCTTTGTTATAGCTGTAATCTGTGCCTCCATGGAGAGGGAGGTATCAAAAATTACACCCAAACTCTTAATGGTGCTGGCACTAATTGCACCCCCGCAAGAGATGGGAGTTCCCCCTCAATCCCATATCATCCCGTCCCAGCCACAGGACCTCTGTCTTCTAAGGATTTAACTTCAACCGGCTCCCACGTAACCATCCAGCCACAGCTTCCAAACATCTGATCAGTGTGTCTGGGGCCGAGTCAGGATGGCCATCCATCAAAAGATAGAGTTGGGTGTCATCAACATACGGATGGCAGCCCAGCCCAAAACTCCGGACAAGCTGGGCGAGGGGGCACATACAGATGTTAAAAAGCATCAGGGAGAGTATCGCACCCTGAGGCACTCCACACACCAAGGAGTGGCACGATGACAATTCCCCCCCAAGCACCACCGCCTGTCCCCGACCAGGGCGAAACGAGTGTAGCCATTGAAGGACTGTGCCCTGGATCCCCACGTCGGCAAGGCGGTGGTCCAGGAGTTCGTGATTGACCATGTCAAAGGCTGCTGACAGGTCTCGAAGAATCAACAGCCCCGACCCGCCTCAGTCCAGCTGCCTGCGGAGATCATTTGTTAGGGCGAACAGAGCCGTCTCGGTCCCATGACCAGCGTGGAAGCCGGATTGGAATGGATCGAGAGCCGATGTTTCATCCAGAAACCCACCAAGCTGTTCAGCAACCGCTCTCTCAATCACCTTACTTAGGAATAGAAGATTCGAAACCGGGCAGTAATTGGATAGATCTAAGGGATCTAATGATGTTTTCTGTAAGAGCGGGCGCACCACTGCCTCCTTCAGTTCCCCTGGGAATGTCCCGGTGCCAAGGGACAAATTGATGATATCCCCCAGGGGGGCCTGCACCTTGTCTGGACACGCTCTAATCAGCCAAGACGGGCACGGGTCGAGAGGACAGGTGGTGGGCTTTCCAGCTCAGAGGAGTCTGTCCACATCGGCTGGGGATATCTGGTCAAAGTGGTCCAATACTGGACCCGAGGACAGTCGATGGGCCTCCAGTTCCTTTATTGTATCCAACTATCCAACTAAAACTATCGCTTTATCCAGGCATCCCCAACCTTCAGATCTCCAGATGTTTTAGACTACAATTCCCATCATCCCTAACCACTGGTCCTGTTAGCTAGGGATCATGGGAGTTGTAGGCCAAAACATCTGAAGGGCCGCAGCTTGGGGGTGCCTGGATCCATCAGTTGCTGGAAGTCTGGGGGGGGGGGTGCATACTATTAGTAATAATAATGACATTGATGATGCTTCAATTTGAAGAATCGTTAGTTTTGTAATGATTTCCCCATCCTTAATTTCTCTGTAAGCTGCCTGGGAGGAGGGCATGGCTCAGTTGGTAGAGCATGAGACTCTTAATCTCAGGGTTGTGGGTTTGAGCCCCATGTTGCATTGCAGGGGGTTGGACTAGATGACCCTGGGGGTCCCTTCCAACTCTACAATTCAATGAAAGGCAGGGTATAGTATAATATATAGACAGACAGACAGACAGACAGACAGACAGATAGATAGATATAGATATATACACACACATAATAAATATATACATAAATATACATGATAAATATAGGCATCATATCAATTTATACATAGCAATAACAATAATAGAATAGTGGGCCCAATAACAATTGTAAGAACAATAACATGATACTGGGCCCAATATAATACAGGGTGAGTCCTTTAAAAGAGGCCCCGTGGATACAGAGTACACATGTTCCACAGGGCCTCTTTTAAAATACTCACCCTGTATATTGTTAATAATAATAATATCCAGCTTCTTCTTCCTCAGGGTGTGACAGTCCAGAAATGATTGTTTTCTTTATTGTGCTGTCTATTACTATGCTTTGATTTATGCTCTGTAAAATAGGCTCTGAAAATGGTACACTGCCCTGAGATCTTTGGATTAATGGTAGTATATAATAATCATAACATTCTCATAATTATAATATATAATATAATAATTATAATTATAATAAGAGATCTAAGTGTGTGTGTGTTCTTCCCCCTGACTGTCTCTCTCTCTCGTTCTTTCCCTGCCCCACAGGGCTGTCATGCAACTTTGAGAGCAACCTGTGAGTCAGCAGAGTATGAATTACATGAACGAAAGCTCTGAAACATAACTTCTTTATTCTCTTACAGCTACTGCAAACTAAAAAATAAACTAAAGACTAAAGGAGGCTTCTGGACTGCATGAGTGTTACAGTTCTTTATGCAGTCATCTTATCTCTACACAGATAACGCTCAGACTCCTACAGAGTCGGGCAGGAGTAGAAGAAGCGATGAGCAGATTCCGCCCCCTCCTTTCTGAAAACATTGTCAGGAGATTCTCGCAATGGGAGGGAGTGAAATATCCACACTGTGTGGGTGGTTTGCTGAGCCGGGCAACGGGTTCGAGTGGTGCTTCCGCGTCGGCCAGGACCACACGACGGGCAGAGGTAGGAAGATTTGAACCCGAGACCTTCCCTTTCGAAAAGCTAGGGTGCTTCCAGTCCCCCTGGGCTGGTTTGGCAAGGAACAAAGGTTCGCCGTCAAAATTATTCCACTCCCATTGCCAAATCGGGTGAAATTCTGCTGAAAATGTCACTATAAGTTGCGTTTTCAGCTGAATTTGGGGAAACGGCTTGCAGCTTTTGAAGGATCTGCTCCTTGCAAAAGAGCAGAAAGCCTGTCAATTTTGAGAAGCCTGATTTGCGATGGGGGTGGAATAATTTTGATTGCAATTTGTGCGCCCAAAGCAGTTCACAGCTCCTGGGGCAAGCCTTGACACATCCCAAAAGAGATCTCTTTTTGAGAAATTGAAATGGTTGTTGTGTTTAATTTGATATTATGCTGCCGTTATTGATTTAAGGTTTTGGTTACAGATGCTCCATCAAATGTGCTCTTATGTTCCAGTTCCAGATGGGCGGGGTATAAATAATAAGTTATTGTTATTGTTGTTGTTTGAAGTGAAGGACATGAGGCAGGAGTTGGTAATGCAGGTGAGCTGTGCACAAGCAAGCTGCCAGCTAGCTCTGTGGAGACTCCTTTTATTGACACAATATGCAAACCCAGGCAGATACATTTTGGACTGTGACCTTTACACATCTTCCAGTCCCGAGATCGTGGGGTGGCACAAAGTTATTTTGGCACCTGTTTCCACTGTGTCATTTTCCCCTTGCACAATGTATGACGAAAGAGACAACGGTCACAGACAGGACATGGCAGACTACTGAGACTGCAAAAGATTAGACAGCTGTGGCCTTATCTGTGGCCTTATCTGTGAGAGGAGTGTGCTCCGCACCCCAAGGTCACGCGTGCAGACAGCTGAGGCTGCCTGTGGGCGGGAGTGTGCTCCAGAACCCAGCGATCATTCCTACAGCTCCCCTTTTCTATCTATCTGAGCGTAGATCCCGAGTCTGCCTGTGCGCTGTGTGTGGAGCTGGGCATAATCCGAATTGGAGGAGTTCATAGTGCCGGGAACCAGGCGTCAAAGCCAGATATGATCAGAAGCAGAGAGGGCCATGACGCGGGGACTGGAGCGAACTTTGCAGAGTTGTAAAACAGTGGGAATACATTGCATACACAACAGCAGCAAATAAGGCAGGCTATAATTATAAAACCATAGGCGAAAAATTGTTTGAGCCATAGAAGATCAGGAAGTATGTTAGTGAGCCAGTTCCGCAGTTCATCAAAGCCTTCATTGGCAAAAGCACCCATAACATGAAAAGAAACAGCATGGAGTTGGCAGTAAGTTGGGGAAATATATTGCAACAATTGGTGAGTTTAATGTCTCTGGTTGCTCAGGCTTGAGGGAGCTGATGTTGTCCAGCAGGAACAAGGGCTTGATGTCACCCCAAGTGACTGAAGCGGCTTCTTCCCGGTCTGCACTTGGCGGTACTAAATCTCTCTCGGGTGGTGCTTTACTGGCATCTCCTGTAGTGTTATGTACTGAGTGAAATGCAGCAGTCTGATTGGTCCTAGAACAATAGGATTCAGAATGCAGCAGTCTGATTGGTCCTAGAACACTGCAGCAGTATGATTGGTCTGCAGGAGCCACCCAATCCGGCTCCAGATGGAAGTGAATCCACAACCTGATTGGCCAACAGGAGAATTCCGGAATTAGCCAATCACGTCCAGCCCATTGTGTAAATAATGTATATAAAACAGATACTTTGAGGGGACATTCATTCCTCCTCACCACCATGAGCTGAATAAAGAGCATGAAATCCACTCTCAACTCAGAGTATATTTCATGTAGGAAGCTGGAAGTTTGGAGTCGGATTGGTCATGCCATGATGCCAGACCATGCTGGAGAGCGAGTCACACACACCAAATTGTAACTCATAACAGACCTGTAGGGGTAGAAATAAAGCATAGCCCCGCCCCCAGGTGATCAGGGGCCACAAGGCCACGCCACTTCAGGTCCGCTGCAGATCCAGTAGCTGTTGATAAAAAAGGTTGTTAGCTCGAGGTCCTTGGATTTGTGGAGATGTCTGTCTGCAGGTGCAAGCCTGTCTGAATTAAAAGCAAGATGGTTAATTGAAAACAGCAAAGTGTTTAATTTACACTGGATGTTGCCTAGGGTCCTGAACTTCTCCCCATTTCCCAATCGTTTTTCCAAAAGTGTCTTCAGGGAGCAATTGCCACGTCCAACAAGCGCTTTAGAAGCATAGGGAATACTGTGGGGAAGAGAAATCCCACTGGAGGCCGGATTGCTGGAAAAGATGGGAGCAATAATCTGGGGCATTGTCAGTTTTCAGGCGTTTGGCCTGGCCCGTAACAGCAATGCAGGCAATCATTGTTAAGGGTTTCAGAACTTACAGGGTTAAAGAGTTCTGAGTGACGTTCTGAATGACGTCTCACATTCTTGAGGCGTGGTTACAGACACATTCGGGAGTGGTTTTACTCTGAGTGTTTCAGTCTGTGTTTCTCGTACGCAAGGCGAGAGAGAAGATGTGTGCTCTCTCACCGGGAGATTTATGAGTTGTTTTTACTACACGAATAAAGACTTGGAGATAAGCAAGGCAGCCTGCGTCAAGCCTGAATTATTACCCACACACTGCAATTGCTTCTAGCTGCTGTGATCGCTCTGCTAACCGGCCAAAGAGGCAGAAGGACGTTTGGATCGGCACGGACAGTTAGCAAGCTGCGCAAGGGAAGCGTGCCAGGCTCCATTTTGGCTCTCTTGGTCCTCTTGGCCGCCATAGGTTATGGGAAGCTAGCCAAAGCTTTGAAGCTATTGCAGGAGGAACGTCCCATGTGTGGGGGAGCCAGCTGGGAAGACGCTGGAGCCAGCTAGAGCTTTCTTCGAGGCTGAAAGGAGCTCGCTGGGAGAAGGGTCTGATCTGCCGGAAGCCGGAGGAAGCTACTGCCAGACGTGAGTACGCTTACCCCCGGGGGAGAAGATGGCAGACGGTCAGGAATCATTTTCCGTCCCCTTCGAAAAATTAAACGGCCAAAATTGGCACGAATGGAGCCGGAAACTGAAGGCCTGGCTGGTAGCCAAGGGGCTGTGGGAGGCGACCCAGGGGCCCCCTCTACAGGCTGCAGCAGGCGCATCGGCTGCGGAGGTTGCTGCTGCTCACGCTTCGCAGAGGAAAAACCAGAAAGCCCTGGGAGCTATAGTGCTCAGTTTGGAGGGTTCACAGCTACCCTTGGTGGAGGGGCTTGACACTGCTCAGGAGGCTTATGCAGCTCTTGAAAGGGTGCACCACAGGACCACGGCTGGTGCAAAGATCCACACCACTAGACGCTTGTTTGAGATGAAGCTGCGTCCAGGTGGCAACATCAGACAGCATGTTACTGAGATGCTCTCTGTTTTCAATGAGTTGAGGCTGTTGCACGTCAACTTCTTAGAGGAGCTGAAGGTTTATATTTTGCTCAGCTCTCTGGACAAAAGTTATGACAATTTGTGTCTAACTTTGGAATCGATGAGTCCCAGAGATTTGACTCTGCAGTACGTGACAGGACGCTTGGCTGACGAACAGGAACACCGTGTCAGAGAGGGCAGGGCTGGCACAGGGAGCCCATCCAGTTGCAGAGGGGGGGCCAAGCCAGCTGAGAGCTCTGTTCAGGCTTTTTCCACTCGTCAGTGTTATCTCTGTGGGTCCAACAGCCATTTCAAAAGAGCTTGCCCGCAGAGGAACAGAGAGGCCGGGCAGAATGTCTCCAAGGTCGTTTCCCATGGGAACCAGTCTAGGAGAGGAGGCCAGCATGGGAATGCGAAGGAAGGACGTGACTCAGAGAGGGGAGACTGTTATCATCTCACTGCTTCTATGGCAACTTTAAAAAACAACCCCGGCAAGGACACAGCTGTGCGCTGGATAATAGATTCAGGAGCGAGTCATCACCTGATAGGAGCGCCACCTGCTGGGGAGCTGCGGAACTGCAGGGCTGTTTCAGCTGGGAAAACTGTCATGTTTGCTAAGGGGTCACAAATGCCAGTGTCTAACATTGCAAATGTTTATGTTTCCTTTTTGCAGGCGGAGCTAGAGGTCTACGTTGTGCCAGAGATGCATTGTTGCCTGTTATCTGTACCTGCTCTTGTAAAGGAAGGGTACAAAGTTTGCTTTGAAAATGATGTCTGTTCCATTTTCAGAGGGGGGAAACAGCTTGTCAACGTGGAATGCAAGAACAATCTCTTTGTTCTGGAGACACCTTTGGAGGGTGGGGGGAATGCCGGAAGAGCACAGGCGCAGTGTGCTAGTGTTCCCAGCCATGATTCTTGTGTTCATCTGTGGCACAAGAGAACGTTACACACCTGTTTGGAAGATGTTCAAAGGCTGCCCAGCTGCACTAAGGGTTGCAGACTCAAACCATGTGGGAGATCCCTAGAGTGCAGGGCATGCAGAAAGGCAAAGATACAAAGGTGCAGTTATCCCAGGGTGGAGAGGGTAACCACAAAACCTTTTGAGCTTGTTCACACAGACCTTGCAGGACCCATGGAGTGTCAGAGTCTGGGTGGGGCCAGGTTTGTGCTGACGCTGACAGATGATTTTACTCAGAATGGGTGGTCTTTCTCGCTGAGAACGCAAGGGATCAAGGATTGGGTTGCGGAGGTGGAACTAAGGTTCTCCACCAAGGTGCAAGGGTTCAAGAGCGACCGTGGGTCACAGTTTACTGGGTCTGCTCTGAAGGAGTTTTTCAAGCAAAAGGGAATTCGTCACCAGGTGACGGGTGCTAAGTCTCCTCAAGAGAGAGGCGTGGCAGAGCACAGGAGTGAAACACTGGCTGAAGCTGTCAGAGTTTTACTGTGTGACTCTGGGCTGCCTCAGAGATTTTGGAGTGAAGCTTGGAAATCTGCCAGCTTTATCTTTAACAGATCCTACAACCACGTTGTAGGTGACACACCGTTTTTTCTGTTGCACCGGAAAAAGCCACAGGTGCATTTCTTCCGTGTGTATGGTTCCAGGGCTTGGGTGCCTATACCAACAGCTCAACAGAAGGAAGGTGGTCCAAGGTACCAGGAAATGATCTTCTGTGGGTATGAACCTGCGACAAATGGGTGGAAGTTTGCATACCCAGAGGGTGATCAGACCAAGCTGCTGGTCAGTAAGCATGCTGAGTTCTGTGAGCAGGATGGTTGGTCAAGACTTAGTGATGGTCCTGATGTTCTCTCAGAATGTCTGTCTGATTCTGAGGGGGAGGAAGAGGAGGAAGGAGAGACAGAGGCGGAGCCTGTTGCTGAGGACCAGGTCTCTGAAGAGGGTCAAGCACAGGGGTGGGTTTCTCCACAGGCTGTTAAGAGAGAACCCAAGAGTGAGCCTTCATCTCCTGTTAGCCAAGTCCAGAAGGCCTGAAGACGCAGCAAGTCAGAGGGGGAGTCTTCTGAGGTAGGAGACACACTTGCTGACCCCAGTGGGTCAGGAGGAGCACCTGAGGTTGTGCTCCGGCGGTCAACTCGCACCACAAAGGGGATTCCACCTGAGAGGTTTCAGGTCACCAGTGCGTGGGTTGGTTTCGCACAGTGTGATTCTGGGAGTGTTGAAGGGGTTCAACAGTTGCCTGGGACAGATGCCAGGGGAAGGCAAAAGGCAATGGGAGGTGAGTTGAACTCAAAGAGGTCTGTAAATAGGTGTCCACAGTTTCCCTCAAGATGCAAGACGAGAGGGGGTGTTAAGGGTTTCAGAACTTACAGGGTTAAAGAGTTCTGAGTGACGTTCTGAATGACGTCTCACATTCTTGAGGCGTGGTTACAGACACATTCGGGAGTGGTTTTACTCTAGTTTAGATGTATTCAAGTCTCCAGGGCCAGATGAACTGCATCCAAGAGTATTAAAAGAACTGGCAGATGTGATCTCAGAACCACTGGCAGTCATCTTTGAGAATTCCTGGAGAACAGGCGAAGTCCCGGCAGACTGGAGGAGGGCAAATGTTGTCCCTATTTTCAAAAAGGGGGAAAGAGAGGACCCAAATAATTACCGCCCAGTCAGTCTGACATCAATAGCAGGGAAGATTCTGGAGCAGATCATTAAGCAAACAGTCTGTGAGCACCTAGAAAGGAATGCTGTGATCACCAATAGTCAGCATGGATTTCTGAAAAATAAGTCATGTCAGACTAACCTGATCTCGTTTTTTGACAGAATTACAAGCCTGGTAGATGAAGGGAACGCAGTGGATGTAGCCTACCTTGATTTCAGCAAGGCATTTGACAAGGTGCCCCATGATATTCTTGTAAAGAAGCTGGTAAAATGCGGTCTTGACTATGCTACCACTCAGTGGATTTGTAACTGGCTGACTGACCGAACCCAAAGGGTGCTCATCAATGGTTCCTCTTCATCCTGGAGAAGAGTGACTAGTGGGGTGCCACAGGGTTCTGTCTTGGGCCCGGTCTTATTCAACATCTTTATCAACGACTTGGATGATGGACTCAAGGGCATCCTGATCAAATTTGCAGATGACACCAAACTGGGAGGGGTGGCTAACACCCCAGAGGACAGGATCACACTTCAAAACGACCTTGACAGATTAGAGAACTGGGCAAAAATAAACAAGATGAATTTTAACAGGGAGAAATGTAAAGTATTGCACTTGGGCAAAAAAAATGAGAGGCACAAATACAAGATGGGTGACACCTGGCTTGAGAGCAGTACATGTGAAAAGGATCTAGGAGTCTTGGTTGACCACAAACTTGACATGAGCCAACAGTGTGACGCGGCAGCTAAAAAAGCCAATGCAATTCTGGGCTGCATCAATAGGAGTATAGCATCTAGATCAAGGGAAGTAATAGTGCCACTGTATTCTGCTCTGGTCAGACCACACCTGGAGTACTGTGTCCAGTTCTGGGCACCACAATTCAAGAAGGACACTGACAAACTGGAACGTGTCCAGAGGAGGGCAACCAAAATGGTCAAAGGCCTGGAAACGATGCCTTATGAGGAACGGCTAAGGGAGCTGGGCATGTTTAGCCTGGAGAAGAGGAGGTTAAGGGGTGATATGATAGCCATGTTCAAATATATAAAAGGATGTCACATAGAGGAGGGAGAAAGGTTGTTTTCTGCTGCTCCGGAGAAGCGGACACGGAGCAATGGATCCAAACTACAAGAAAGAAGATTCCACCTAAACATTAGGAAGAACTTCCTGACAGTGAGAGCTGTTCGACAGTGGAATTTGCTGCCAAGGAGTGTGGTGGAGTCTCCTACTTTGGAGGTCTTTAAGCAGAGGCTTGACAACCATATGTCAGGAGTGCTCTGATGGTGTTTCCTGCTTGGCAGGGGGTTGGACTCGATGGCCCTTGTGGTCTCTTCCAACTCTATGATTCTATGATTCTATGATTCTATGATTCTACTCTGAGTGTTTCAGTCTGTGTTTCTCGTACGCAAGGCGAGAGAGATGTGTGCTCTCTCACCGGGAGATTTATGAGTTGTTTTTACTACACGAATAAAGACTTGGAGATAAGCAAGGCAGCCTGCGTCAAGCCTGAATTATTACCCACACACTGCAATCGCTTCTAGCCGCTGTGATCGCTCTGCTAACCGGCCAAAGAGGCAGAAGGACGTTTGAATCGGCACGGACAGTTAGCAAGCTGCGCAAGGGAAGCGTGCCAGGCTCCATTTTGGTTCTCTTGGCCCTCTTGGCCGCCATAATCATGTGCTGTATAACCTTTGAGCCCCGAAAAAGTTTCAATTGTGACATAGACTGCGTAATATGGTTTAAAATGCACAGTGTGCATCTCGTCCATTTGCCACAACTGCAGTGCTTCTGTGCCTCTAGGAGTCACAGCATGCGGAAATGCCTGTGAGGTCATGGAGCAATGTGGGCAAGCCCTGAGTTTAAGAGTCTCACTGCTTGGCAGGGGGTTGGACTCGATGGCCCTTGTGGTCTCTTCCAACTCTATGATTCTATGATTCTAT
The DNA here is from genome assembly GCF_965113315.1 of Podarcis vaucheri. Classification (NCBI taxonomy): domain Eukaryota; kingdom Metazoa; phylum Chordata; class Lepidosauria; order Squamata; family Lacertidae; genus Podarcis; species Podarcis vaucheri. The sequence continues at coordinate 29,598,378 of NC_138757.1, forward strand.
GATTCTATTGTCAGCTTCTTTCTGTTTTTTGTTTTTTTTTATAATAATTTTTATTGCATTTTTTCCAAATTACAAAAAGAACAAAAGAATGAACAAAATAGAAAGAAGAAAGGAAAGAAAAAGAACAGAAAATCACGACCATTTCAGGAACTTATTTCAAATTTCCATTGGACTTCCCCACATCTCCCGCATAATGCATTCTTGATAATAAAGTTATCAGCAAATTATACCCTTATTTCGTATGTTTCTTTATATTTTCGATTGCAGTTTAAGTTTAAATCTCTTATTCTCCATTTACTCTAAAAATGTAACATAATGTCGTTTTTACCCATTTAAACTTTGATTCTTTCATAGATGTTGTCCAATTTCATAAATAATTACATTTCGTTGCTGGGGCTAACGTTCCAAATCATACGGCATCTTATGATTCATACAACTTATAATACTTTTGCAGATAGTCTTTAAATTTTTTCCAGTCCTCCTCCATTGCCTCTTCTCCCAGGTCTCGGATCCTTGCAGTCATCTCGGCCAGTTCCATGTAGTTCATCAATTGCGTCTGCCAATCCTCCAGTGTGGGCAAATCTTGGGTCTTCCAATGCTTGGCGATAAGAATTCTTGCTGCTGTTGTAGCATACATAAAAAAAGTTCTATCCTTTTTTAACACCTTCTGGCCGACTATGCCCAGAAGGAAGGCCTCTGGTTTCTTGGGAAAGGTGTACTTAAACACCTTTTTTAACTCGTTATAGATCATTTCCCAGAAGGTCTTCAATCTTGGACAAGTCCACCAGAGGTGAAAGAATGTCCCCTCAGCTTCCTTACATTTCCAACATTTATTATCGGACAAATGGTATATCTTAGCCAGTTTGACCGGGGTCATGTACCACCTGTATACCATTTTCATAATATTTTCTTTCAAAGCATTACATGCAGTAAATTTCATACCGGTGGTCCATAACCTCTCCCAATCTTCAGACATGATATTATAACCAATGTCCTGAGCCCATTTTATCATTGCTGATTTAACTATCTCATCCTGGGTGTTCCATTTAAGCAGCAAGTTGTACATTCTCGATAATAGCTTGGTCTTTGGTTCTAACAACTCTGTCTCAAGTTTCGATTTTTCCACCTGGAATCCTGTTTTTTTATCTAGCTTAAAAACCTCATTAATTTGGGCATAGTGTAGCCAATTTTGCACCTTATCCTTTAATTTTTCAAAGCTCTGCAACCTCCAGTTACCTCCAATGTTTTCTATTATTTCCCAATATTTCGGCCAGTATGCCTCCATATTGGGTGTTTTCCGAGCTTTGGCCTCTATTGGTGAAATCCACCTCGGAGTTTTGCTTTCCAATAAGTCTTTATATTTTTTCCAGACCATATATATTGCTTTTCTGACAATATGGTTTTTAAACATTCCATGTGTTTTCCCCTTGTCATACCACAAATACGCATGCCAACCTAACGAATTGTTGAAGCCTTCCAGATCTAGGACATCGGTGTTTTCTAATAGAATCCTATCTTTCATCCAGCAGAAGGCCGCAGCTTCATAATATAACCTTAAGTCCGGCAGGGCAAACCCCCCTCTCTCCTTTGCATCAGTTAGTATTTTAAACTTTATTCGGGGCTTTTTGCCCTGCCAGACAAACCTAGAAATGTCCTTCTGCCACTTTCCAAAACATTCCACTCTGTCCACAACCTGCAAGGCTTGAAACAAAAACAACATCTTTGGCAAAACGTTCATTTTTATAGCTGCAATTCGGCCTAACAAGGATAGTTTCAATCTTGACCAAATTTCTAGATCTTTTTTAACTTCTGACCAACATTTCTCATAATTATCTTTAAATAGATTCAAATTCTTAGAAGACAGATTGACCCCCAGATATTTCACTTTTTTAACAATGTTTAGTTCTGTTTCCTTCTGAAACCCCTCTGTTTCCGTAACTGTCAAGTTTTTCCCTAACACCTTAGTTTTTTGTTTGTTCAACTTAAAACCCGCCACCCGACCAAATTTCTGAATCAATTCCAAAACTCTTTTTGTACTAGGTTCTGGCTCCTGTAGTGTTAAAACCAAGTCATCTGCAAATGCTTTCAGTTTATATTGTTTCGCTCCGACCTGTATTCCTTGTACCTGCCGATCCTCCCTTATCATATTCAGCAAAACCTCCAGAACTGAAATAAACAATAAAGGGGATAGGGGGCACCCCTGGCGTGTTCCTTTTTCAATATGAAGTTCTTCTGTCACCACATTGTTCACTATCAACTTAGCTTTTTGTTCTGAATAGATTGCTTCTATTCCATTCTCAAACCCCCTTCCCACTCCCATCCCTTCCAAGTTTTTCTTCATAAATTTCCAAGAAATGTTGTCAAAGGCCTTCTCCGCATCAATAAAAATTAACACTGCTTTGGTGTTAATATTTGTTTGTAAAAGTTCCAGAATATCGATAATGTTCCTGGTGTTATCAAACAAATGTCTACCTGGGAGAAAGCCTGCTTGGTCCTTATGGATTACTTCATTTAATACTTTTTTAAATCTGTTAGCCAAAATATCCGCAAATATTTTGTAATCCACATTTAGGAGTGAGATGGGACGGTAGTTCTTAAGTTGAGTCTTTTCAGTTTCCACTTTAGGTATCAGTGTGATGAATGCTTCTTTCCACGTGTCTGGTGCCCTCCCTCCCCCCATAATCTGGTTGCAAACCTCCATTAATGGTTGTATCAAATAGTCTTTTAACATCCTGTAGTACTTGGAGGTGAGTCCATCAGGGCCTGGAGATTTGCCTAGTTGCATATTCTGAATGGCATCCTCGATTTCCTGTTGTGTTATTTTGCAGTTCAAGATTGATCTTTTCTCTTGAGATAGTTTTGGTAGGCCGTTGTCTTTCAAAAATTGTTCTATCTCAATTGCTTCCTCGGACCCTTGTGTATACAGTTTTTTAAAATATTTCTGGAAACACTTTCTAATTTCTCCCGGTTTCTGAATGTTTTTCCCTTCAACTTCTAAGTTGGTAACATAATTTAGTTTTTGTCTCTTTTTCAACTGCCAAGCTAGCAGTTTCCCACATTTATTCGCAGATTCAAAAGATCTTTGTTTCATTTGTTTGATTTTCCATTCCACTTCTTGGTTAATCAATTTCGCATATTGTGACTGGTGAAATTTGATTTCTCTTAAAGTCTCTTTTGATTTTAGATTCAATCTTAATTTTTTCTCTCCATCTCTTATCTTCTCCAATATCTTGTCTTTTTTACCATTCCAAAATTTTTTCTTGATGGTATTCTGTTGTATCAGGAACCCTCTCATGACAGCTTTGCTTGCGTCCCAGATTGTTCTTTTTTCCACCGAGGTATTCAAGTTAATTTCAAAATAGTCCTTTAAGACTTTTTGGGCCTTCTTTACAATCTCTTGATCTCTTAACAGGTTGTCATTCATTTTCCATCTGAAGGAATCGGCAGTAGTAAATCTCATTTCCATTTTCAAAGCGTTATGGTCGGAGCAAGTCTTTGGGCAGATTTCTATTTTTGTAGTCTTAGGTGCCAGCCCTCTAGTTGCCCAGATTTGGTCGATTCTTGTCCATGACAGGTGGGCCTCAGAAAAGAAAGTTCCTTCTTTACCTAGGGGGTTTCTCGTCCTCCATAAATCAATTAGGTCCATATTGTCAGTTAGTTCAAAAAAAGTTTTTGGTAGTCTTCCGTCTTTGGTCAGATTCTGATTCTGTGACTTATCCATAAAAGTAGAGACGACCCCATTCATATCTCCCATCATAATGATGTTGGAATAGTCCAGATAGTCCAGTAGTGTCTCATGCAGCTTCTTATAAAATTCTGATTTCCCCTCATTTGGTGCATAAATTCCTAATATCAAAACTTTCTCTCCTTGAGTCGATATTTCAATAGCCAGGATTCTTCCTTGTTCATCTTTAAACAAAAATTTTGGTGATAAATTCTCCTTAGCGTAGATCACCACGCCTCTCTTCTTAACTCTATCTGATGAGATGAATTCTTGGCCTAATCTTTTATTTATTAACACCTTCCTGTGCAGCCTGGTCACATGGGTTTCTTGCAAGCAAATTATGTCCAAATTCTCTTTCTTTAGAATATGGAAGATCCTTTTGCGTTTTTCTGGGGAGTTCGCGCCATTAATGTTCCAACTATACAGCTGCAGAGACATCCTGTATCAATCTGTTGTTACTCTTATTGGGCGTCTTCTTTTTTGTCCAAATCCGAGGATGGTAACTCTTTTCCAGACTCTGGTGGTGGCCAAATAGCTGCCACTCCTTTCTGCAGGTCTTCTCCGTGGTCGTGTAAGAACTTCTGGCTGTCCTCTTTCGTTTTGATTTTTATCTTCTTTCCTTTGTATTTGAATGAGAGGCCTTGTGGAAACTCCCACCTGTATGGTATTCCGTTACCTCTCAAAAGTCCAGCTAGGTCAGTGTAGTTAGATCTGAGATCCAGTAATTGTTTAGGAATATCCTTGTAGATTTGTGCTCTTCTGTCCTGGATCTCAAGTGCTTTGTTAAAATGTAGGTCAAGTAGCTTGTCTCTCTCCTGCTTAGTCCTTAAGATAATCAAACAGTCTCTAGGTCTGTCCTTCCCAGCAGCCCTTCCCAATCTGAATGCAGTTGTTATTTTAAAGTCTGTATCTTCGTTTATACCCCAGAATTTAGAGAATTCTGCTGTTAAGAAGCCAATCAAGTCCTCTTTCTCAATCTCTGGGATAGAGCGTAATCTCAAATTATTTTCCCTGTTTCGCAGTTCCACCAAAGACAGGTAGGCCTGCTGGTCAGTAATATGTTTATGGAGCGGCCTTACCTCTCCTTTCAATTCCTCCACTTCTTTAGTTGCTGCTTCTGCTTTTTCATTCGCAGCCTCGGCCAATTTTCGATTTTCAGATGCAGCGTCCTTTAGATTTCCAATATCTTGTGAATGCTTAGCCACCTGTTCAGAAAGTTTGGTAATTGAAGATGTGGCTAAGTCAATTTTTGCAGTTTGATCATCCACTTTTTTATTCAAAATTGCAAATTGTTGTAACATTTCCTCTAAGAGAGTGTTAGATCCCCCAGCTGCCATATCTTCACTTGTTAACTGTTCAGCTTCTTCAGCTGGGGTTGTTGGTGATGGTACAGCCTGTAGGACCGCAGGGACTGAAGATCTGCGAGCCTGGGAAACCAAAGTTGTTTGTACCAATTTGCCTTTCCCTGCTTTCGACGCAGCTCTTGTTTTTACTCGGTCGCTCATTCCACACCTGTCTTTGGATTCAAGGTCAAACTGTCAAAAGTTCCATGGGAAAGACAGGCCTCAGAGTGAATAGCCAGACCACAGAGAGACAAAACAAAGTTGGTTCTCAGGAAATTGTAAATCCCAAACTCCACTAGAGGGAGTATTGTTCAGTTCATGAAAGAAGAAACAAAGTTTCAGTCGCCATTAAGGTTCCTGCAGTTAAATAAATTAACCATAGTCCTTAGAGAAGACCTTTTCCCTCTGGCAGAGCCCTCTCAATATTGCCACAATAGTTTCTTAAAAGGTGCAAAATACAGTTGCTTAATTGGATACTGGAATCAACAGGGGAAACCCACATAACCTGAAGGTGTTGCTGTGTAATGCCAGGTCAATGATGAATAAAACCACTGCCATCCACGACCTGATTGTGGATGGAGGATTTGACCTGGCTTGTGTGACAGAGACCTGGTTGAATGAGGCAGATGGGCCTGTCCTTGCTGCCGCTTGCCCACCAGGTTTCTCTTATGCACAGCAACCCAGGTCATGTGGGCGGGGAGGGGGGGTTGCAGTGATTTTTAGGAAGTCATTAGTTTGCACCAGGCGTCCTACTGGGAAGACCCAGTTTTCTGAGTGCATGTTCTGGAAGTTGGGCAATAGGGGCAGTACAGGATTCCTTTTGGTGTACCGACCTCCCCGCTGCACCAAGGATTCCCTGTCCGAGCTGCTTCAGGTCGTGGCGGATGTTCTCCTGGAGACACCTAGTTTGGTTGTCCTAGGGGATTTTAACATCCACGCCGACACGACCTTACAAGGGGCCACTCGGGACTTCGTGGAAAGCATGGCCTCCATGGGGCTGTCCCTGAATAAGTTGGGCCCAACTCATAGTCATGGACATGCCTTAGACCTGGTATTCACCTCTAGTGACGTGGGTGATCTGACACTAAGTAAAAGTGAAACCAAAGAAGTGCCATGGTCAGATCACTTCCTGGTGCAACTGGACTTCTCCGCGACCCTTCCCCTCTGCAGGGAGGTGGGACCAATTCGGATGGTCCGCCCCCGCCACTTAATGGATCCAAATGGTTTCCAGAGAGTGGTAGGGGATGCTTTATCCCATGTTGATGGCCTTTCAGCTGATTCCCTGGTGGCCCGCTGGAATGCGGAGTTAACCAGGGCTATCGACTGTCTGGCTCCGAAGCGCCCTCTCCGATTGCATGGAGCCCGGACAGCCCCGTGGTTTTCTTCGGAGCTGAGGGCGATGAAACAATCGCTGAGACGGCTAGAGCGTCGGTGGCAGAAAACTCACTCCGAATCTGACCGGACACAGGTTAGAGCTCAACGTCGAGCCTACCAAGTGGCGATAGCGACGGCGAAGAAGACTTTCTTCGCCGCCTCTATTGCATCTGCAGAAAATAGTAGCAGGAGACTCTTTCAGGTGGTCCACAATTTAACGGAACCACCTTTACCACCGGGGCCTTGTAAAGACCCCAAGATCTCCTGCAACGATTTTGCAAAGTTTTTTGCAGATAAAATCACTCATATTCGGAAGGAGCTAGACACCACCGTGGGAGCAGGGCCGGGGCGGGAGAGTGCTAGAGCCCTGTCTGGTCAAGTTGCATGGAATCAATTTCAATCCGTTACCCCCGAGGATGTGGACAGGCTGCTTGGACGCGTGAAACCAACCACCTGTCTCCTTGATCCTTGCCCATCCTGGCTAATAAAAGCAAGCCGGGAAGGGCTGGGCGATGGGCTCTGCGGGGTGGTGAATGCTTCCCTCTGTGAGGGAACATTCCCAGATCCGCTGAAAGAGGCGGTCATTAAACCGCTTCTTAAAAAACCATCTTTAGACCCGGCCAGTATGGCCAACTATCGCCCAGTCTCAAATCTGCCATTCTTGGGCAAGGTGATTGAGCGTGTGGTTGCTGAACAACTCCAGGCACGCCTGGAGGATGCGGACCATTTGGATCCCTTCCAATCAGGGTTCAGGCCTCATCATGGGACTGAAACTGCCTTGGTCGCACTGGTTGATGATCTCCGGCGAGCTAGGGACAAAGGTGAGAGTTGTTTCCTAGTTCTGCTGGATCTCTCAGCGGCCTTTGATACAATCGACCATAACATCCTTCTGGACCGTCTAGAGGGGTTGGGAGCTGGGGGCACTGTTATACAGTGGTTTTGCTCCTTCCTCCTGGGCCGTGTTCAGAAAGTGGTGGTGAGGGATGAGTGTTCAGACCCTTGGGCCCTCACTTGTGGGGTGCCTCAGGGTTCCGTCCTTTCCCCCATGCTTTTTAACATCTATATGAAGCCGCTGGGAGAGATCATCAGGGGGTTTGGACTGGGTGTCCATCAATATGCAGATGATACCCAGCTCTACCTTTCTTTCAAATCAGAACCAGTGAAGGCGGTGAAGGTCCTGTGTGAGTGCCTGGAGGCGGTTGGAGGATGGATGGCGGCTAATGGATTGAAGTTGAATCCTGACAAGACAGAAGTACTGTTTTTGGGGGACAGGAGGCGGGCTGGTGTGGAGGACTCCCTGGTCCTGAATAGGGTAACTGTGCCCCTGAAGGACCAGGTGCGTAGCCTGGGAGTCATTTTGGACTCACAGCTGTCCATGGAGGCGCAGGTCAATTCTGTATCCAGGGCAGCTGTCTACCAACTCCACCTGGTACGCAGGCTGAGACCCTACCTGCCCGCGGACTGTCTGGCCAGAGTGGTGCATGCTCTAGTTATCTCCCGCTTGGACTACTGCAATGCGCTCTACGTGGGGCTACCTTTGAAGGTGACTCGGAAACTACAGCTAATCCAGAATGCGGCAGCTAGACTGGTGACTGGGGGCGGCCGCCGAGACCACATAACACCGGTCTTGAAAGACCTACATTGGCTCCCAGTACGTTTCCGAGCACAATTCAAAGTGCTGGTGTTGACCTTTAAAGCCCTAAACGGCTTCGGCCCAGTATACCTGAAGGAGCGTCTCCACCCCCATCGTTCTGCCCGGACACTGAGGTCCAGCGCCGAGGGCCTTCTGGCGGTTCCCTCATTACGAGAAGCGAAGCTACAGGGAACCAGGCAGAGGGCCTTTTCGGTGGTGGCGCCCGCCCTGTGGAATGCCCTCCCATTGGATGTCAAGGTGATGGACAACTACCTGACATTCAGAAGACATCTTAAGGCGGCCCTATTCAGGGAAGCTTTTAATGTATGATATTTTAGTGTTTTTTGGTTTCTGTGGAAGCCGCCCAGAGTGGCTGGGGAAACCCAGCCAGATGGGCGGGGTACAAATAATAAATTATTATTATTATTATTATTATTATTATTATTATTATTATTATTATTATTATTATTATTATCCACCAATAATGCCTCTAAGTATCCGTTTCAGTTTTGTAAGTGTATCCGCAAAACATCCTTTTGCCCACTGCAAGTCCGGGACTAGGGGTTTTCAAGTCTTTAAAGTTTTTAAAAGTCCAGCAGAGGAGAAAATCCCCAAACAGAGTAAACACACTAGCAAGAAAATAAAGATAACTTGCCTTTCCCTTCAGTTTCCGACTTCTCTAGACGTATGCTGTCTCTCCTTTGAAAACCCTTTTGTACTGCTTCCAGCTTGTCAGTTCCTTTGCCTTTGATCACTAAGCACCACCGGGAGACGGACTTCCTTTTTCTCGTCTCCCGCTTTCAGCCGAATTCATCAATTTGTAATCCAATCTCAAATAAATCTTACTCACGAGTAGTTGATTTGTAATCCAATGTAAAGGAAGAAAGGTCGGCGCTCATCCGTAACAGCCGCGCGGCTTCACTCCCGCAGAAAGAGCGATGAATCCACAGCACCGCTTCCCCTCCGCGCTTCCGGAGCCCCTTACGGGGTCCCTTCTTCGTTTTGGGGGTCGCTCTGGGTGCCCGCCGGATCCCACGGCCACGAGCTCACTCTGCTCGTGGTTTAACTTAATGGGTCGTCGCTTTGCCGTAGCGAACGACCCTTTTCTGCGGAGCCCCTCTTCGCTGCGCAAAGAGGACCACCATTACTCGTTTCGCGCCGCCTCCGGAAGTCTATTGTCAGCTTCTTTCTGGAGCTGACAGAGGCTGGGAATGAGAACAGGCAAAGAGAGATAAGGACACTGGAATGTGAGCTGGAATGTGAGAGGGAGGAGGGGCAGCCTAGTGGCATGTCTTCAGAGAACAGAGAGCAGGCAGCAGATAGCAATGGTAATCTGATCCCTGAGCATAGTGACCAAAGAAGGGGGAGCCAGAGCAGGGACACACAAAATAGCAGTCTTAGCTCAGAAACAGAGGGAGGAAGGCCAGAAATAGCCAGCCCAAAAACTCGAAGGCGTGAAAAGGTCAGTGAGAGGAGGGAAAATAGCGGAAGCGAAAGGGCTTTTTCGCTTTGTTGGAAGAAGAGGAAGGGGCGGAGTTTAGACTCGGCAACTGCGAACTTGGAGTCAGACATGGAGTGAAGGAGCTCCGGAGTGATTTATGTGTTTGAGCAATAAACCTGAGATAATTACTGCCGATGTCTTGCTTCTGTGGGAGAGCCAAGCCATTACACTCCTGCTCTACCGGCTGAGCTAGCCGGGCTCTGGGCTTGCAGTAAAGGTCATGGAATTGTTCAGCTAACGTTTTAGCTTTCTACCGGGTCTGTAAACAAAGCATTGGTTGCCAAGTTACGCAGAGGTGCATCTGCCCACTCATTTCCTATGGGTAGAGGCCCATGCAGGTTGTGTGAGCACGGATGTGGTTAACCACAAACTTAGAGCACACTGGCTGGTTAGAAACTGCAGGGAGAGAAAAAGACTCAATAAATTTCATCTATTTGAGGTGTGATTTAAGCTATTGGCAATTGATGAATCAATGGATAGGTACATCGTGAGTCCAGCTCCAATTTGTAGGGTGTGGCTGTAAAGAGATGGAAAACTAAAATCGAAGCAGCAATTTCCGCTCCTTGAGATGAAGATTAGGAGTGAATTTAATACACCACTCTGCAGTTCCAGGAAGTTGGTATGTCAGCACCCCCCTCCCCTGTGCTCCATCAGTAAAGAGAGTGATGGCTTGGGGGATGGGTGCTGAGCTGCAGAGTTGGCGAAGTCTGAGAGGAATACACAGGTGACAGGCAGGCGAGCATCCTTGGGTAAGTTAAAAAATTAACTCTCTTACAAACTCTGCGAGAGTACAGAATATTGCAACATCTGCTTTGTGGAAGGGTAATGCAATAGACTCAAGATCAGAGCCAGTTAGCTGTAATGCTCAAGATCGTCCTTTCCTAATGAGATCTGCCACAGCTTCGATGCAGGAGCATTTTTGGGAAGAGTGGTGGCAAGGTACAGCCATTCTATAATATAGACTGCGTTTTGTGTTCGTGGAAAGTAAAGCGTGGCTGTGGGAGTGTGTGTGGTGTCTAAGACCACTAAACGCAAAGGTCTAACTGTGTCTGGTCTATCTACAAAGTTCTGTGCCAGTGAGGCATTTAGTTCAGCAGAACATGTACAATGGCTAGCAGTTATGGAAATACCCTCTGAGGGGGCTTTTTGCTTCTCTTAGCAATCGTGCAGAGGCTGTAATTGTACAGTGGATAATTTATAAAGGTTTGGGGAAACTCCAATTGGGGCAAGCAGGAGCAGATTCCAGGGCTAGTTGGAACCTCTATATGCTGAGAGACAAGCTGCTCTGCTTCCAGGGCATGTAAAGCATTTAATTTTCGCCCTGAGATTGGCCAGTGGTCCATCCAAATAGGCTCTTGCATCAGCCACTTTAAAGGCAATGCTGAGACAAAATGAGACACTGATTTCAAGGGTGTATTTGGTTTTCTGTCATAAATCTCTACCCCAACGTTCTGAGGCTTTTTACATGATGCAACTAAAGGAGAAGCCGAAAGGGTGAAACTTAACCCCCCTTCTCCTCGCAGGCACAGAAAAAGGAAGTAGCTGTGCAACAGACTCCCTTTTGCAGAGTCTGTGGCCATGCTTGCATTCTGAATGCCTATGCAGTTAGAATCAATTGTCCCTTTTGCAGAGACTGCGTGGGACCCATGGAGGATCAAGCCCACAGTTTCAGGGAGAAGGGCCCCCTGACCTGAGTGGGAATGAGATGAACCTCCCCGGGCAGATGGAAAATGGTATTTTTCTGCATAATTAAATCCAGCCCTGTACTGCCTTTGGTGGCAGATTTTTCAAAGATGTTACTGGCTGTTCCCTGCTACTGGCTGTGGGGCTATCTGAGCAGGAAAACATCCCCCCCATTTTGGTCCTGGGTCAGAGGGTGACCCGATTACTGGCTGTTCCCTGAGTGATGCAAAGTACCTGCAAGCACACTAGTTTTATGAGCTTGAAAGGCATGTAGGGCACGTGCAGAAATCACAGGAAAATGTTCCTGGGGCAATTGAGTCTGCAGGTTCACAGGGACTTTCATCAGGGCTTCCCAATAATCAGGAATCAAAGCAAAGCCTGAGGTCTCATCCTTTACCAGTCCACGTACATAGGTACTGGTCAAAGCCGATTCATTATCAGCTTTCTTCACCTCTCTGATAACAGAATAAGGCAGAGGGTCCCAACGGCTAACCTGTTGGCCCTGACCATCCGGTGACCATGTAACCGGACACAGCATAGTTAGGTCAGCAAGCTCTTCCACAGTTAGGTGAAAAGATGCTTTTGCCTCCTTAACCACTTGCTGGACAGCAGAGAGGGTTGCCTTCTGAGCCTTTACCGACTCAGTAGGCACTGCTATGCCTGCTAAGTCAGGCTGAACTTCTGCGGATGGTGGCCTAACAACCAAAAGCAAAGCCTTACTTTCTATGGGAGCAAAATGCTGAATGAAAGTGAAATGCTGAATGGGAGCGAAATCTGAATGGCATCTTGGCAGAAATGCCAAACCTGCAGGACTCGCACTCGGACTTGGGGCTCTGAGTGCAGGGTCCATCCTATTTGTTCCCAATCCTGGAGCCTAAAGAAAGCAGCAGGGTACCACAGACATTGGATATTAATTACTTGCAATAGGACATTTAAGTCTGCACACGAACAGCAGTGCTGTGCCTTTAAAAGTAGGCACTGCAACTCCTTACGATGTTTCAGCTGCTTCGCAGAAAGGGAACTCCCCATACTCACGTTCCTTCCTTCCTATACTCACCGGGATCCTGTAAGGATGCAGGGTCACGTCTGTAGCTCTTGCTGAGCGAAGTGAGTAAAACCGGCCCCACGTTGGGCGCCAGATGAAGTGAAGCACATGAGGCAGGAGTTGATAAAGCCACTTCCGGATCTGGCCAGGAGGTGGGGTTGCGGGCTTCACGCCCACCCCACGTGAGCGGGGGCTGGTTTCAGCCCCCGCGAGAGCAGGGGAATCCCGGCCGCGTCGTCCCCCCAGCCAGCCAATCGGGTGGCTGGGGGGCGTGGCCTGCCCTATTTAGGGCCGGCGCGGCCGGGGCTCGCCCTCTTTTGCCGGCTAGCCCCCACGTTTTTTCTTTCGGGTTTGTATTCCTTATTTGCGGGTTAGTGGGCTTTGTTTACTTACGCTGTTTTTCAGGTCTGTTTTTCAGGTTTGCTCGGCGGCGGTTTCTTCTCGATCTCCTCAGTCCTTGTTCCCCAGCTAGCTGTTCCTGCCGTGCACGGCCGCGCCGTTGAGACGTTCCCCATCTTCTTCTCACTCCTGGAAAAAGGCTGTGGGTTCCTGCTGAATTTGCCTTCCTGGTCGCCGACGTTTCGTCATGTTGCTCGCTTTATCCTTCGGTTTGCTACCGTTGCCACCGTTCCGCCACTGAGCCGTCTTTCAGCTCCTCCCTGTGCTCCGTTTTTCCGTCACCTCCTTCCCCCACTTGGATATAGTGCAAATCGATTGAGTTTTCCAGGATCGGGCTTCCGTAGCTGTATCCAGCCGGCTTCTTCCTTGCTACCGCGACGCTGCGAGATTGTGTGCTTCAGCTGAGCCGGCTCGCCGATTGATCTCCCAGCGGGACGGGCTTTACCGCTGCGGACAGGCAGCAGAGCTTTGAGGAACACAGCAAAACACGTTCAGCATCAGCATCACAGTTAATTTTCCTTTTACCTGGAAGCACGAATCGCCCGTCGAAACAGGTCTGTTTAAGCCTAGCCGCGGTCGCGGACAGTGAGGGGGGGATCACCTTTAACGTGTTTTGGGGGTTGAGTGTCGCTGAGGGAGAGACGACACATCTCGGTGGTTGATCCTTTTGTAATTTGTCTGGCCACGTTGCTTTTTTGCTCGCCTTGCTCAAGCGCTGTAGTTCAGGCACGGAATCAGCTGTGCCGTTGCCGAGTTACCGGCCCGCCCCGGCCGCCATTTTAAGCGACCACGTGGCCATCTGTGGTGACCGCCATTTTACCAGAGGCAGCCGCCCGTGGGAAGTGGCTGTTCACGGCAGCTTTTAAAAGTAAAGCAGGCACAGCTGTCGTGAATTTAAGTGTCACAAAAAGAGGACGCTAGCACTGCTTGCTTCTGATTTTAAATTGCCTTAATAAGCGATCGCCCAGCGTTCTGCCAGAAAATATTAGCTCGAGCAACAGTCACCCGGCCTTGTGAGGTGACTGCTTTGTGTGCCACCATTTTGCCAGAGGCAGCCGCGCGTGGGAACAGTTGTTCACGGTTGCCTTTAAAGTGACGGGGCGCTGCCTCCTTCGGATTTAAAACTATACATTAAAGAGGACGCTAGCGCTGCCTGCTCCCTGCTAGCGCTGCCTGCTCCCTGCTTATATTACCCTTGAGCGCCATACTACAGGCCATCTACTTAGCCCCCCCTTTTTAGATAACCCCCTCCCACCCCCTTCCCTTATACAAGCTTTTGCTTCTTGCTGCAGTGTAATCTGAGGCATCGAAAGCCAGATCTCCTCCTCTTCCCTTTCAATTACTGCAGAAATATCTACGTTAAATCCAAACTAACTTTACAATTTAATTTGAATATTATAACTAAATTCATTGCATTATAAAATAAACAGTAGTTCATAAGACTTATTTAAATTGCACACAGCCTGCAAGGATCTTTGGTATTTAATTCATCACTTCAAATAAGCAGAAGTTATTAGGGCTATAGAGTCTCAAATAAATAATTCATTCAGTAGATTTCATTTAAAGTCCTTAAAGGACTTGCGGGGCTTTTGTGTTAAGTCTGTCATAAGATCAGGAGAATTTATAATAATTTTATATTTATTAGTGCATGCTGTTTAGGGATTCTTCCTTTCATCTACTCGCTATTCCTTGCTTGAGGTTCTGAAAGGGAATTTTCCCTGTGGTTTTATTTAAACCTTGATTGATTCTTACAGTTCGCGGCTGCCTTGTGGGTCCTTATTACGCTTCTTGTGCTATTAAGGCGATCCACGGAGTCAGGGAGCTCCTCAGCTTAAATATTTAAAACATTTCAATTTAATTGCATTTCTTCACTCCTGGACCTCTGGGTTTTATTTTGGAGTTTTTCTTTATAGTTTCATTTTATAGCTAATACTGAACTAGTCCCACATTACTTGAGGATTGGGTAGGCATCCTTGGCTTTCTTTACAACTGCCAGTGTAGATATTACTGAACTAGGCCCACATTACTTGCACCTTGTGCATTGAAATCTAAACCTGATAGCGTTGATATTACTGAACTAGGTTATTAAAAGTGCCAAGCTTTGAACATGTCTGCTCAAGAAAACCAACAGAATTCCACTGTATCTGGGGGGGGGCACAAGGGAACCAGGAGGGGTCTCAGGCCTTTGTAATGCCATGTAACCCTCAGGCATTTGCACAGTTCTTCACTGCCTTTGAGGCCTTTTATAGGCAATGCAGGCCTGCAGGCCAGGTGGTGATGGCACCGGTGGCGCTCACCCAATAATGCATCCCGGATACACCACCTAGTGATTTGGACTGCCCTGGCACCTCTGCTGCCACCACGGCAGTACTGAGAGCAACCAATGATCCAACAGACCGGCGCAATACACGATCAGAGACCGCCACCACAGGCAAGTCAAAAGGGGGTCAGAAGGGTGGCAAGAAGGGCAAGGCTAGTACTCAGGGCTCTAGTACTACTAACCCACAAAAGGACGTAGGTCTCCCTAGTGCTTTTCAGAACCCACCACAGCATGTGGCACCAGCTGAGGGCGCCTCGGATTCCTCTTCGGACGAAGAAGTGCAGGGGCAGCAAGACGCGCAGGCGCCCAGCGTGACCGCACAAGCTACGCCGGATGGCCAGTCAGGAAAGAGGAAAGAAAAGAGGAAGCATACATCAAAGAAGAGTAAGAAGAGTAAACGGTCTGAATCGGAGGATGAATCAGGTACCTCTTCATCTGACTCAGATAGCGATGCTCCTATGGAGGAGTACTGGGGCCACGGGGAGGATAGTTCGGGTCTTCCTTTATGGGTGCACGAAAGGAGGGCTAATTCATACCGCAAGTCCTTTAATGGTTCCCTGGAATGGAAGGACGGTGCACTAGTTCCGGATGTAAAAACATCCACAAACTTGTCTACCGATTTTATCCTGGGGAATCATTTATCTCAAAGAAAGAGAAATAAGATTCTTAACAGCGACTTTATCGACATATTCACATTGTTACTGCCAGCCAAGTTGACTGGTAAAGGGCAGAAGAAGCGTAGCTATGGGAAGGGAAGGTACAGAACACCTAGAGCCGAGCATAATTTTGAAAACTGGCTGGACGGGTTTCAGGTGTTCATGGGTGTGGTCAGCACGGCTTATCCAAAACGTGCGATGCATCTAATTGCTTACCTGGCCCATGTTAGGAAGGCACGAGAATTGGCGGGTGAGACCGCAGCACTAAATTATGATGAAGATTTCCACAGAAACGCTTCGCTGTTATCTTCTACGCGCTGGGACTTGAGGGACCAGAACTATTGGTTAGAGCATGTTGGTCCCTATGTAGAAAAGAAGTCCCAAGAGTCGTCTAAACCCTGGAGGTCCAATGCAAAACAGAGGCGGCTGTGCTGGGAATTCAACAAAGGGGTGTGTGTGCAGCCTATCTGTAAGTATAGCCACGAGTGCGAGAAATGCCTAGGAAACCACCCTGCCACTGCCTGCATTAAAGGGAGGCAGCCCTTTCGGGGCGGGAGAGGCTCCTTCAACCAAGGAGCCAGAGGTGGCCATGGAACTCCATTCGGACCTCAGGGAAACCGTCAGTAATTTCGATCTAGGCCTGGTATTTCCCCCCATCAAGCTGACCCCGTTGAAAACCCTTTTGGATCTTTACCCCAACAGAACAGCCACATTGTATCTGTGGGAAGGTTTTAGTACCGGTTTTAGGATCCCAGTGGCTTCCCCCCCCAACTCGGGTGACCCACCAAATCAAAAATCAGTGAAGGAGATGCCTGAGGTTGCCCGAAAGAAAATTAGTAAAGAAATTAAAGCAGGGAGGGTAGCCGGCCCCTTTTCTGCCCCTCCCATAGCGGGTCTTCGCATATCCCCGTTAGGCATCGTCCCCAAAAAAGCACCCGGTGAGTTTCACATGATTCACAACCTTTCTTACCCAAAAGGAGGGTCCGTCAATGATGCGATACCCCAGGAACTTTGCTCGGTGAGGTATGCCTCCTTTGACCAAGCAGTCAAACTGATTTGCAAATTTGGAAATGGTGCACTGCTGGCTAAATGTGACATTGAGTCTGCCTTCAGACTCCTGCCAGTACACCCGGAAGATTTCCGGTGGCTGGGTTTCAAATTTGAGGGGGCTTATTTCGTTGACAAGGCAATGCCCATGGGTTGCTCAGTGGCCTGTGCAGCCTTTGAGGCATTCAGTACCTTCCTGGACTGGGTGCTTCGCTTTAGAACAGGCTGTGAGGGTGTGTTGAACTACTTGGATGACTTTATCCTCATAGCTGATAGTAGACTTAAGTGCTCGGAACTTCTCGAAGCCTTCACATCTTTAGCGGGGGAGTTGGGTGTTCCTCTAGCCGCAGACAAAACTGAGGGCCCAGCTACAACCATGGTTTATTTGGGTATTGAATTGGACACTGTCGCTCAGACCTCTAAACTGCCCAGGGAAAAAATGATTGCACTCGGTGACCTTATTCGACAACTCCTCCCCCTAAGAAAGGTTACCCTCAGGCAGATCCAGTCATTGCTAGGCCATTTAAATTTTGCTTGCCGTGTGGTTTCCCCTGGCCGCCCATTCTGGGGCCGCCTTGCGAGGCTGTCAGCAGGTCTGTGATCCCCTCATCACAGGGTTCGCCTATCAAAAGAGGTAAAATCTGATCTGGAAGTCTGGTTGAAGTTTTTAGAGAATTATAACGGAATTTCTTTGGGGCAGGATAACTTATCGCTGCAAGTTGACTTTCAGGTGCACTCAGATGCTTCAGGCTCTCTTGGGTTTGGCGGTTATTTTAGGGGGCAATGGTGTGCCCAGCACTGGCCCGCAGCCTGGCAGGGAAGCCCCATAACCAGAGATCTAACCTTCCTGGAATTCTTTCCGATCGTAGTGGTGGTGCACTTGTGGTCTAAGGAATTTAGCAACCATAGGGTATGCTTTCACACCGACAGCAAGGCAGTATTAGCAGTCCTTTCCAGGCAGGCCACCCTGGGGGCCCTTCTTCGTTCTTTCATTCTCTTGTGCTTTAGAGCTCAACATCCACTTCTCACCCAAATTTGTGCCTGGTGTTAACAATGACATTGCGGATGCCCTATCTCGTTTTCAGATGGACCGCTTCCGCTCATTAGCACCGGATGCACAACAGCTTCCTCAGCCGTTCCCGGAGCACTTATGGAGCCTTGGGAACCAGAAGTGATTCAGGGAGTATTAGCCTCGGTGGCGCCTTCCACTTTAAGATCATATAAGAAAGCTTGGTCGGATTTCTTAAAATTCCGCAGTAAAACCTACGCTGCTAGAAGCAATTCACCTCCCGTCAAGTCAGAGGTTCTTTCCTACTTAGTACACTTGAGACGCTTGGGCCGCGCCCCTAAAACCCTCAACCTACAGGCGGCGGCAATATCATTCTTTTGCAAGGCAGTTTATTCCTCTGACCCATGTGCCGATTTTGTCGTGCGGAACTCCTTGGAGGGCTGGCGCAGACTGCAGCCCCCCAGCTGCGATACGAGAAGGCCAGTATCATTTGACATCCTTTGCCAGATTAATAAAAAGTTGAGAACTGTTTGCTGGTCTAAGTACAAGGCCTGCTTATTCTCAGCGGCGTATTCCATCGCCTTTTTCGGCGCACTTCGCGTTGGTGAGGTGGCATACGAAGAGGGTCAGTGAGGTTCCTCCCGGGGTTTGCTACTAATCGATGTCACGCTATCACGGGAGGATCTAGTCTTGCGGATATGTAGTTCCAAAACAGATCAGTATGGGAGGGGGGCTTTGGTTCGGCTTTTGGCAACCGGAAAATCAGGCCCATGCCCGGTTAAGGACACTAGGCGCTTTTTGTTTTTGAGGGCTAATTCAGTGGGACCACTATTGATTCATGCAGATGGCTTACCCCTGACGCGGCACCAGTTCACTCGTGTCATGCGCTTAACAGTTGCAGAATGTGGCTTCCCCCCCGCGGATTTCGCGGCGCACTCTTTTCGGATAGGAGCGGCCACCACGGCAATGCACCTGGGCCTGACTGCCGAGAGGATCAAGGACCTGGGCCGCTGGAAATCAGATGCTTACAAACGCTATGTTAGAAAAAAATTATGACTGGGGTTACCTGACCTTGGCTTGTTCTTTCAATTTTCTTGCAGGAGTTATGAGGGTGCGCATCTGGATAATCGGGCACAGCATTGTGCATTGGGCCAGGGTCCGCGCCATCAATTCCGGTCTCAGGCCGCACCTTAACTTACCGTCTGACATCAATATATCCTGGATCTCTCGGAGGGGAATGCGCTGGGCCCGAGATGTTACCCGCAATTATGGCCAGAGCGGCAGCGGAGGGTCCCCCAGATGCTTTAGTTATCCAATTAGGCGAAAATGATTTAGCTTACCAAAAGGCAGTCGTCTTGATGTGGCACATCTTTAGTGACTTTGAGGAACTTAAGGCCTCTTATCCAAACATTACCATTCTTTGGCTGAAAGGGCCCCAGCGCTGTGAAGCAGGGGGAGACCACGAGAGTGTCGCGGTTCCCCCCAAAGACCTCAGATCGGGTGTTCTGAGGACCTGGAAATCCAGCGGGTGCCTATTTGTGACTTCCCCGCTCCCCGGTAAGCTCGTAAGAGCCCCAAGAGCGAGCGAGGTTGGAGACGCGGCACAGCAGAAGCGACTGCTTCCTTCACCGCGCAAAGCTCTGAGACTGGCGATCGTGAGTGGCCAATTCCTTGAAAAAAGATTAAAAATTTGGAACTGGAAGTAAGACCAAAGCTTTAATTTGAAAAAGATCAGCGGGGGGGGGGGGGGACTTAAAAACGGAGGTCGGTCCCTTTTGTTGAAAGAAATTAGAGTCGGAGAGCAAAGACCGAAGCCCTAAGTGGAAAAAGACTTTTGAAACTTTGCTGGCTAAACTTTTGCCCCCCTTCTGCAGGGGGAAGAGGGGAAAAATATTTTATATTGTACAAACCCTGTGGGACTGTGTCATTGAGCAAAGAGGCTCCTCCATTCTGCAGCAGACCTCCCGGGAGGGAAGGCTAGACTCCATTGTGATGTCACAATGGAAGAGGAAACATTTAATCTCCATTCCCACTGACTTTGTTACTTTGTATCCTGTGGCTGTCTTAACACATTTCAAAGTAGCTAAAAGTGTCTTCTTCCTTCAGGACTGCCTGCAAACTTTAAAAGTGACTTGACAAATTTTCTTAGCCTGTTGTGATGGCCTGGGAATCTGATTCAGAAGCTGAATCTGAGACATCCGGAGGCGGCGCGAAACAAGCAATGGCGGTCCTCTTCGCGCTGTGAAGAGGGGCTCCGCAGAAAAGGGTCGCTCGCTGCGGCAAAGCGACGACCCACCAAGATAAACCACGAGCAGAGTGAGCTCGTGGCCGTGGGACTCGGCGGGCACCTGGAGCGACCCCCAAAACGAAGAAGGGACCCCGTAAGGGGCTCCGGAAGCGCGGAGGGGAAGCGGTGCTGAGAGTTCATCGCTCTTTCTGCGGGAGCGAAGCCGCGCGGCTGTTGCTGATGAGCGCTGACCTTTCTTCCTTAAATATTGGATTACAAATTATCTACTCGTGAGTAAGAGTTGTTTTACATTGGATTACAAATTTATGAATTCGGCTGAAAGCGGGAGACGAAAAAAAGGAAGTCCGTCTTCCGGCAAGGCTTACAGATCAAAGGCAAAGAACGGACAAGCTGGTAGCAGTGGAAAGGGATTTTAAAACTTCTATAAAACATCGTGTGCATAATTACTAAGAAATTCGGATGGAAGAGATTCGAGGAAGTCAAATATTATGTTTATGAAGATGGATGGTACTTAATTTTAATTAATTAAGTGGTAATATGTTGTATGTATCTTTTTTCTTTTTTGTTTGTCTTTATTATTGTTAATCTTTTCTTTCTTTACTATGTTTATTTACTGAAAATAATAAACATTATTTGGGTGGGGGGGAATAAACTGCCCAGACTGTCAACTTCAGACAGGGTTGATTGTCTTCCCAAACAGTGACAGGCAAACAACACTCTCCGCAGATCTCCTGAACCAAGCACACATAGAACTCAAATTCCCTGCAAATCTCAGATAGCACACTGAACTCAGCCTCAGTAGAGGAGAGCGCTATGAGACTTTGCTTCCGGGACTTCCACCCAACCAAAGAGTCCCCGAACTTCACCACCATACCAGACACGGACTTCCTGTCCGCCAGATTCGCCCAATCACTGTCTACCCAGCACATCAACTTGATGTCCCCCTTTGCTGACAGCTTGAGGCAAAAGTCTTTGGTATCTTGCAGGTAACGCAGCACCCGCTTGACACCATTCCAGGCTTGTACGCTTGGGCTTGTAGCTCCCCGGCTGAGCAGATTGGTAGCAAACGCTATGTCAGGTCTGCTCCACTGGGACAGATACAACAGACTACCCAGAGTTGACTGAAAGAGCTCAGCATTTTCGAACACTGTGCGTTCTACTTGCTGACTGTCTTTCACGTAGCTGGTCTCCATGGGTGTCCTGACCCCTGCACATTCAGACATTCTGAACTTCTCAAGCAGTTGCTCAATCTTACCTTTCTGACTGAGCAAGAAGCTACCATCCTCAGTTCTAGCTATCTACTGCACCCAGGTTCTTGAGCTTGAACCGTTTACCAAGCTCTTTGGCAAACTTCTCCACCTGTGTACGTGTCTTTGATACATGGACTATATCATCAACAAAGATCAAGAACATCTCCTGTGACTCACCTGACCCCTTAAGGTACAGGCAGCTATCAACAAGACTTCTCTTGAAACCTAGCTTCTCTAAGGCTTCATTCAGACACATGTTCCAATTTCTGGCCGATTGCCTCAACCCATAGATCGATTTATGCAACCACCAAACGATGCCTTGCCCCTTGACCTCAAACCCTGGAGGAGGAAGCATGTACAACTCCTCCTGGAGGTCTGCGTTCAAGTAGGCTACATCCACATCAAAGTGATGCACCTTCCAACCTCTTTCTGCAGCAATGGCTAAGAGCATGTGCAGAATTTCACTTCTTGAAGTAGGAGCATACACCTCAGTGTAATGCAGCCCCTTCTGCTGTGTGAACCCTCTGGCTACTAACCCAGCCTTGTACTGTGGTTCTCCAGATTCTGTGGGTTTAAGGCGAAAAACCCACCTGCTGCTCACAGCCTGTTTGCCAGCCGGCAACGTTGTGATGGAGAACACACCTAGAGACTCCATTGAGCTCATCTCCTTCTGCATTGCCTCTTGCCATTTCCTGGCTTCTTCTTGAGGCAACTTCTGAACATCCTGAAAACTTTCAGGTTCACACTGAGCCACCCCAACACACACACTTGTGGTCTCAAACCTGTCAGGAGGTTTACCCTTCGTGGTTCGGGTTGATCTCCTCGGTGTGAGCTCTGGTACCCCCTCTGACCCACTAGGGCCAGCTAGACCATCCCCAGTGTCAGAGAGCTCCCCCTCTGACCTGCTGTGTCTTTTGAACCTTACAGCTGGACCTGTGGGTGAGGACGGCTCACTCTTTGGCTCTGTCTTGAGAGTTTTAGGAGAGGTGCTAGGTTGCTCCCGCTCTGGACTCCATTCCTCAGCAGCAGGTTCAGTCTCCACCTCCTCATCATCATCTGAGTCAAGAAACATTTCTGAAAGAACATCTGGGTTACCATGTATGCGTGTCCACCCACTTTGCTTACAAAACTCAGCACTGCTGCTTACAAGCAGCCGGGACTGGTTGCCATCAGGATAGACAAATTTCCACCCCTTGGTCCCTGGTTCATACCCAACAAAAATCATCTTCTTGGACCTTGGGTCACCCTTTCTGCGTTTGGCCTTTGGTATAAGAACCCAAGCCTCACAGCCAAAAACATGGAGGAAATGCACCTTGGGCTTCTTACTGTACAGAAGAACATAGGGCATGTCCCCTACAACAGAATTAAAAATGTGATTCTGCACAAAAGAAGCAGATTTCCAGGCCTCAGCCCAATAGCGTTGTGGGAGTCCAGAATCAAACAGCATAGCAGCCACAGCCTCTTGTAGTGTTCTGTTCTTGCGTTCAGTAACAACATTCTGCTGAGGACTGTGTGGTGCTGTCAGCCTGTGACTTATCCCCTTCTAGTGGAAGAAATTCTGCAGCACAGACCCAGTAAACTCCGCCCCTCTATCACTCTGAAAGCTTCTGACTTTAGCAGAGAATTTCAATTCTACAGCTGCTATCCAGTCTTTTATCAATGCAGCAGCTTCCCCTTTGTGCTTATTCGAGAAAACCCAAGAGTTCTTCGAAAAATCATCCAAAAGAAGCAAAATAAATTTTGATCCACCCAGACTGGCTACTGGCATAGAGCCACACAAATCTGCATGCACTAGCTCAAAAGGCCTGCTTGTCTCTCTGCTAAACTTGGGATATGTGCACATTTTTACCTTGGATTGCTTACAGGCTCTGCAATCTAAAAACTTATCACATCCCTTCATTTTGCACCCCTCTGTGCACCCCGGGGCCTTCTTGACATAATTCCAATTCAGTTGTGCCAGTCACCTGTGCCATAAGTGGGCACACCCATCATGTGGTGGGACATTCGCACACTGCACCTGTGTTACCTCAGTGGGACCGTCATCTGCAATAGGTATTTCAACCACGAACAGCCTATTCTTGCATTCAACACTGAACAGGTGTTTCCCATCCCTGGAAAAAGAACACATGTTATTCTCAAAACGAATGCTGAAACCATCAGCTACTAATGCAGAGACAGACAAAAGACAACTGGACATCTCTGGAACCACATAAGCTTGAATCTCATGCTCCAAGAACGGACAGTACAAAGTCCCAGACATGGTCAGGGAACGTCTGCTTCCATCTGCCACCGTGACAGATCGTCCACCTTTTACAGCCTTGAAATTCCAAAGAAGCCCAGCAGATGGAACTAAAGAGTGAGTTGCTACACTGTCCACAACGAAAGTCAGCCCAGCTTCCTGTTTACAGCCTTTAACAATTGCCATGGAAGCTGCAAGATGATACTGGGAAGGCTTCTCTTTGCTTTCAACTCGAGTGGAGCCTTTGGAAATCTTCCCACGCCTCACTGCCATGGAAGAGTCCCTTATCTGCATTCCCAAGCCTCTGGCCTTGGGCTCCTGAGCCTCTGCTGGGCAGTCTCTCACAAGATGTGAGGGGGAGCCACAGCGATAGCAGCGTTTCATAGCAAAAGCCTTTACAGAGTCCTCATTGCTTCTTGCTGCCCCCCACTCCCTTTTGGGGTACAGTCTGCATTTTCTTGCCCAGCTCTCAGTCTTTTTTCCTGTTCATCAATCAATCTCCCACTAATATATTCAATCGTGAGCTGGTCCGGAGGCATAACTTCCATCGTCAGAACCAGGTTCTCATAACTCCTGTCCAAAGAGCTCAGCAGTGTGTATGCCTTTAGCTCATCAGGAAAAGGTACATTCAGCTGACACAGCTTAGTGAAAATGGTCAGCATCTTTGCAATGTGATCACGTACCGATTCCCCTGGAGACAGCCTCTTCTCAAACAGAGAGCGTATCACATGAATCTTGGCACCAGCAGTGGTCCTTTGATGAACCCTGACCAAATCCCATGGCAACTCATTAATCCATCGATGTGTGGCAACTAAGAAGCCTCAAGGGCCATCACAATATGGGACATAGCTTTCTGGTCCTTTTAAACAGCGGCATTCACCCTCTCAAGCTCAGCAGCATTTGCCCCAGCAGCAGCCCCTGGCAGCTCATTTTGGGTGCACTCCCAGAGTTGTTTGCCCATCAACCAATATCTGATCCTCCTGGACCAATCTTCCCAATTATGGCCATTCAATCGCTCAAAAGAAACATTAAAAGTCTAATGTGATTGTGTTTGCTGCTGCGCCATTTTCCCGGGGCTATAGCTTACTCACGCTTCTGCAGGCCGGTTGCTTCAAAGATGCTTCCTGCAGCAAGCTCCGCTTTCACCAGTGAAATCACGACTGCCTCTGTCACTTCACAACAGCAGGCCGGATCTCAGAGCTGGACTCTGCTTTGTTTCCTTCTCACACTCAGCACAAACGTAGCCTGGGCCTTCCATAACCTGTTGAATAACTGCCCGGGTCCGGCACGTTTCCCTGTGCCAGAATTCCCAGGGTCAGCACCAGAGTGGCAGCGTGTGCTTGATGTGCGATTGAAGAGAAAAGTCCATACGCTGTTTCTTGCTAACTAAACAGCTTTTATTTATATCGGACAGAAAATACAAGCAATTCCGTCAGAGACCGGCGCCATAGTGTGCATCTCTGACTCTTCTCTGGTCAGAAGTGAAACTATCACACAGACAAAGAATGTGGAATTCCCCGGATGTGGGAAGCTCCTCCCCAGATGCAGGACACATAGAGGTTAACTCTATAACCACCGAACCTCACATTATCACCAATATTTACTATTATTCATTCACTATTGATAAATATCATGATGTATTATTAACATTCTTTCTAAGAACCCCCCATTATTCCCAACTGAAAAGTCTCTGGCGACGCCACCTCTTTGAGGGCATCCCTCCCTCCACTGAAATCCCTTGCTAGAGCTGAAGCTGCAGGTTCGAGTCCCGCCCTCTTCCGTGGGAAAAACTCCCTTTGGAAAACTTTGGCCAGCTGACCAAATGGCCTCCTCCCAGGACTTCCGGTCAGCGCCAGCGTTTAATGGCAGATTTCCCTCCGAGCTCCGGAGGGAGTCTGCTCCGCGAGTTCGGGTCTTGCCGCTACGGCGAAGCGGGGACCCCCAAAAATCACAGGCGGTGAAGCCTGTGAGCGAGGAGACTCGGCGGGCACCTTTGCGCCCCCCCCAAAAACCGGGAGGAAGCCTTTTTAAAGGCTTCGGAACGGCAGCGGGTGAGTGGCGCGGTGCTGAGAGTCGTCACCCGGTCCGTGGAGTGAAGCCGCGTCGCCATTATCGGAGAGCGCTGATTTCTTCCTGAAAATTTGGATTATAAAAAGCAACTACCCGTGAGTAGGTTTTAAAGATTCAACTGGATTCGGAACAAATTTATAAGAAATTGGGTACTGAAACGGGAAAGGTATAAAAAGGAAGTCTACCTTTCCGGTCTGCAGACAGATCAAAGCAAAGAGACTGCAAGCTGTAACTTAAGAAGGGTTAACTTTTGAAAACGAGTAAAGCCCGCATCAAAGGGAAAAAAGCAACCCCCCTCTTGTATGCAGGAGCCGAGGGGGAGAAAGAGGAACTTTATATTCCTGCTTGAAAAGGAATGAGTGAAAATTTCTCTGCCGTTTTTTCTTTACCCTGGGAACGGACTGCCTGATAGGGAAGCCAACTGGAGGGCTGTCAATTTGCTGAGGGAAAAATTCTAAAACTGACGTTTGATGTAACTCTGTGAAAAGATACAGTATTGCTGGACTGCCTTTAGTTTGGAATAAATTTGAAATTGAAACTGTGGCATTTTCTGAGACATTTGGGGACTTTTAAAGGAGACATTTTGTTGCCAAAATAGTAAAGTGAAGTTGGAAATATCCCCCTCTAGAGGAGATTTTGCTGTAACAGTAACAGTTAAGACATTAACAGCTAAGCCACTGGAAATTTCCTTTTGAAAACAATTCTACAGGCGTGGGATTGACCTTGGCTGTGTGTGAGAGTGTTATGGCAGATGATAGAACCACTAGGTCTGGAAAACATTACAAGACTGACACTCAACACCAGCGAAGGGCCTCAGTTTCTGGGGGCATAGGAGCAGCTGCAGCTGTGCAAACAAAATCAAAAGCTATGTCATCGGATGCAGTGGCACAAGCACTTTGCAAAATTAATGAAACTTTGGAATTTTTAACGAAACAGGGGGCTGAAACAATTAAACAAGGCCTAGAAACCAATAAACAAGTGGCTGAAACCAACAAACAAGTGGCTGAGATCTTTGCAAAAATTGATTTGAACACTACAAGTATCAATGAATTGGGAAAGAAGGTGGGTTCTAATACACAGTCTATTGAAAAACTTTTAGAGGAATCGGCCACAACCCGAAAGATTGCAAAGGAAGCCAAAGGCATCGCAGAGGAAGCTAAAGGCATTGCATCTGCTATTCAGGAGAAGATACCACTAGTCCATAAGAAATTAGAGGACCATGACCTGACTTTATCTATGATTGAACCTCAAAGGAAAGAGAGGAATTTAAGAATTAGAGCAGTACCTGAAAAAGAGAAGGATAACCTGGCGGACTTCCTTACAAAGGAATTTTTGGACTTTTGGCAACAGGACTTGGAGAAGGAAGAATTTAAGATAGTGACTGCATTTAGACTTGGTTCAAGACAAAGTAGCAAGAAGGCAAGAGACTGTTTGATAACTTTAAGATCAAAAGAAGAAAGAGACAAGATTTTGAATTTACACTACCAAAGAACCTTGGAAATTGAAGATTCCTTCGTGGAAATTTTTAAGGATATACCGAAGCATATTTTGGACGTAAGAACCTACTATAAAGACCTGGTTGTGCTATTGAGAAGAAACCAAATACTCTTCAGGTGGGAATTTCCCCAGGGCCTTTCCTTTAAATATAAAGGAAGGAAAATAAGAATAAAGACAGTGAGTGATAAAGACAAGTTCCTGAGAGACCATGAAGAAGATCTTTTGAAACAATTGGAATCTGGAGAGGAGCCAAATCCACCAGGAAAAGGAACACTAGATATAGCAAATCTGTCATTTGGACTGAAATTACCGACAGGAGAAGAACGTCCACTTGGAGCGGAAGGAGGAGGAAGTAAATAGTCTCATCATGGCTCTGCAACTTTTAAGCTGGAATTGTAATGGTTTGAACCTTCCCCGGAAGAGAAAAAATGTTTTTCACATATTGAAAAAAGAACAATTGGACTTGATCTGTTTACAAGAAACACATGTGACGAGGTTACATAGAAAAATACTCATCAATAAAAGATTAGGACAAGAGTTTATCTCATCTGATAAAGTAAAAAAAAGAGGAGTGGTGATTTATGCAAAGGAAAAATTGTTACCGAAATTGATTGTTAAAGATGAACAAGGAAGATTTTTAGCAATTGAAATTCAAGTTCAAGGAGAAAAATTCTTGATCGTGGGAATTTACGCACCAAATGAGGGGAAATCAGAATTCTTTAAGAAGTTGCATGAGACTTTATTGGACTATTTGGATTACAACTTAATTTTGATGGGAGATATGAATGGAGTGGTATCTACAATTGCGTGGCAAGTTTCCTCCCCCATATGAAATGAAGACTCGGACACATTGTTTAAGGTTAATGGGCATAAAAGGCCACAACTTTATTGATTACAGAATTGAAGGTATTGGCCTTAGGCATTGGCTTCTATCGACTACCCGGCATGGTGACCGGGAAGGGTTGAACACAAACCGCGGGAGTCCTGTTGAAGTATGCCAACTAGGATCCCACGGGTGTCACCGCTCAGGGGCGTGCCGGAGGCCCTACCTCTCCAGGCTTCGGACAAGGCAACACCCCCCTGGGAGTCCTCTACCGGACTACCCCTTCTCCTTGGGGGTAGGTGATGGCGCTTCCTCCCCCCCTCCATTCTCGTAACAATTGCCCCATGCCAATGCCTAACCGCCACACGAGCAAAGCTCGCCGCCAATACCTTCAAGCCCGTAACCAACCCCTAATCCCTGCTATGATGTCCCCCAACCAAATGTCATTTCCTGCATCAGACAGATGCACGCCATCCCATCTGTAGAGGGCCTCATTGTTGTACTGGATGCCTGGGTGACCTATGACGCACCTGCCCAGATCCGCCACTCTACGCTCCACAGCCCGCTCCAAGACCTTTCTTGCCTTATTGATTCCCGCCGGGCTCAAACAATCCCTCCATGTCCTCCTCTCAAGCAGCGAGGACCATAGGATGGTAATATTTGGGTAAACCGCCATCAAATCTGCCAAATCGTCAAAAATGTTCCATCTCAAATTGATAGCCTTGCAGTATGCCAAATCATTTTCCCCTAACTGAATTATTAAAGCGTCAGGCGGCCCATCGGCAGCGGCTATCGCCATCACGACTGGTTTGAATTCGCTCCAGCACATCCCTCTACGCGCAATCCAAGCCAGCTCAACGTTCGGGGGAAGATTCAAATTATGCCCCATTCCGGAACTCATAGCACGGTTCTTGGCCCAATGCACTATACTGTGGCCCACCAACCAGATGCGCACCTTCTTGGATTCTGAAAGGAAAATAAACGGAAAAAACCAAGGTCAGGATTACCACTGCGAGTCATAGGTTCTTTCTAACATAAGTTCTGTATGCATTAGATTTCCACCTCCCCAAATCCTTGATCCTCTCAGTGGAGAGCCCTAAGTGCATTGCGGTGGTAGCGGCCCCGATGCGAAAGGAGTGGGCTGAAAATTCCGCCGCTGGAAATCCACAAGCTGCAAGTGCAGTACGCAGTACGCGCTTGAACTGGTGTCTAGCCAAGAGTGACCTATCCGCATGTATCAGAAATGGGCCAGGGCTATTGGGTCTCAAATAGAGGAAACGCCACGTATCTCTTACGGGACAGGGGCCACTACCCTGCACAGCCGATAGCCGTAGGAGAGCGCCCTTACCAAGCTGGTCTGTCTTAGAACTCCGCACCTGGACAATCAGCTCGGACTCGGACAGGGACAGATCACTTAATAGTATGCCTCTCTGAGAGTGAGCCATCCCGCGTTCACAGACTACCTCCCCAATGCGCAGGGCGCCAAAGAATGCTATGGAATAGGCGGCCGAGAAAAGGCGCGCTTCATATTTTGACCAACATATTGAACGTAACGTCTTGTGAATCTGGGTCAAAATGTCAAACGTTATGGGCCTCCTCCTGTCAACACTGGGGGGGGGGGTGCTGCCGACACCAGCCCTCAAGAGTCTTACGGACGATAAAAGCTGAACATGGGTCTGTGGCGAAAAAGGCCTTACAAAAATATGAAATTCCAGCGGACTGAATATTGAGTGTTTTAGGGGCCCTTCCCAATTCCCTCAGGTGAGCCAAGTAGCAGAGAACCTCCCTCGTTGAGGGAATGGAATACGGCCCTGTGCTGGGCCTGCTGCTGCGAAATTTTAAGAAGTCGGCCCAGGCCTTCTTGTATGATCTCATTGTGGAAGGGGCCACGGCACCGAATAACCCTTTCATCACTTCTTCTTACTCCCAATACTCCAGAGATGCTCCAGGAAAGGCATCGATGATTGCTCGGCATCCGGCACTAACGAGCGGAAGCGCTCCATCTGAAAGCGAGATAAAGCATCCGCGATGTCATTGTTAATGCCAGGTACGAATTTGGCCGAAAAGTATATATTGTGCTCTAAACACAGAAGGACAAAAGACCGCAGGAGATTCCCAACCCTGGTGGAACGCGCAGACTGTTTAGAGAGAACCGCTACTACAGCTTGATTATCCGTATTGAAACAAACCCTATGATTGCGGAACTGCTCTGCCCAAAGATGTACTGCTACTACGATGGGGAAGAATTCCAAGAATGTGAGATCCTGGGTGATGGGCTGGCCCTGCCACTCTGGGGGCCACCTTTTGGCGCACCATTGTCCCCGGAAATACACCCCATAGCCCAGTGATCCAGCGGCGTCTGACTGTACTTGAAAGTCGGCCTTTAGAGACAAGGAATCTTGCCATAAGGATATGCCGTTGTACTTGTCGAGGAATTGCAGCCACATGCCCATATCCGCCTTAACTTCCTTGGAAAGACGGACTCTATGTTGGGGAGCCCTAAGTCCCGCGGCCAATCTAGCTAAGCGGCTGCAAAAGGGGCGACCTGGCGCCACCACTCTACAAGCAAAGTTTAGGTGACCAAGCAAGGACTGGATTTGTCTAAGTGTGAACTTCTTAAGGGGCAGAAGCTGCTGAATCACCTCTCTAAGGGCGGACAGCTTCTCCTCGGGCAGCCGAGACGTCTGCGCCACTGTATCCAATTCAATGCCTAAGTAAACCAAGGAAGTGGTTGGACCCTCCGTTTTTTCGGCGGCCAGGGGTACTCCTAGTTCCTCTGACAAGGCTGTGAACGCCCCCAGGAGGGCGGAGCAGCCCTGCCTACTGTCGGCCACTAAGATAAAATCATCGAGGTAATGGGACACACCCGCGGACCTTGTTCTGAAGCGGAGGGCCCATTCAAGGAAAGTACTAAAAGACTCAAATGCCGCACAGGCTACAGAGCAGCCCATAGGCATCGCTTTGTCGACGAAATACTGCCCTTGAAATTTAAAGCCCAGCCAGCGAAAGTCAGCTGGGTGGACCGGGAGGGGTCGAAACGCTGACTCAATATCACATTTTGCTAGCAGCGCACCCCTCCCAAATTGCCGAATCATCTTAACTGCTTGGTTGAAAGAGGCATACTTAGCCGTGCAAAATTCCTGGGGAATGGCATCGTTGACAGAGCCCCCCTTCGGGTAAGATAGGTTATGGATCATACGAAATTCCCCTGGGGTCTTTTTAGGAACGATGCCCAACGGGGACAAGTGAAGCCCTTCGAATGGAGGCGCGGAGAAGGGGCCAGCCACCCTACCGGCTTTAATTTCTTTCTCTATCTTTTTCCTGGCTATATCAGGCCTTTCCCTAACAGACTTTTGATTTTGCGGTTCCCTGGGGGTAGGGGGAACCGCAACGGGGATTCTGAAGCCCTTAGAGAAACCCTCCCAGAGGTATTGCACAGCTTTTTGGTCCGGATATAAATCTAGCAGGGCTTTTAGGGGCTGAAGACGGATAGGGGTATAGGCCAACCGAAGCTCGTGATTACTGGCGGTTACTAGGTCCTTGAGAGGGACCGGGGGCACCTCTGGCATTGCTGTGGAAGTACCCCCTGCCCCCCGAAAGGGCTGCTGCTTATTCTTAAAGCACGAGGAGGCGGGATGGTTTCCCCAGCACCGCTCGCTTTCATGGGAATACTTACAAAAGGGGGGAGAACAGACACCCCGATTGAACTCCCAGCACTGGCGGCGCCTTTTTGTTTTTTATAAATATTTTTATTCACTTTTTAAACATAAAAAAGAAAATCACCAACCATATACCGAACATATACAATCCCTTCACCAAACAAATAACAAATCACAAATAAAAGAAAGACATATACTTACACCAACATACAATACGAAAAAAAGAAAAAACATAACTATTTATGACTCTTTTTATATGACTAATTGGACTTCCTCACATCTCCCTTCCCTGCGTTCTCAGTAGTAAAACTAAAAACAGCAATTTATTAACTTAATTCCAATCTTATTTTGTACCTCTCAGATATTATGTCTCTAAACTTCAAATAATTCTTATCAACTAGTTATAGCTTAAATTTAAACACAATATTACTTTAGGTTCCAACCTTTTCTCCATATCACATAGTTTCCCTCATTTTTCAACTAAATTTGCTGGAATCATATTTTTTCCAATTGTGCAGTTTCTTAGCATTCATACAGTTTATATTGTTTTTGTAGATAGTCCTTAAACTTTTTCCAGTCCTCTTCCATTGTTTCTTCTCCCAAATCACGGATTCTGCCAGTCATTTCGGCCAGCTCCATATAGTCCATCAGTTGCGTCTGCCATTCTTCCAGTGTGGGCAAATCTTGTGTCTTCCAATGTTTTGCAATAAGTATTCTTGCTGCTGTAACTGCATACATAAAAAAAGTTCTGTCCATCTTTAACACTTTCTGGCCGACAATGCCCAAAAGGAAGGCCTCTGGTTTCTTAGTGAAGGTATACTTAAATACTTTTTTAACTCATTGTAGATCATTTCCCAGAATGCCTTTACTCTTGGACAAGTCCACCAGAGGTGAAAGAATGTTCCTTCAGCCTCCTTACATTTCCAACATTTATTATCAGACAGATGATATATTTTTGCAAGCTTGACTGGGGTCATGTACCACCTATATATCATTTTCATAATATTTTTCCTTCAAGGCAATACATGCCGTGAACTTCATACCAGTGGTCCATAACCTTTCCCAGTCCTCAAACATAATGTTGTACCCAATATTTTGAGCCCATTTTATCATGGCTGATTTAACTGTCTCATCCTGAGTGTTCCATTTAAGCAGCAAGTTATACATTCTTGAGAGTACTTTAGTCTTTGGTTCTAACAATTCTGTTTCTAATTTCGATTTTTCCACCTGAAATCCTATCTTTTTGTCCGAATTAAAGACCTCTTTAATTTGAGCATAGTGTAGCCAATCACGCACCTTATCCTTTAATTTCTCCAAGCTCTGCAACCTCCAAGTATCTCCATTTTTTTCTATTATTTCCCAATATTATGGCCATACGGCCTCCATATTGAGTCTTTTCCGGGCCTTAGCCTCCATTGGTGATAACCATCTTGGGGTCTTGTTTTCTAATAAGTCTTTGTACTTTGTCCAGACATTAAATATTGCTTTTCTGACAATATGGTTCTTGAACACTTTATGAACCTTTACCTTGTCGTACCACAAGTATGCATGCCATCCAAAAGCATTATTAAACCCTTCCAGATCTAGGACATCAGTGTTCTCTAAAAGTAACCAATCTTTCATTCAGCAGAAAGCTGCAACTTCATAATATAACCTTAAGTCCGGCAGGGCAAATCCCCCTCTTTCCTTTGCATCAGTTAGTATTTTAAACTTTATTCTGGGCTTTTTGCCCTGCCAGACAAACTTGGAGATATCTCTCTGCCACTTTCCAAAACATTCCACTCTGTCCACAATCTGTAGGGTTTGAAACAAAAACAGCATCTTAGGCAACACATTCATCTTTATAGCAGCAATTCGACCCAGCAAGGAAAGTTTCAATCTTGACCAAATTTCTAAATCCTTTTTAATTTCTGACCAACATTTTTCATAATTATCTTTAAATAAATTCAAATTTTTAGCAGACAAATTAACCCCTAGGTATTTCACTTTTTTAACCACATTTAAATCTGTCTCCTTCTGAAACCTTTCTGATTCTAAAGGTGTCAAATTTTTCTCCAAAACCTTAGTTTTTTGCTTGTTCAATTTAAATCCCGCCACCCGACCAAACTCATAAATCAATTCTAAAACTCTTTTTGTACTAGATTCTGGCTCCTGTAATGTTAAAACCGAATCATCTGCAAAAGCTTTAAGTTTATACTGTTTCGCTCCGACCTGTATTCCTTCAACCAACCGGTCCTCTCTAATCATGTTCAAAAGCACCTCCAGGACCGAAATAAATAACAGAGGGGATATAGGGCGACCTTGTCGTGTTCCTTTTTCAATTTTAAACTCTTCAGTCACCACATTATTAACTATCAATTTAGCTTTTTGTTCTGAATATATTGCCTCTATCCCATTTCCAAACCCCTGTCCCACTCCCATCCCTTCCAGATTTTTCTTCATAAACTTCCAAGAAATGTTGTCAAAGGCCTTCTCCGCATCTATAAAAATTAACACTGCTTTGGTATTAATGTTCGTTTGCAAAAGCTCCAAAATGTCAATAATGTTCCTAGTGTTATCAGACAAGTGTCTACCTGGGAGAAAGCCTGCCTGGTCTTTATGAATTACTTCATTCAACACTTTTTTAAGTCTACCTGCCAAAATATCTGCAAAAATTTTGTAATCCACATTTAGGAGTGAGATGGGACGGTAGTTCTTAAGTTGAGTCTTTTCAGTTTCCAATTTAGGTATAATAATAATAATAATAATTAATTATTTATACCCCGCCCATCTGGCTGGGCCTCCCCAGCCACTCTGGGCGGCTTCCATAAAAACCAAAAATACAATAAAATATCACACGTTAAAAACTTCCCTGAACAGGGCTGCCTTAAGATGTCTCCTGAATGTCAGGTAGTTGTTTATCGCTTTGACATCTGCTGGAAGGGCGTTCCACAGGGTGGGCGCCACTACCGAGAAGGCCCTCTGCCTGGTTCCCTGTAGCTTTGCTTCTCGCAATGAGGGAACCGCCAGAAGGCCCTCGGCGCTGGACCTCAGCGTCCGGGCAGAATGATGGGGGTGGAGACGCTCCTTCAGGTATACTGGACCGAGGCCGTTTAGGGCTTGAATTGTGCTCGGAAACGTACTGGGAGCCAATGCAGGTCTTTCAAGACCGGTGTTATATGGTCTCGGCGGCCGCTCCCAGTCACCAGTCTAGCTGCCGCATTCTGGATTAGTTGTAGTTTCCGAGTCACCTTCAAAGGTAGCCCCACATAGAGTGCATTGCAGTAGTCCAAGCGGGAGATAACCAGAGCATGCACCACTCTGGCGAGACAGTCCGCAGGCAGATAGGGTCTCAGCCTACGTACCAGATGGAGCTGGTACACAGCTGCCCTGGACACAGATTTGACCTGTGCCTCCATGGACAGCTGTGAGTCCAAAATGACTCCCAGGCTGCGCACCTGGTCCTTCAGGGGCACAGTTACCCCATTCAGGACCAGGGAATCCTCCACACCTGCCCGCCTCCTGTCCCCCAAGAACAGTACTTCTGTCTTGTCAGGATTCAACGTCAATCTGTTAGCCGCCATCCATCCTCCAACCGCCTCCAGACACTCACACAGGACCTTCACCGCCTTCACTGGTTCTGATTTAAAGAAGAGGTAGAGCTGGGTATCATCCGCATACTGATGAACACCCAGCCCAAACCTCCTGATGATCTCTCCCAGCGGCCGCATGTAGATGTTGAAAAGCATGGGGGAGAGGACAGAACCCTGAGGCACCCCACAAGTGAGAGCCCAGGGGTCTGAACACTCATCCCCCACCACCACTTTCTGAACACGGCCCAGGAGGAAGGAGCGGAACCACTGTATAACAGTGCCCCCAGCTCCCAGCCCCTCAAGGCGGTCCAGAAGGATGCTATGGTCGATGGTATCGAACGCCGCTGAGAGATCCAGCAGAACTAGGAAACAGCTCTCACCTTTGTCCCTAGCCCGCCGGAGATCATCAACCAGTGCGACCAAGGCAGTTTCAGTCCCATGATGAGGCCTGAATCCCGACTGGAAGGGATCCAAATGGTCCGCTTCTTCCAGGCGTGCCTGGAGTTGTTCGGCAACCGCTCGCTCAATCACCTTGCCCAGGAATGGAAGATTTGAGACTGGGCGATAGTTGGCCATCGTGGCCGCATCTAAAGATGGTTTTTTAAGAAGCGGTTTAATAACGGCCTCTTTCAGCGGGTCTGGGAAGGCTCCCTCACGGAGGGAAGCATTCACCACCCCACAAAGCCCATCGCCCAGTCCTTCCCGGCTAGCTTTTATAAGCCAGGATGGGCAAGGATCCAGGAGACAGGTGGTTGGTTTCACTCGTCCAAGCAGCCTGTCCACATCCTCGGAGGTAACAGATTGGAATTGATCCCACTCAACTTGACTAGACAGAACTCTAGCACTCTCCCGCCCCGGCCCTGCTCCCACGGTGGAGTCTACTTCTTCCCGAATCTGAGCGATTTTATCTGCAAAAAACTTTGCAAAATCATTGCAGGAGAACATGTGGCCTGTACTGGGCCCCGATGTTGCAGGTGGTTCCGCTAAATTTTGAACCACCTGAAAAAGTCTCCTGCTGCTGTTTTCTGCAGATGCAATAGAGGCGGTGAAGAAATTCTTCTTCGCCATCGCTATTGCCACTTGGTAGGCTCGACGTTGAGCTCTAACCTGTGTCCGGTCAGATTCGGAATGAGTTATCCGCCACCGGCGCTCTAGCCGTCTCAACGATTGTTTCATTGCCCTCAGATCCGTGGAAAACTACAGGGCTGTCCGGGCTCCATGCAATCGGAGAGGGCGCTTCGGAGCCAAACAGTCAATAGCCCTGGTTAACTCCACATTCCAGCGGGCCACCAGGGAATCAGCTGAAAGGCCATCAACATGGGATAAAGCATCCCCTACCACTCTCTGGAAACCATTTGGATCCATTAAGTGGCGGGGGCGGACCATACGAATTGGTCCCACCTCCCTGCAGAGGGGATGGGTCGCAGAGAAGTCCAGTTGCACCAGGAAGTGATCTGACCATGGCACTTCTTTCGTTTCGCTTTTACTTAGTGTCAGATCACCAACATCCATAGAGGTAAACACCAGGTCCAAGGCATGTCCACGGCTATGGGTTGGGCCAGACTTATTCAGGGACAGCCCCATGGAGGCCATGCTTTCCACGAAGTCCCGAGCGGCCCCTTGTAAGGTCGTGTCGGCATGGATGTTAAAATCCCCTAGGACGACCAAGCTAGGTGTCTCCAGGAGAACATCCGCCACGATCTGAAGCAGCTCGGGCAGGGAATCCTTGGTGCAGCGGGGAGGTCGGTACACCAAAAGGAATCCTGTACTGCCCCTATTGCCCAACTTCCAGAACATGCACTCAGAAAACTGGGTCTTCCCAGTAGGATGCCTGGTGCAAACTAATGACTTCCTAAAAATCACTGCAACCCCCCCTCCCCGCCCACGTGACCTGGGTTGCTGTGCGTAAGAGAAACCTGGTGGACAAGCAGCGGCAAGGACAGGCCCATCTGCTTCATCCAACCAAGTCTCTGTTACACATGCCAGGTCAAATCCTCCATCCATGATCAAGTCATGGATGGCAGTGGTCTTATGAATCATTGACCTGGCATTGCACAGCAGCACCTTCAGGTCATGTGGGTATCCCTTGCTGATTCTAGTATCCATCCGGTCAGGACCAGACCCGGAGGCAGGGATAGTCCTCAGACAACGACTAAACCTGCCTCCTCTGTAATGACATGGTCTGGTCTTAGCGTAACTCCTCCTCCTACCCGTGATCACTGAGATTGGTTGTCCCAGTGCATCCCCCCCTGTGGAACATGCCCCAGCCATTTTGTGGGCTGGGGCCCACTCCCCAGCAGCCCTGACCCCTCCCCCTAAAAACAAAATAACACCTTAAACAAACAAACAAAACCAATAAACGATACAAACAAAAAAATGTAAAAATTACAAAAACATCAAAATAAAAAATAATAATAATTCCCCAAGCCCAACCAAACATCAATCCCACCCCCACCCCCCACATACAAAAAATCCAGAGAAAATTTTTAAAAACATTTTAGAAACACTCTGTGCCTCTCCGGCAGTAACAACTGTCCTAGTGAGGCCTGTCAGGCCCCGCCCTGGGCCAGGTGGTAAGTGGCAGGAAGGAGCAGGGCCCTCAGGCACTCTCTCAGGGGAGTCTTCCTGGGCAGCAGGCAGCAAGCAGCATGCAGTCCTTATGAGGCCCCAGGCCCCGCCCCAAGCCAGATGGTGAGTGGCAAGAGCAGGGCCCTCAGCACTCACTCAGGGGAGTCCTCCTGGGCAGCAGGCAGCAAGCAGCATGCAGTCCTTATGAGGCTTCAGGCCCCGCCCCAGGCCAGATGGTAAGTGGCAAGAGCAGGGCCCTCAGCACTCACTCAGGGGAGTCCTCCTGGGCAGCAAGCAGCAAGCAGCACGCAGTCCTTATGAGGCTTCAGGCCCCGCCCCAGGCCAGATGGTAAGTGGCAAGAGCAGGGCCCTCAGCACTCACTCAGGGGAGTCCTCCTGGGCAGCAGGCCGCAAGCAGCACACAGTCCTTATGAGGCTTCAGGCCCCGCCCCAGGCCAGATGGTAAGTGGCAAGAGCAGGGCCCTCAAGCACTCACTCAGGGGAGTCCTCCTGGGCAGTATTAATGTGATGAAAGCTTCTTTCCACAATTCGGGTGCCTTCTTCCCCTCCATAATCTGATTGCACACCTCCATTAGTGGTTGTATCAAAAAATCTTTCAATATCTTATAGTACTTGGAGGTAAGTCCATCTGGCCCTGGAGATTTACCTAATTGCATATTCTGAATGGCACCTTCAATTTCTTGTTGTGTTATTTTGTCGTTCAGGATTGTTCTCTTTTCCTGGGATAATTTTGGTAGTCCATTTCTTTTTAAGAATTGGTCTATCTCAGTCTCTTTCTGCGGCCCTTGCATATAGAGTTGTTTAAAATATCTCTGGAAACACTTTCTAATTTCTTCAGGGTTCTGGATGTTTCTCCCTTCGATCTCTAGGTTTGTAACCGTGTTCAATTTTTGTCTCTTTTTCAACTGCCATGCCAGCAGTTTCCCACATTTATTTGCTGATTCAAATGATCTTTGTTTCATTAATTTAATTTTCCACTCAACTTCTTGGTTTATCAGTTTAGCATATTGTGCTTAGTGAAATTTAATTTCTCTCAGGATCTCCTGTGATTTAGGTTTCGATCTTAACTTTTTCTCACCATCTCTGTCAGGGAACTGCCATCGGAGGGACAGGTGGTGGAAGGGCTCACGGAGGTTGGGAGACACCCAGCAGCGGAAGCAGGAACCAGCAGGGGGAGAGGTGGGTCTCTGAGGGAAAGCGAGCAAGAGGGAGGGCTCAGGGACACGTCCAGCGAGAACAGTGGGGAGGTTTCTGGACCTCCCATAGGGAGACCCACTCCTTGCCGGAAACTGTCACGCCGTGAGTCCAGAAGACGTGTTTCCGTTAAGGAGCTTTTATGTTGGAAGCGATTCCGAAAGCAGCCACTGTCGGAATCTGCAAGTGACTAGAGGAGCCATGTCTGAGGGGCTCCGTCACAGACAGAGGTTTGTGGACTTGAACAGACTCTGAGGGACTACGATTTTACGCACAAGCAGCTCATCATCCCTTCACAGCATTCCGACAGTCACTGTAAGCAGTTTGTGCAGGAGAAGGCATCATGAGCAACCCAGCCGGAACCGGAGAAGCAGGAGCGGGAGCGGGTCCAAGCCTGGAAGAAAGGTACCGGGTGTTGGAGGTCCAGCTAGCGCTGCAGACGGCGAGGCTTGAGGAGAGGAGGGCTCAGGATGCAGACAAAAAGGGGAAAGCAACCCAGCTCGCCAGAAAGGTACCAGGATTGGTGCAGAAGTTTGGGGGGGAGCCCAAGGACTATCATGCCTTCAGGACAGAGATGCAATATGCCCTCAATCTGCAGTTTGATGACTTCCCTGATGAGGAATCGTGAGTGGCTTTCGTGATTGGGCATCTTGAGAAGGGGGCGAGAGACTGGGTTAGACCCCTGATGGCAGCGAGGCGAGAGCATTGGAGAGGCGGGAAGGGAAGGGGGAACGTTGGAAGGAGTTCCGCATTCCAGACATTCCAGAACCAACTTTCCCGCCGGCAGAGCCGATGGAAATCGGAACAGCGCGCGCGCGCGCAGTTTCAAAGCCCAGTGAGGGGGGAAAGAAGGAGGGAAAAGGCGCCCGGAAATGCTATCTCTGCCAACAGCCAGGTCACTTTGCCAGAGTCTGCCCCCAGAGGAAGGAATGGCAAGGGATGGTGGGAGCTGTTGAGGGAAGAGAGGAAGAAATACCGGAGCAAGTAAAAGCCAACGCCTGGCTGCCACCGTCGGGGCACAGCAGCCAGGCCAAAGAACAGTGAAAGTGCCCACGCCAGAACCTCCTAAACCCGCCCTAGTGATAGAAGTGTCGCTAGAGCTGCCAAACGGACACCCTCTAAAGATAAAGGCGCTGTTGGACTCAGGCAGCTCCTGCAATTTCATGAGCAAAGAGTTTGCAGCTGAACACCAGATACAGACGATCCCTTTAAGCAACCCCCTGCAGGTGACCACGATCGATGGCAGGGAGCTGTTGGGAGGAGAAGTCAGCTTGCAGACCGTCCCAATGATAATGAAGGTGGCAAGGCACACCGAACTGATAGCGTTTAATGTGGCCACCTTGGGAGGAGCTCCCATTATTTTGGGGATGAGCTGGCTAGCGTTACATGATCCGCTGGTGGGCTGGCATCAGAGAGTGGTTTCCTTTGGTTCAGCACATTGCTTAGAACACTGCAAAGAGGGAAAGGGTTTGGCAGGGGCCCAAGCCACCCTAGCAGGGACTGAAGTAAAGGAGAACGTGAAGGTACCACGTCAATACGCAGATCTCCGCGACGTCTTCAGCGAAAGGGAGGCTGACCAACTACCCCCGCATAGACCCTTTGACTGTCAAATCAATTTACTCCCTGGGGCACAGCTCCCAGTAGGCAAGTTGTATGCCATGTCAGACAGGGAGATGTTAGAAATGAGGGAGTTCATTGACAAAAATCTGAAGAGGGGTTTCATCCGAGAGTCCAGAGCGGTGGGAGGCAGCCCAGTGTTTTTTGTGGATAAAAAAAACATGGACAAGCCGAGACTTGTGTGTGACTTCAGGGCCTTGAATGCAGTGTCAGAACCAGTGGCCTTCCCTATGCCCAGGATTGACGACATTTTGACAAGGGTGCGGAAGGGAAAGATTTTCACAAAGCTGGACCTAAGGGGGGCGTACAACCTGATACGAATAAGGAAGGGGGATGAATGGAAAACCACCATGTTCACCCCTTTGGGGGCATTTGAATATTTAGTTATGCCCTTCGGCCTACAAGCAGGCTCCGTGTGCTTTCAATCGTTTATGAACCACGTACTGGGGCCTTTGCTTTACAAGAATTGTGTGGCCTTCTTAGATGACGTGTTGGTGTATTCTGAGAATGAGGAGCAGCATGTGAGAGACGTCAGAGAAGTGTTGAGCAGGCTGCAAGCCAACCAGCTGTGGGTGAAACTGGAGAAGTGTCAGTTTCATACCAAGGAGGTGGAATTCCTGGGGTATCGCCTGTCAGACAAGGGATTGGCCATGGATCCCGGCAAGGTCCAGGCGGTGCTGGAATGGAAAACACCCAAAACAAAGAAGGATGTGCAGAGCTTCCTAGGGTTTGGGAACTTCTATCGTAAGTTCATCCGAAACTTTGCCCACCTGACGGCGCCCATTACGGACTGTCTCAACAGTAAGAAGAAATTCGTTTGGACTGAGGAGGCGGAGCGAGCATTTGAGGAACTAAAAAGGGCCTTCGCCTCGGAAAAACAACTCCTGCATGTGGATTTACAAAAACCGATGAGAGTTGAAACTGACACATCAGACAGAGCAATCGGGGCGGTGCTTCTGCAGCCAGGGAAGGAGGAGTGAGAGTGGAGACCGTGTGCCTTTTTTTCGCAAAAGCTGAACAAATCCGAGAGGAACTACACGGTGTATGACCGAGAACTACTTGCCATTCATGAGGCGTTCCGGAGATGGAGGCACCTGCTAATAATAATTATAATAATAATAATAATAATAATAATAATAATAATAATAATAAATTTTATTTATATCCCGCCCTCCCCAGCTGAGCCGGGCTCAGGGCAGCTAACAACAATCAAATAAACAATCAAATAATCATACATTCTAAAAATATTTCATTATAAAAATTAGTTAAAATCAAATTGATGGCAACCGATTAAGCAAAATTCTGTGCAGGTTGCCAGAGGAGGGAGTCAGGCTGCGCCCTGACCAAAGGCCTGGCGGAACAACTCTGTCTTGCAGGCCCTGCGGAAAGATGTCAGGTCCCGCAGGGCCCTAGTGACAGAGCATTCCACCAGGTTGGAGCCGCAGCCGAGAAGGCCCTGGCTCTAGTTGAGGCCAGCCTAACCTCATTGAGGCCTGGGACCTTGAGGATGTTATTATTTGCAGACCGTAGGTTTCTCTGTGGGGCATACCAGGAGAGGCGGTCCCGTAGGTACGAGGGTCCTAGGCCGTATAGGGCTTTAAAGGTTAAAACCAGCACCTTAAACCTGATCCTGTACTCCACCGGGAGCCAGTGCAGCTGGTACAGCACCGGATGAATGTGATCTCGCAGCGAAGACCCCATAAGGAGTCTCGCCGCGGCATTCTGCACCCGCTGGAGTTTCTGGGTCAGTCTCAAGGGCAGCCCCACGTAGAGCGAGTTACAATAATCCAGTCTGGAGGTGACCGTCGCATGGATCACAGTGGCTAGGTCAGGGCGAGAGAGATAAGGGGCCAACTGCTTAGCTTGGCGGAGATGGAAAAATGCCGCCTTTGTTATAGCTGTAATCTGCGCCTCCATAGAGAGGGAGGTATCGAAGATTACACCCAAACTCTTAACGGACGGTGCTGGCACTAATTGCACCCCCGCAAGGGATGGGAGTTGCCCCCTCGATCCCATATCGTCCCGCCCCAGCCAGAGGACCTCTGTCTTCGAAGGATTTAACTTCAACCGGCTCCCACATAACCATCCAGCCACAGGTTCCAGACATCTGGTCAGTGTGTCTGGGGCCGAGTTAGGATGGCCATCCATCAACAGATAGAGTTGGGTGTCATCAGCATACTGATGGCAACCCAGCCCAAAACTCCGGACAAGCTGGGCGAGGGGGCGCATAAAGATGTTAAAAAGCATCGGGGAGAGAATCACACCCTGAGGCACTCCACACACCAAGGAGTGACGCGATGACAATTCCCCCCCAAGCGCCACCCTCTGTCCCCGATCAGAGAGAAACGAGCGCAGCCATTGAAGGACTGTGCCCTGGATCCCCACGTCGGCAAGGCGGTGGTCCAGGAGTTCGTGATCGACCATGTCAAAGGCTGCTGACAGATCTAGAAGAATCAGCAGCCCCGACCCGCCTCGATCCAGCTGCCTGCGGAGATCA
This sequence comes from Podarcis vaucheri, assembly GCF_965113315.1. NCBI lineage: Eukaryota > Metazoa > Chordata > Lepidosauria > Squamata > Lacertidae > Podarcis > Podarcis vaucheri. Next base: position 29,641,367 of record NC_138757.1, read on the forward strand.
TCTGTTAGAGCGACCAGAGCCGTCTCGGTCCCATGACCAGCACGGAAGCCGGACTGGAATGGATCCAAAGCAGATGTTTCATCCAGAAACCTACCAAGCTGTTCAGCAACCGCTCTCTCAATCACCTTACCCAGGAATGGAAGATTCGAGACCGGGCGGTAATTGGATAGATCTAAGGGATCTAGTGATGTTTTCTTTAAGAGCGGACGCACCACTGCCTCCTTCAGTTCCCCTGGGAATATCCCGGTGCCAAGGGACAAATTGATGATATCCCCCAGGGGGGCCCGCACCTCGTCTGGACACGCTCTAATCAGCCATGACGGGCACGGGTCAAGAGGACAGGTGGTGGGCTTTCCAGCTTGGAGGAATCTGTCCACATCGGCTGGAGATATCCGGTCAAAGTGGTCTAATACTGGACCCGAGGACAGTCGAGGGGCCTCCAGTTCCTTTATTGTATCCAAATTGGCAGGGAGGTCATGGCGGAGCAACAGGACCTTCTCCGCAAAAAAGCTCGCAAATGCCTCACAGCTGTGTGTCAGATTGTTATTTAAATTTGGCTGTCCTTCAAGGGACATTAAAGACCGAATTATACTAAATAATTGCGCCGGGGGAGAGCTAGCGGATGCGATGGAGGCCGAGAAGTAAGACTTCTTAGCGGCCTTCACTGCCATCTCATAGGTTTTCATAAAAACCCTATAAGATGTTCTTGAGGCTCCGTCAGGGGCACCCCGCCATACTCGCTCTAGCCGCCTGAGGTCCCGCTTCATTTTCCGAAGGTCCTCGGTAAACCAGGGAGCCCGGTTTCTGCGGGGTCGCAGAGGGCGCTTAGGTGCGATCTCATCGATGGCTGCCAGGAGCTGGGTATTCCAGCCCTCAACAAGCTCAGTCAATGAGTCGCCAGGGGGAGCAAGGTCCCGCAAGGCTTGACGGAATCTATCAGGGTCCATCAGCCTCTGCGGGCGAGCCCAAATCGGCTCGCCACCTAAGCAGGGTGGGGGTGGAAAGTCAATCCTGGCTTTCAGAGCGTAGTGATCAGACCATGGCACCTTCATCGAAGGAGACATGATCACATCTATACCGGCGCCAAAGATCAAATCCAGCGTGTGGCCTGCTTGATGTGTGGGGCCCGAAACAAACTGGGAGAGCCCTAGTGTCGCCATGGAAGACACCAGGTCCAGAGCCTGTGAGGAGGGAGTGGCATCAGCATGGAAGTTGAAGTCTCCCAATACCAATAGGTTAGGGAACTCCAAGGCCCAGCCGGCCACCGCCTCCAGCAGGCCTGACAGGGTGGCTGCTGGTGCGCTAGGTGGCCGGTACACCAGCCAGACAGCCAAGCTCTCCTCGGAGCTCCACACTAGGCCAACACATTCAATGCCGGGGATCGATGGCGATGGTAGAGCCCTGAAAGAACAATCTTCACTGGTGGAGGACGGAGAAACCCGGGGGCACCATCTCTCGTAAGGTAACAGTTACCCCTTCGCGCACCCAGGTCTCCGTCACACAAGCCAGGTCGACCCCCTGCGAGGTAAAGAAATCTCGCAGGGTAGCGGTTTTGTTGCCTATAGACCTGGCATTGCACAACACCAGTGACGGAGGTGAGTAATCCTTGCTCACCCTACCCTCGTCTCTCGGGATGGGGCGCAGATTGGAAGGGGTACGCGCATATCCGTATCTCGATCCCCTTCGCCTATAATATCTGCCCCCACCGCCATACCTCCCTCGCCCCTCCACGGTAGCAATCCCAAGCCTCATACTAACCTCCATTTAAAAAATAGAAAACAAAACAACCAAAGACAATTATGCCCAAACAAAACCAATCCCCACCCCACTCAATGTCCAACCCCAAAAACAAAACAAGACGGAACAAACAAAAATACATAGATAAAAACCACCATTCACGGTGGTACAACAAAGTTAACAATAAAAACACCTTTAAAACATCTTAAAAAATAGAGGAAATGCTACAACAATTTGCAATTTTGAACAAAAAAGTGGATGACCAAACTGCAAAAATTGACTTAGCCACATCCTCAATTACCAAACTTTCTGAACAGGTGGCTAAGCATTCACAAGACATTGGAAACCTAAAGGACGTGGTATCCGAAAATCGAAAATTGGCCGAGGCTGCGAATGAAAAAGTAGAAGCAGTAACTAAAGAAGTGGAGGAATTGAAAGGAGAGGTAAGGCCGCTCCATAAACATATTACTGACCAGCAGGCCTATCTGTCTTTGGTGGAACTGCGAAACAGGGAAAATAATTTGAGATTACGCTCTATCCCAGAGATTGAGAAAGAGGACTTGATTGGCTTTTTAACAGCAGAATTTTCTAAATTCTGGGGTATAAACGAAGATACAGACTTCAAAATAACAACTGCATTCAGATTGGGAAGGGTTGCCGGGAAGGACAGACCTAGAGACTGTTTGATTATTTTAAGGACTAAGCAGGAGAGAGACAAGATACTCGACCTACATTTTAATAAAGCACTTGTGATCCAGGACAGAAGAGCACAAATTTACAAGGATATTCCTAAACAATTACTGGATCTAAGATCTAACTACACTGACCTAGCTGGACTTTTGAGAGGTAACGGAATACCTTACAGGTGGGAGTTCCCACAAGGCCTCTCATTCAAATACAAAGGAAAGAAGATAAAAATCAAAACGAAAGAGGATAGCCAGAAGTTCCTACACGACCACGGAGAAGACTTGCAGAAAGGAGCGGCAGCTATTTGGCCACCACCAGAGTCAGGAAAAGAGTTACCACCCTCGGATTTGGACAAAAAAGAAGACACCCAACAAGAGTAACAACAGATTGACACAGGATGTCTCTGCAGCTGTATAGTTGGAACATTAATGGCGCGAATTCCCCAGAAAAACGCAAAAGGATCTTCCATATCCTAAAGAAAGAGAATTTGGATATAATTTGCTTGCAAGAAACCCATGTGACCAGGTCACACAGGAAGGTGTTAACAAATAAAAGATTAGGCCAAGAATTTATTTCATCAGATAGAGTCAAGAAGAGAGGCGTGGTGATTTACGCCAAAGAGAATCTATCACCAAAATTTTTGTTTAAAGATGAACAAGGAAGAATCCTGGCTATTGAAATTTCGACCCAAGGAGAAAAAGTTTTGATATTAGGAATCTATGCACCAAATGAGGGGAAATCAGAATTTTATAAGAAGCTGCATGAGACACTACTGGACTATCTGGACTATTCCAACATCATTATGATGGGAGATATGAATGGGGTCGTCTCTACTTTGATGGATAAGTCACAGAATCAGAATCTGACTAAAGATGGAAGACTACCAAAAACTTTCTTTGAACTAACTGACAATATGGACCTAATTGATTTATGGAGGACGAGAAACCCCCTAGGTAAAGAAGGAACTTTCTTTTCTGAGGCCCACCTGTCATGGACAAGAATCGACCAAATCTGGGCAACTAGAGGGCTGGCACCTAAGACTACAAAAATAGAAATCTGCCCAAAGACTTGCTCCGACCATAACGCTTTGAAAATGGAAATGAGATTTACTACTGCCGACTCCTTCAGATGGAAAATGAATGACAACCTGTTAAGAGATCAAGAGATCGTAAAGAAGGCCCAAAAAACTTTAAAGGATTATTTTGAAATTAACTTGAATACCTCGGTGGAAAAAAGAATTATCTGGGACGCAAGCAAAGCTGTTATGAGAGGGTTTCTGATACAACAGAATACAATCAAGAAAAAACTTTGGAATAGTAAAAAAGACAAGATATTGGAGAAGATAAGTGATGGAGAGAAAAAATTAAGAGTGAATCCAAAATCAAAAGAGACTTTAAGAGAAATCAAATTTCACCAGTCACAATATGCGAAATTGATTAACCAAGAAGTGGAATGGAAAATCAAACAAATGAAACAAAGATCTTTTGAATCTGCGAACAAATGTGGGAAACTGCTCGCTTGGCAGTTGAAAAAGAGACAAAAATTAAATTATGTCACCAACTTAGAAGTTGAAGGGAAAAACTTTCAGAAACCGGGAGAAATTAGAAGGTGTTTCCAGAAATACTTTAAAAAACTGTACACACAAGAATCCGAGGAAGCAACTGAGATAGAACAATTCTTGAAAGATAACGGCCTACCAAAATTATCTCAAGAGAAGAGATCAATCTTGAATTGTAAAATAACACAACAGGAAATCGAGGATGCCATTCAGAATATGCAACTAGGCAAATCTCCGGGCCCTGATGGACTCACCTCCAAGTACTATAGGATTTTAAAAGACTATTTGATACAACCATTAATGGAGGTTTGTAACCAGATTATGGGGGGAGGGAGGGCACCAGATACGTGGAAAGAAGCATTCATCACACTGATACCTAAAGTGGAAACTGAAAAGACTCAACTCAAGAACTACCGCCCCATCTCACTCCTAAACGTGGATTACAAAATATTTGCGGATGTTTTGGCTAACAGATTTAAAAAAGTACTAAATGAAGTAATCCATAAGGACCAAGCAGGCTTTCTCCCAGGTAGACATTTGTATGATAATACCAGGAACATTATCGATATTCTGGAACTTTTACAAACAAATATTAACACCAAAGCAGTGTTAATTTTTATTGATGCGGAGAAGGCCTTTGACAACATTTCTTGGAAATTTATGAAGAAAAACTTGGAAGGGATGGGAGTGGGAAGGGGGTTTGAGAATGGAATAGAGGCAATCTATTCAGAACAAAAAGCTAAGTTGATAGTGAACAATGTGGTGACAGAAGAACTTCATATTGAAAAAGGAACACGCCAGGGGTGCCCCCTATCCCCTCTGTTGTTTATTTCAGTCCTGGAGGTTTTGCTGAATATGATAAGGGAGGATCGGCAGGTACAAGGAATACGGGTCGGAGCGAAACAATATAAACTGAAAGCATTTGCAGATGACTTGGTTTTAACATTACAGGAGCCAGAACCTAGTACAAAAAGAGTTTTGGAATTGATTCAGAAATTTGGTCGGGTGGCGGGTTTTAAGCTGAACAAACAAAAAACTAAGGTGTTAGGGAAAAACTTGACGGTTACTGAAACAGAGGGGTTTCAGAAGGAAACAGAACTAAACATTGTTAAAAAAGTGAAATACCTGGGGGTCAATCTGTCCTCCAAGAATTTGAATTTATTTAAAGATAATTATGAAAAATGTTGGTCAGAAGTTAAAAAAGATCTAGAAATTTGGTCAAGATTGAAACTATCCTTGTTAGGCCGAATTGCAGCTATAAAAATGAACGTTTTGCCAAAAATGTTGTTTTTGTTCCAGGCCTTGCAGATTGTGGACAGAGTGGATTGTTTCGGAAAGTGGCAGAAGGACATTTCTAAATTTGTCTGGCAGGGCAAAAAGCCCCGAATAAAGTTTAAAATACTAACTGATGCAAAGGAGAGAGGGGGGTTTGCCCTGCCGGACTTAAGGTTATACTATGAAGCTGCGGCCTTCTGCTGGATGAAAGATTGGATTTTATTGGAAAACACTGATGTCCTAGATCTGGAAGGCTTTAATAATTCGTTAGGTTGGCATGCGTATTTGTGGTATGACAAGGGGAAAACACATGGAATGTTTAAAAACCATATTGTCAGAAAAGCAATATTTATGGTCTGGAAAAAATACAAAGACTTATTGGAAAGTAAAACCCCGAGGTGGATTTCACCAATAGAGGCCAAAGCTCGGAAAACATCCAATATGGAGGCATATTGGCCGAAATATTGGGAAATAATAGAAAACATTGGAGGTAATTGGAGGTTGCAGAGCTTTGAAAAATTAAAGGACAAGGTGCAAAATTGGCTACATTATGCCCAAATTAATGAGGTTTTTAAGCTAGATAAAAAAATAGGGTTCCAGGTGGAAAAATCGAAACTTGAGACAGAGTTGTTAGAACCAAAGACCAAGGTAATATCGAGAATGTACAACTTGCTGCTTAAATGGAACACTCAGGATGAGACAGTTAAATCAGCCATGATAAAATGGGCTCAAGACATTGGTTACAATATTATGTCTGAGGACTGGGAAAGGTTATGGACCACTGGTATGAAGTTTACGGCATGTAATGCCTTGAAAGAAAACATTATGAAAATGGTATACAGGTGGTACATGACCCCAGTCAAGCTTGCAAAAATATATCACCTGTCTGCCTGTAGTAAGATGGCGGCCGCAAGGCCAGCCACGTGGCTCTCAAAATGGCGCTGGTCGCCAAGCAACGGAAGGATAGGGAACGCTGGCAACTAGCCTCAACCGCGTGCCGCCCGAAGCCAAACCAGCCGCTGAGGCTCGAAGGAGGGGAAAAGGAAAAGATAACCAGGCTCACGCGAAGGCACACAAACTATTCAGAAAAGCCCCAGAAGTAAACAACGGATGTGGGACTCCGGGAAAGCCCGACCCCAGACCAGCCCACAGCCCCGCCAAGTTAGCCGCGGTACAACCTGGATAAGGAGGAGAAGCCTCGCGTCGCGCTGACCAGCAGGGTGAGGAGGACCCAGGCTCCAACGGCGGCAGACGGTTGCAGGGGGAGGCTGCGGTGCGAAATCAGCTATCCGGCAGGATCAGCTGGCTGGCGGGACGATCAGATGGCTGGCGGGAAGATCAGCTGGGCGGCGGGAAGCCCAGCTGGCTTGCGGCAAGATCGGCTTGCCCGCGGGGGGTTCAGCAGACCGGCGGGGAGTTCGGCTGGCCGGCGGCACGATCAGCTGGCCGGCGGGGAGTTCTGCTGGCCGGCGGGAAGATCAGCTGGCCAGCGGGAAGATCAGCTGGGCGGCGGGAAGCCCAGCTGGCTTGCGGCAAGATCGGCTTGCCCGTGGGGGGTTCAGCAGGCCGGCGGGGAGTTTGGCTGGCCGGCGGCACGATCAGCTGTCCGGCGGGGAGTTCTGCTGGCTGGCGGGAAGATCAGCTGGCCAGCGGGAAATCCCTCGCTGCTATCGCGGAGCCGCCGGAGGATCGCTCTTCTGAAGCGACTTCGGCTTCCTGCCCAGGACACGAAGGCTTCCGAAGGAATAGGAGGCTTCCGGCAACAAGAGGCTCCGCAGACTCCCGCAAAAGAAGTAAAAACGCGACGGCGAATGTAGAAGGATGCAATGTAGAACAAACCACACAAACCGCGTGGGAAAGCCGGAGAAAGGGGCGAGCCGAGGGCTGCCCCGACCTTAAATGGCCCTAAAAGATCCTCCCCCGCCGCCAGCCGATAGGCTGGCAGGCGTGGGTATGCTAATGAAGGGAATCCCCGGCTCCCGCGAGGCTGGGGCCAGCCTCGCGGGAGTGTGGGCGGGGTCGTGAGCCCGCAACCCCACCCCCTCCTGAATTTCGGTAGTGGCATTATGGACCACCGGAATGAAATTCACGGCATGTAACGCCCTGAAGGAAAATATTATGAAAATGATATATAGGTGGTACATGACCCCAGTCAAGCTTGCAAAAATATATCACCTGTCTGATAACAAATGTTGGAAATGTAAGGAGGCTGAAGGGACATTCTTTCACCTCTGGTGGACTTGTCCGAGAGTGAAGGCCTTCTGGGAAATGATCTACAATGAGTTAAAAAAGGTATTTAAGTATACCTTTCCCAAGAAACCAGAGGCCTTCCTCTTGGGCATTGTTGGCCAGAAAGTGTTAAAGAAGGATAGAACTTTTTTTATGTATGCAACTACAGCAGCAAGAATACTCATCGCAAAATACTGGAAGACACAAGATCTACCCACACTGGAAGAGTGGCAGACGCAATTGATGGATTACATGGAACTGGCTGAAATGACTGGCAGAATCCGAGATTTGGGAGAAGAAACAATGGAAGAAGACTGGAAAAAATTTAAGGACTATTTACAAAAACACTATAAGTTGTATGAATGTTAAGAATTTGCACGATTTGGAAACTTTAGCTTCAGCAACTAGATTTGGTGAACAGGAAACTAAGTTATAAGTAAGAAAAGGTTGAAATTTAAAGTAATATTATGTTTAATTTAAGGTATAAGTAATTGATAAAAAGTACTTTAAATCCAGAAATACAATATTTGAAAGGTACAAAGTAAGGCATGAAACAAGATAATAATTTGCTGATATCTTTATTGTAAAGAACACAGGGTGAGGGAGATGTGGGGAAGTCCAGTTGGCTATGTAAAAATGTTTTGGAAAGTTGGATTCCTTCTTTCTTCTTTCTTTTTTTCTTTTACTTCTTTTTTATATTTCTTATATTCTGTGTATATCTCTGACTTTGTATCTGAAAAATGTAATAAAAACATTTTTTTTAAAAAAAGTCTCCACCAATCAGGCAACTGATTTCATATTGGGGAACCATCTGTCCCAAAAGAAGAGGAATAAGATCCTCAACGGGGACTATGTCGATATCTTTACTCTTCTCCCCCTGGCCAAACTAACAGGAAAGGGCGAAAAGAGGCTCTCCTACGGAAAAAGGAGGTATAGAACGCCAAGGGCGGAGCGTACCTTTGAAAATTGGTTAGATGGGTACCAAGTTTTCATGGGAGTTGTTTGCGCCACTTATCCCCGGAGATCTATGGATTTAGTGGCCTACCTGGCGCACGTGAGAAGGGCGTTCTCACTCGCAGGAGAAAACGCTGCTTTAACGTATGATGAGAATTTTCGTAGGAATGCCTCTCTCCTGCCGTCCACCCGTTGGGACCTAACCGATCCTAATTACTGGGGCGAGGACGTCAATCCCTACATAGAAAAGAAAAACCAGGACCCAGCCAAGAATGGTAAGACTGGAGCAAAAAGGCGCCGCCAGTGCTGAGCTTCCGGAGGCGGCGCAAAACGGTAATGGCGGTCCCCTTTGCACTGTGAAGGGGAGCTCCGCAGAAACGGGTCGTCCGCTACGGTGAAGCGGAGACCCATAAAGAAAAACCACAGGTAGAGTGAGCCTGTGGCCGTGGGACTCGGCGGGCACCAGAAGCGCCCCCTGAAACGAAGAAGGAACCCCGTAAGGGGCTCCGGAATGTGGAAGGGCTGGCGCGGTGCTGTGAGTCGATCGCTCTTTCTGCGGAAGTGAAGCCGCGCAGCTGCTGCCGATGAGCGCCGACCTTTTTTCCTGGAATATTTGATTTAAAACTACAAACCCGTGAGTAAGGGATTTTAAGATTTTCGGGACTAAATTGATTAAATTTGGTGAAAGCGGGAGACGTAACCAGGAAGTCCGTCTCCCGGCTGTGCTTAAATAATTAAAGTAAAGACTTTGACAAGCTGGAATCTTTTGAAGTGGTTTTAGAAGTTTGGATTTTTGTGCAACATTTGAATTCGTTTTTAAGAGACTAAGAGAGACAACTTTGTGCTATCTTTGTTGGTTTTGGACTGGACTTTCCCCCTCCTTTGTGGATTTACAAATGACGGAGAAGCCCAAATTCACGGGCTGCCAGGTTAAAAAAGAACTGTCAAATTGCTGAGACTGTTTATATCGGAAGCGTTACATTGGAGCGCTATAGATTGGATACAAATGGAGAAACTGTTTCTCGCACCTTTTTAGAGACTTTGTTTCACTTTTGGAAAAGTTCTGCAGGTCAAAAGGGAGCTGAAGGATCCTTTCAAAGCCGTTCAAAGCTGTTTGGATTTTAATGGCGGAACAACTTTATTCTTTTCTTTGAGGTATTGCTACACTCCCCCTAGAGGATTTTGGATTTACAGTTGTCTGGGACTTGCTTTTTGTTTCTATTCTCTGCAGCCTTGTTGTTTATTCTCTGGAATTGCGATTCCCATGGGAACACACACAGTTTGACCTTGGCACGTAGACAGGATTGGAATGAGTGGCGTGGGGAAAACAAGATCGGCTAAAGCGAAAGCTAAACAATTTACACAAACAATCTTGACTTCACAGCCACGCAGATCATCTGTCCCAGCTGTTTTAGGGATACAGGAGGAAGGAACTGAGCAGGCACCATTAGAAGGTATGGCTACAGGAGGATCTGCAGAACTTTTAGAACAAATTTTGGGAAAACTAGAAAGTTTAAATAAAAAAGCAGATGAGCATTCGGCCAAAATTGACCAAGCTACAGCCAGTATTAATAAATTGAGGGAACAGGTTGCTCAGCATACACAAGCAATTGGGAATCTCCAGGAAGTGACTGCAGAAAATCGCAAATTAGCTGTGGAAGCCAACCAAAAAGCTGCGGAAGCCAATCGAAAGGCCGAAGCAATACAAGTAGAGGTAAAGCCACTGCACAAGCAGATCAATGAACAACAGGCCTACCTATCTATGATTGAACTGAGAAATAGGGAAAACAATCTTAGATTGAGAGCTATTCCAGAACTTGAGCAGGGGGATTTAATAGGTTACTTGACAACAGAGTTTTCAAAGTTCTGGTCTATTGGAGAAGATAAGGACTTTAAGATTGTGAGTGCTTTCCGACTGGGAAAAGTGGTAAGGAAAGACAGATCCAGAGATTGTTTAATTATTTTGAGATCCAAACAAGAGAGAGATAAAATATTGAGCCTCCACTTTGAAAAGTCACTTGTTATTCAAGGAAGCAGAGCAGAAATTTACAAAGATACCCCGAAACAACTTTTGAACCTTAGATCTACGTACACCGAATTAACAAGATTATTGAGAAGTAACTCAATTCCCTTTAGGTGGGAGTTTCCCCAAGGACTATCTTTCAACTTCAAAGGAAAGAAAGTTAAAATCAAAACAGCGGAAGATCAAGAAAAGTTTGTAAACGACTACGGAGAGGACCTTCAGAAAGGAACTACAGGACCTGGGTCTTGGCCACCACCACAGCCCATACCTACACCTTCGGGTCCAGAAGACCAAAAGAAAGAGACGCCACTGCAAGAATAACAGACTGGCCCAGGATGTCTCTGCAACTTCTTAGTTGGAACATTAATGGAGGAAATTCCCCGGAAAAAAGAAGAAGAATATTTCACATATTGAGGAAAGAACAATTAGACATTATCTGCTTGCAGGAAACACACGTGACCAGACTACACAGAAAAGTGTTAATCAATAAAAGATTAGGCCAAGAATTTATTTCATCGGATAGAGTAAAGAAAAGAGGAGTGGTGATCTATGCAAAGGAGAGTCTGTCACCAAAGCTCTTATTTAAGGATGAGCAAGGAAGAATTTTGGCAATTGAGATACAGGCCCAGGGAGAAAAGTTTTTGATATTAGGAATTTATGCACCAAATGAGGGGAAATCAGAATTCTACAAGAAGTTGCATGAGACTATGCTGGACTATCTGGACTATAGCAACATCATTATGATGGGAGACATGAATGGGGTGGTCTCCACAAATATGGACAAGTCGCAAAACCAAAATTTGACAAAAGACGGCAGACTACCTAAAACTTTTTTTGAACTAACTGACAATATGGATCTGATTGATATCTGGAGGACAAAGAACCCCTTAGGGAAAGAAGGAACATTCTTCTCTGAAGCCCATCTGACATGGACAAGAATTGACCAAATATGGATAACTAGAGGACTGGCACCAAAGACTAGAAAAGTGGAAATCTGCCCAAAAACCTGCTCCGACCATAATGCTATGAAAATGGAAATGAGACTAATCCCAATCGGTTCCTTTAGATGGAAGATGAATGACACCTTGTTAAGAGATCAGGAGATTGTTAAGAAGGCCCAAAAGACTCTAAAAGACTATTTTGAAATAAATTTGAATACTACAGTGGAAAAAAGAGTAATCTGGGACGCAAGTAAAGCTGTTATGAAGGGGTTTCTGATACAACAGAATACGATAAAGAAAAGACTTTGGAATGAGAAAAAGGATAAGATCTTGGAGAAGATAAGAGATTGTGAAGGGATGATGAGCTGCTTGTGCGTAAAATCGTAGTCCCTCAGAGTCTGTTCAAGTCCACAAACCTCTGTCTGTGACGGAGCCCCTCAGACATGGCTCCTCTAGTCACTTGCAGATTCCGACAGTGGCTGCTTTCGGAATCGCTTCCAACATAAAAGCTCCTTAACGGAAACACGTCTTCTGGACTCACGGCGTGACAGTTTCCGGCGAGGAGTGGGTCTCCCTATGGGACATTGGTTATAATATCATGTCTGAAGATTGGGAGAGGTTATGGACCACCGGTATGAAATTTACTGCATGTAATGCTTTGAAAGAAAATATTATGAAAATGGTATACAGGTGGTACATGACCCCGGTCAAACTGGCTAAGATATACCATTTGTCTGATAATAAATGTTGGAAATGCAAGGAGGCTGAAGGGACATTCTTTCACCTCTGGTGGACTTGTCCAAGATTGAAGGCCTTTTGGGAAATGATCTATAACGAGTTAAAAAAGGTGTTTAAGTACACCTTTCCCAAGAAACCAGAGGCCTTCCTTCTGGGCATTGTCGGCCAGAAGGTGTTAAAAAAGGATAGAACTTTTTTTATGTATGCTACAACTGCAGCAAGAATTCTTATCGCCAAGCATTGGAAGACCCAAGATTTGCCCACACTGGAGGAGTGGCAGACGCAATTGATGAACTACATGGAACTGGCCGAGATGACTGCAAGAATCCGAGACTTGGGAGAAGAGGCAATGGAGGAGGACTGGAAAAAATTTAAAGACTATTTGCAAAAGTATTATAAGCTGTATGAAACATAAGACGTCGTATGATTTGGAACGTTAGCCCCAGCAATGAAATTTAATTATCTATGAAATTGATAACATTTGTGAAAGAATCAAAGTTTAAATGGGTAAAAATGATATCATGTTATATTTTTAGAGTAAATGGAGAATAAGAGATTTAAACTTAAATTGCAACTGAAAATATAAAGAAACACACGAAATAAGGGTATAATTTGCTGATGACTTTATTATCAAGAATGCATTATGCGGGAGATGTGGGGAAGTCCAATGGAAATTTGAAATAAGCTGTTGAAATGGATGTGATTTTCTGTTCTTTTTTCTTTTTTTCTTCTATTCTGCTTTTCCTTCTGTTCTTTCTGTAATTTGGAAAAATGTAATAAAAATTATTATAAAAAAAATAAAACATCTTAAAATATATATAAACATGTTTAACATGTGCTGCAGCAGCACCAGTGTCCTTAAAGCTATTACGGGGGTGAGCCTGGGCCGGATGGAATTAGCCTGAGGAGGGAGAGGCCTTCTCCGACACTCACGATGCAGCAGCAGCGATGTCCAAGGCCTCAATGAGGCCTCTTAAAGCTGTGGCGAAGGTGAGCCTGGGCCCCGCCCCCTAGGCCGGATGGAATTAGCCTGAGGAGGGAGAGGCCTTCTCCGACACTCACGATGCAGCAGCAGCACAACATAAGGTGCAAGTGTGCACGGACCACAAGAACCTAGAGTATTGGAGAACAGCACGAGTGCTCAACCAACGGCAAGTGAGATGGGCCCAGGAGTTCTCCAAATTTAACTTTGAGATTTGTTACGTGCCAGGCCCAGAGAACATTAGGCGGATGCTCTCTCACGCAAACCTGAATATTTGGAGGGGGAGGGAGCACCCGAAGAGAGACATGTCATTCCAGAGGACCGCTGGGTGTGTGTGGCGGCATTGGTGGGGCAAAGAGAACTGGTAGAGGGAACGGAGAATGATGAATACGCCCAGGACAAACTCAGGGGTCTCAGGAGGGAGGGAGACAAACCCGGAGGTTTTGAGGAGAGAAATGGGGCGTTGTATTACAAGGGAGTGCTGTATATACCTGAAGGAGAGTTGAGGGGGAAGGTACTCAAGCAGCTGCACGATAGCCCCACAGCGGGGCATTTTGGGCAACACAAAACCATGTGGTTGGTTACCAGGGAATTTTGGTGGCCCAAGGTCAGGGAAGATGTACGGGAGTATGTGAGAGGTTGTGACCAATGCCAGCGAGCCAAAGGGGAGAGGCGGGCGCCGGCGGGGTTATTAGAACCGCTACCCACACCTGAAAGACCATGGGAAGCAGTGTCAATAGATTTTATGACTGATCTGCCAAAGTCCAGAGGGAAAACAGCCATCATGGTTGTGGTAGACCTGTTAACCAAAATGGGCCACTTTATAGCCTGCTCACATGCTGTCACGGCAGAAGAAACAGCGAAATTGTTTGTAGAAAACGTTTTTAGGTTGCATGGCGCCCCCTTGAGGGTGGTTTCAGACCGAGGGAAACAATTTACTTCCAGGTTCTGGAGGAAGCTCATGAGCTTACTGCATGTAGAGGTCAATTTTTCGACTGCCCGGCATCCTGAAACCAACGGGCAGGCGGAAAGAGCCAATGGCATCCTCCAGCAATATCTGAGGTGTTATGTCAATGACAGAGAGAATGATTGGGTGGAGAAGCTGGCATTGGTGGAATTTGCCTACAACAATGCGGAGAACGTGTCCACAGGGATGAGCCCCTCTTTGGCTAATTACGGGTGCCATCCCAGGGCTTTCCCAGGGGGGGAAGGGGAGAGATGGAGCGTCCCGGCTGCTGAACAGTTCGTAGAAGAAATGGAAGCGATCCATCGTCAGCTCCAACTCAACTTAGACAGGGCCAAGGAGGAGTATAAGAGGCAGGCAGACAAAAACAGAAGGGAAGGTGAAACCATTAGGGTGGGGGACCAGGTGTGGCTGTCAACCCAAGGGTTACCATTCAAAGGGGGTTGTAAGAAGTTAAGACCCAAAAGATTGGGCCCATTTGAAGTCACGCAACACGTCAACCCAGTGGCTTTCAGACTCCGGTTACCAAACCACATGAAGCTGCACCCAGTTTTCCACAGGTCGTTGCTGTCACCGTATAAAGGGGACAGAGAAGGGAGGTTCACCAGGGGACCAGCAATGGAGGAAAGGGAACACAGCAGCCATGTGGCGGAGATCCTCGATTCCAGGTGGAAGGGAGATCAAGTGGAGTATTTGGTAATGTGGGAAGGGGAACCGGAGTCGGAAAACACCTGGATCATGGCAGAGGATGTCAATGACGAGGTCTTAATAGAAACTTTTCATCAGAGGTTCCCACGTAAACCTCAGCCTGTAGCGAGGTTCCGGAGGGAATACTTTGCAACCACAGATGAGGAAGAGGAGTTGGAGGGGTTCACAGATTCCGAGGAGGAGGAGGATTCAGCGACCCGGAACCCGGAACCCCAACCGATGGAGGGAAATGTTCGAGACGTCTGAAGATGAAGAGGATTCTTTTCGGGGTTTTACCTCCTCACCGCCCAGAGGAGAGGGAACGGGAGGGGGTGATGGGGGCCCTGGAGGGGAGGTGGATGTCAGGGAACTGCCATCGGAGGGACAGGTGGTGGAAGGGCTCACGGAGGTTGGGAGAGACCCAGCAGCGGAAGCAGGAACCAGCAGGGGGAGAGGTGGGTCTCTGAGGGAAAGCGAGCAAGAGGGAGGGCTCAGGGACACGTCCAGCGAGAACAGTGGGGAGGTTTCTGGACCTCCCATAGGGAGACCCACTCCTCGCCGGAAACTGTCACGCCGTGAGTCCAGAAGACGTGTTTCCGTTAAGGAGCTTTTATGTTGGAAGCGATTCCGAAAGCAGCCACTGTCGGAATCTGCAAGTGACTAGAGGAGCCATGTCTGAGGGGCTCCGTCACAGACAGAGGTTTGTGGACTTGAACAGACTCTGAGGGACTACGATTTTACGCACAAGCAGCTCATCATCCCTTCACAATCTCTTATCTTCTCCAAGATCTTATCCTTTTTCTCATTCCAAAGTCTTTTCTTTATCGTATTCTGTTGTATCAGAAACCCCTTCATAACAGCTTTACTTGCGTCCCAGATTACTCTTTTTTCCACTGTAGTATTCAAATTTATTTCAAAATAGTCTTTTAGAGTCTTTTGGGCCTTCTTAACAATCTCCTGATCTCTTAACAAGGTGTCATTCATCTTCCATCTAAAGGAACCGATTGGGATTAGTCTCATTTCCATTTTCATAGCATTATGGTCGGAGCAGGTTTTTGGGCAGATTTCCACTTTTCTAGTCTTTGGTGCCAGTCCTCTAGTTATCCATATTTGGTCAATTCTTGTCCATGTCAGATGGGCTTCAGAGAAGAATGTTCCTTCTTTCCCTAAGGGGTTCTTTGTCCTCCAGATATCAATCAGATCCATATTGTCAGTTAGTTCAAAAAAAGTTTTAGGTAGTCTGCCGTCTTTTGTCAAATTTTGGTTTTGCGACTTGTCCATATTTGTGGAGACCACCCCATTCATGTCTCCCATCATAATGATGTTGCTATAGTCCAGATAGTCCAGCATAGTCTCATGCAACTTCTTGTAGAATTCTGATTTCCCCTCATTTGGTGCATAAATTCCTAATATCAAAAACTTTTCTCCCTGGGCCTGTATCTCAATTGCCAAAATTCTTCCTTGCTCATCCTTAAATAAGAGCTTTGGTGACAGACTCTCCTTTGCATAGATCACCACTCCTCTTTTCTTTACTCTATCCGATGAAATAAATTCTTGGCCTAATCTTTTATTGATTAACACTTTTCTGTGTAGTCTGGTCACGTGTGTTTCCTGCAAGCAGATAATGTCTAATTGTTCTTTCCTCAATATGTGAAATATTCTTCTTCTTTTTTCCGGGGAATTTCCTCCATTAATGTTCCAACTAAGAAGTTGCAGAGACATCCTGGGCCAGTCTGTTATTCTTGCAGTGGCGTCTCTTTCTTTTGGTCTTCTGGACCCGAAGGTGTAGGTATGGGCTGTGGTGGTGGCCAAGACCCAGGTCCTGTAGTTCCTTTCTGAAGGTCCTCTCCGTAGTCGTTTACAAACTTTTCTTGATCTTCCGCTGTTTTGATTTTAACTTTCTTTCCTTTGAAGTTGAAAGATAGTCCTTGGGGAAACTCCCACCTAAAGGGAATTGAGTTACTTCTCAATAATCTTGTTAATTCGGTGTACGTAGATCTAAGGTTCAAAAGTTGTTTCGGGGTATCTTTGTAAATTTCTGCTCTGCTTCCTTGAATAACAAGTGACTTTTCAAAGTGGAGGCTCAATATTTTATCTCTCTCTTGTTTGGATCTCAAAATAATTAAACAATCTCTGGATCTGTCTTTCCTTACCACTTTTCCCA
This sequence comes from Podarcis vaucheri, assembly GCF_965113315.1. Taxonomy (NCBI): domain Eukaryota; kingdom Metazoa; phylum Chordata; class Lepidosauria; order Squamata; family Lacertidae; genus Podarcis; species Podarcis vaucheri. The sequence goes on from NC_138757.1 coordinate 29,658,306, forward strand.
GTCGGAAAGCACTCACAATCTTAAAGTCCTTATCTTCTCCAATAGACCAGAACTTTGAAAACTCTGTTGTCAAGTAACCTATTAAATCCCCCTGCTCAAGTTCTGGAATAGCTCTCAATCTAAGATTGTTTTCCCTATTTCTCAGTTCAATCATAGATAGGTAGGCCTGTTGTTCATTGATCTGCTTGTGCAGTGGCTTTACCTCTACTTGTATTGCTTCGGCCTTTCGATTGGCTTCCGCAGCTTTTTGGTTGGCTTCCACAGCTAATTTGCGATTTTCTGCAGTCACTTCCTGGAGATTCCCAATTGCTTGTGTATGCTGAGCAACCTGTTCCCTCAATTTATTAATACTGGCTGTAGCTTGGTCAATTTTGGCCGAATGCTCATCTGCTTTTTTATTTAAACTTTCTAGTTTTCCCAAAATTTGTTCTAAAAGTTCTGCAGATCCTCCTGTAGCCATACCTTCTAATGGTGCCTGCTCAGTTCCTTCCTCCTGTATCCCTAAAACAGCTGGGACAGATGATCTGCGTGGCTGTGAAGTCAAGATTGTTTGTGTAAATTGTTTAGCTTTCGCTTTAGCCGATCTTGTTTTCCCCACGCCACTCATTCCAATCCTGTCTACGTGCCAAGGTCAAACTGTGTGTGTTCCCATGGGAATCGCAATTCCAGAGAATAAACAACAAGGCTGCAGAGAATAGAAACAAAAAGCAAGTCCCAGACAACTGTAAATCCAAAATCCTCTAGGGGGAGTGTAGCAATACCTCAAAGAAAAGAATAAAGTTGTTCCGCCATTAAAATCCAAACAGCTTTGAACGGCTTTGAAAGGATCCTTCAGCTCCCTTTTGACCTGCAGAACTTTTCCAAAAGTGAAACAAAGTCTCTAAAAAGGTGCGAGAAACAGTTTCTCCATTTGTATCCAATCTATAGCGCTCCAATGTAACGCTTCCGATATAAACAGTCTCAGCAATTTGACAGTTCTTTTTTAACCTGGCAGCCCGTGAATTTGGGCTTCTCCGTCATTTGTAAATCCACAAAGGAGGGGGAAAGTCCAGTCCAAAACCAACAAAGATAGCACAAAGTTGTCTCTCTTAGTCTCTTAAAAACGAATTCAAATGTTGCACAAAAATCCAAACTTCTAAAACCACTTCAAAAGATTCCAGCTTGTCAAAGTCTTTACTTTAATTATTTAAGCACAGCCGGGAGACGGACTTCCTGGTTACGTCTCCCGCTTTCACCAAATTTAATCAATTTAGTCCCGAAAATCTTAAAATCCCTTACTCACGGGTTTGTAGTTTTAAATCAAATATTCCAGGAAAAAAGGTCGGCGCTCATCGGCAGCAGCTGCGCGGCTTCACTTCCGCAGAAAGAGCGATCGACTCACAGCACCGCGCCAGCCCTTCCACATTCCGGAGCCCCTTACGGGGTTCCTTCTTCGTTTCAGGGGGCGCTTCTGGTGCCCGCCGAGTCCCACGGCCACAGGCTCACTCTACCTGTGGTTTTTCTTTATGGGTCTCCGCTTCACCGTAGCGGACGACCCGTTTCTGCGGAGCTCCCCTTCACAGTGCAAAGGGGACCGCCATTACCGTTTTGCGCCGCCTCCGGAAGCTCAGCACTGGCGGCGCCTTTTTGCTCCAGTCTTACCATTCTTGGCTGGGTCCTGGTTTTTCTTTTCTATGTAGGGATTGACGTCCTCGCCCCAGTAATTAGGATCGGTTAGGTCCCAACGGGTGGACGGCAGGAGAGAGGCATTCCTACGAAAATTCTCATCATACGTTAAAGCAGCGTTTTCTCCTGCGAGTGAGAACGCCCTTCTCACGTGCGCCAGGTAGGCCACTAAATCCATAGATCTCCGGGGATAAGTGGCGCAAACAACTCCCATGAAAACTTGGTACCCATCTAACCAATTTTCAAAGGTACGCTCCGCCCTTGGCGTTCTATACCTCCTTTTTCCGTAGGAGAGCCTCTTTTCGCCCTTTCCTGTTAGTTTGGCCAGGGGGAGAAGAGTAAAGATATCGACATAGTCCCCGTTGAGGATCTTATTCCTCTTCTTTTGGGACAGATGGTTCCCCAATATGAAATCAGTTGCCTGATTGGTGGAGACTTTTTTTAAAAAAAATGTTTTTATTACATTTTTCAGATACAAAGTCAGAGATATACACAGAATATAAGAAATATAAAAAAGAAGTAAAAGAAAAAAAGAAAGAAGAAAGAAGGAATCCAACTTTCCAAAACATTTTTACATAGCCAACTGGACTTCCCCACATCTCCCTCACCCTGTGTTCTTTACAATAAAGATATCAGCAAATTATTATCTTGTTTCATGCCTTACTTTGTACCTTTCAAATATTGTATTTCTGGATTTAAAGTACTTTTTATCAATTACTTATACCTTAAATTAAACATAATATTACTTTAAATTTCAACCTTTTCTTACTTATAACTTAGTTTCCTGTTCACCAAATCTAGTTGCTGAAGCTAAAGTTTCCAAATCGTGCAAATTCTTAACATTCATACAACTTATAGTGTTTTTGTAAATAGTCCTTAAATTTTTTCCAGTCTTCTTCCATTGTTTCTTCTCCCAAATCTCGGATTCTGCCAGTCATTTCAGCCAGTTCCATGTAATCCATCAATTGCGTCTGCCACTCTTCCAGTGTGGGTAGATCTTGTGTCTTCCAGTATTTTGCGATGAGTATTCTTGCTGCTGTAGTTGCATACATAAAAAAAGTTCTATCCTTCTTTAACACTTTCTGGCCAACAATGCCCAAGAGGAAGGCCTCTGGTTTCTTGGGAAAGGTATACTTAAATACCTTTTTTAACTCATTGTAGATCATTTCCCAGAAGGCCTTCACTCTCGGACAAGTCCACCAGAGGTGAAAGAATGTCCCTTCAGCCTCCTTACATTTCCAACATTTGTTATCAGACAGGTGATATATTTTTGCAAGCTTGACTGGGGTCATGTACCACCTATATATCATTTTCATAATATTTTCCTTCAGGGCGTTACATGCCGTGAATTTCATTCCGGTGGTCCATAATGCCACTACCGAAATTCAGGAGGGGGTGGGGTTGCGGGCTCACGACCCCGCCCACACTCCCGCGAGGCTGGCCCCAGCCTCGCGGGAGCCGGGGATTCCCTTCATTAGCATACCCACGCCTGCCAGCCTATCGGCTGGCGGCGGGGGAGGATCTTTTAGGGCCATTTAAGGTCGGGGCAGCCCTCGGCTCGCCCCTTTCTCCGGCTTTCCCACGCGGTTTGTGTGGTTTGTTCTACATTGCATCCTTCTACATTCGCCGTCGCGTTTTTACTTCTTTTGCGGGAGTCTGCGGAGCCTCTTGTTGCCGGAAGCCTCCTATTCCTTCGGAAGCCTTCGTGTCCTGGGCAGGAAGCCGAAGTCGCTTCAGAAGAGCGATCCTCCGGCGGCTCCGCGATAGCAGCGAGGGATTTCCCGCTGGCCAGCTGATCTTCCCGCCAGCCAGCAGAACTCCCCGCCGGACAGCTGATCGTGCCGCCGGCCAGCCAAACTCCCCGCCGGCCTGCTGAACCCCCCACGGGCAAGCCGATCTTGCCGCAAGCCAGCTGGGCTTCCCGCCGCCCAGCTGATCTTCCCGCTGGCCAGCTGATCTTCCCGCCGGCCAGCAGAACTCCCCGCCGGCCAGCTGATCGTGCCGCCGGCCAGCCGAACTCCCCGCCGGTCTGCTGAACCCCCCGCGGGCAAGCCGATCTTGCCGCAAGCCAGCTGGGCTTCCCGCCGCCCAGCTGATCTTCCCGCCAGCCATCTGATCGTCCCGCCAGCCAGCTGATCCTGCCGGATAGCTGATTTCGCACCGCAGCCTCCCCCTGCAACCGTCTGCCGCCGTTGGAGCCTGGGTCCTCCTCACCCTGCTGGTCAGCGCGACGCGAGGCTTCTCCTCCTTATCCAGGTTGTACCGCGGCTAACTTGGCGGGGCTGTGGGCTGGTCTGGGGTCGGGCTTTCCCGGAGTCCCACATCCGTTGTTTACTTCTGGGGCTTTTCTGAATAGTTTGTGTGCCTTCGCGTGAGCCTGGTTATCTTTTCCTTTTCCCCTCCTTCGAGCCTCAGCGGCTGGTTTGGCTTCGGGCGGCACGCGGTTGAGGCTAGTTGCCAGCGTTCCCTATCCTTCCGTTGCTTGGCGACCAGCGCCATTTTGAGAGCCACGTGGCTGGCCTTGCGGCCGCCATCTTACTACAGGCAGACCCCGTGGGTTCATCCCCCTCCGTGGCGGCCTTTTACTATCACCTTTATTTGCCTTTATCTGCCTTGTGCTGGCTTGCATTGATTGCAGCCTTTGTTCTTTGTTACTTTGTTCAGCTTTCGTCCTTTTGGTACTTTGTCCTTGCTTCCCTGATCATTAGCAGATTTAATTTACCAGCTGTGCATTTTCAAGCGCTAGATTTAGTGGGAATAACTCATTAAAATTCTGAGTCAGCTGCGGGCCTTTTCAATCAATATTCCGAATCAAGTTAATTCAGCGGAGTTAATCCATTAGTGAGTCTGTTGAGCCTTCATCTTTGTAAGCAGGATTAATCTCATAGATACTGGGCTACATATTGCATGATTGCTTTAATCACTAAGGTCCTTAGTTCATAAGGTGCTCTATATATACAATCAATCAATCTATCAATCAATCAATAAATAAATACATAAATACATAAAAAATAAATAAATAAATAACAAATTATAAATAAATAAACAAGCTAAAGTGAAGAAAATAAAACTAAATAAAGCAGGAATCCAATAGGTGGCGGTTGGTGCCGTGGGTTAAACCGCGGAGCCTGGGCTTACTGATCTGAGGCTTGGTAGTGCAGATTCCTTCACGTGCGCTCTAGCTCTTGCTCATTCACACACACATACGCTCATACTGAGCCTGCTCTAACATGGATGGCAACAGCAACCCCCAAGCACCACAACTTGGCAACGCATTAGTGCCTACGGCGCCATGTAACCCCCAGGCTATGGCGCAGCTTTTGTCAGCGCTGCAAGCATTTTACGCGCAATGCAGGACCCCAATTACCCCTTCGCCAAACATAGTGGAAGTGTCCCAGGACTGCATACCCGACACTCCTCCCAGCCATCAAGGTCAGGATGGTCCTTCCACAAGCACAGCCGGCACGGAACAACAGGCTGCAGGCAGGCCCCAGACACGCCAGCAGACAGCGCGTGCGCTTAATTCTAAGGCAGGCCCTCAGAAGGGGAAGGCGCCCGCGAAAAAATCTAAAACTGCTGCAAAAAAGGCTGGGCCTTCTGCGCCTGCCCGCGCTGCGTCCCGCCCAGAGGTAATAGATGTCCCCAGTGTCTTTCAGGATAACCCAGCTCAACAAAGTTCTTCGGACGGGTCAACATCGGAGGATGAGATTCCCCCGCAACAGGCGGTCCCAGCCGTCGTTGAACCAGCGCCAAGGAACGCCGGTTCACGTGGAGGGAAGCGGAAGTCGAAGAAGAAGCACAAGTCCAAGAAGAGCAGGAAACAGGACACATCGGATTCTGAGGAGGAGACAGGTACTTCTTCTTCGTCCGAGGAGGATAGTGACGCGCCTCTGGGGACGTACTGGGGGGAGGGGGAAGACACAGGATTCCCCCAGTGGGTGCATGAAAGGCGGGCCAATTCGCATCGGAAGGCTTTCAATGGCACCCTCGATTGGAAGGACGGGGCTTTAGTGGGAGACGTTAAAGTCTCTACTCACTTGGCCACCGACTTTGTCCCGGGGAACCACCTTACTAAGAGAAAGAGGGACAAGATCCTGAATGGTGATTACGTTGATATGTTTTCTTTGCTACCTCCAGTACAGGTCAAAGGAAAGGGGGAGAAAGGGGGATACTATGGTAGGAAAAGATATAGGTCACCCAGGGTCAAACGTACATTTGAGAATTGGCTTAACGGCTATCAGGTTTTTATGGCAGTAGTGGCAGGTTGTTACCCAAAACGTGGCATGCATCTTGCGGCGTACTTAGCGCATGTCAGGAGAGCGCGGGAGCTGGCGGGAGATGAAGCCGCCATATCGTATGATGAGGACTTCCGGAGGAATGCCTCGCTTCTGTCGTCCACACGCTGGGATCAAAAGGATAATAATTGCTGGATGGAGCATGTGGGCCCCAATATCAAGAAGAAATCCCAGGATCAGTCTAAATCCGGTAAGGTGGAGGCAAAACGCCGGAGGCATTGCTGGGACTTCAATAGGGGGGCCTGTCAACGCACCACGTGTAAGTATTTGCATGAATGCGACAAGTGCTTGGGCAGCCACCCCCCCATTCACTGTTATAAAGGGAAACAGCAGCCCTTTCGTGGCGGCAGGGGGAACCTCAACCAGGGGAGTCGGGGTCCCCCAGCCGGACCCTCAGGACCCGCCCAAGGGCCTGCTGGGTCTAGATACTAATCGGTCCTTAGGTCTGGCACACTCTCCGATAAAGTTACAGCCGTTGAGAGTGCTACTGGATCTTTACCCAAATAGACAAGCTGCCCGTATGCTAGATGAAGGGTTTTCCCAGGGCTTTAGGATCCCAGTTGTTTGTACCCCCAATGCCGGATGCCCCCCAAACCAGAAATCCGTTCTAGAGAGACCTGACATCGCCCTTAAAAAAATCAGGAAAGAGATTTCCGCGGGGAGGGTTGCCGGCCCCTTCAAATCACCCATCGAGGAGCTGCATATATCACCGTTGGGCATTGTCCCAAAAAAGGCCCCAGGGGAGTTTCGTATGATACATAACCTATCCTACCCCAAGGGAGCCTCTGTTAATGACGCCATCCCCCAGGAAATGTGCACGGTGAAATATGCATCATTCGATCAAGCTGTAAAGCTGGTTAGGGGTTTTGGCAAGGGTGCCTTCATGGCAAAGTGCGACATCGAGTCTGCATTTCGCCTTCTTCCAGTTCACCCAAAGGACTATCGCTGGCTTGGTTTTAAATTCCAGGGCGACTACTTCATTGACAAGGCGATGCCTATGGGGTGCTTGATCGCCTGTGCCGCTTTCGAGACCTTTAGCACCTTCCTAGAATGGGCCTTGAAATTTAGGACAGGCATGCAGGGGGTGGGGCATTACCTGGATGATTTTTTTTTGGTGGCAGGTAGCGAAAACGATTGTGGCACCTTGCTCCAGGCCTTTGAGTCCCTAGCAAACGATCTGGGGGTCCCCTTAGCAAAGGAGAAGACAGAGGGCCCTGTGACCATCATGACCTATCTGGGTATTGAACTGGACACCTTGGCCCAAACCTCGCGCCTACCGGCTGAGAAGTTGTCCGCCCTTAGAGAGCTTATCGAGCAGATGTTGCCGTTAAAAAAGGTAACCCTAAGGCAAATTCAATCACTCCTGGGGCACCTTAACTTTGCCTGCCGCGTGGTCTCCCCTGGTCTCCCCTTTTGCGGCCGGCTAGCAAAGCTGTCCGCGGGGCTACGGTCTCCACACCACAGGGTTCGCCTCTCTAAGGCGGTGAAGTCAGACCTACAGGTCTGGCTGCGATTCCTCGACGGTTATAATGGCATCTCGTTGTGGCAGGACTGCATGGCCTTGCGGTCAGATTTCCAGGTGCATTCGGACGCGGCGGGATCCCTAGGGTTTGGTGTTTATTTCAGGGGGCAGTGGTGCGCCCAGCATTGGCCCCCTGCTTGGCAAGGGAAACCGATCCTGCGCGATTTGACATTCCTGGAATTCTTCCCCATTGTAGTAGCAATCCACATTTGGGCCGACCAGTTTAAGAATCGTAGGGTATGCTTCTGGACGGACAACCAATCAGTTGTGTCAGTTATCAACAAGCAGTCAGCGCATTCTCCCAGAGTAGCGTCCCTCTTGCGCTATTTTGTCCTTTCCTGTCTCCAGCTAAATCTCCATGCCGCTGCCAAGTTTGTCCCTGGCATCGATAACAACATCGCGGACGCTCTATCTCGTTTCCAGATGGAGCGCTTTCGCTCATTGGCGCCGGATGCACAGCTGCGGCCGCAACCGTTTCCGGAACACCTTTGGAGTATTGGCAGCGAGAAGCAATAAAGGGAGTATTGTCAGCTTTGGCACCCTCGACCCTAAGGTCTTACAATAAGGCTTGGTTAGATTTCACAGCTTTTCGCAGGAAAAAGGGGCGGTTCAAGCCAGGCAGAGCTCCCTCTAAGTCTGAGGTCATAGAGTATATGGTCCACCTTCGCGACCTTGGCCGGGCCCCAAAAACTCTTAACATCCATTCGGCGGCGATATCCTTCTTCTCTAAAGCTCTATTTTCCATTGATCCCTGTGCTCACTTCGTGGTGCGGAAAATGTTGGAGGGCTGGCGCAGGACACGGCCGCCAGGCCCTGATGCGAGAAGGCCCATAACTCTTGACATTCTCACACAAATCCGCCTGAAGCTTAGGTCCATTTGTTGGTCAAAATACGAAGCCAGGTTGTTCTCTGCAGCATTTTCCTTTGCATTTTATGGTGCCTTGCGCATCGGTGAGGTGGTCTGCGAGGACCGCCCAACCAGCTCTAATAGAGGGCTTTTGATTGGGGACGTATCGATAGCCAGCTCCCACGTGATTTTAAAAATCCGTAGCTCCAAGACCGACCAGCTCGGCAGGGGGGCTTTGATCCGCCTCCAGGCAACTCAGAAGCCTGGTCCTTGCCCAGTAAAAGATGGCTCGAAATATCTGCGCGTGAGGCCTAATTCCGATGGCCCCTTTTTCTTACACGCTGATGGTTCCCCCCTATCAAAACACCAATTCACGAGGGTCTTGCGCAAAGGGATCGCAGCCATCGGTCTTCCGCATGAGGAGTACGCTGCACACTCCTTTCGCATTGGGGCAGCGACCACTGCCGTCCACATGGGCCTACCGGCTGAAAGGATAATGGACATGGGGCGTTGGAAATCTAACGCCTACAAGGGTTACATCCGGTAGTTGCATTCTCCTAAACCCCCCCCCCCGGCCTTCTCCCCTAACCCCACTCCACACACCCCTGACTCGGCACTAGGAATCTACATTCCCCTTACGTCGCCCTCTTATTCTTTCATTCCAGGTATCGGTGTGATTCGGTTGTGGTTCATCGGCCACAGCATAGTATACTGGGCCAGGCAGCGTGCAGTGAACAGGGGCTGGGACGCTGAGCTGCGGTTACCCAGCAGCGTCAAGGTGTCATGGATTTCTAGGCGCGGTATGCGTTGGGAGGAATTTCTCCCGGCAGTTGCAAAGAAAATCGCAGCTGAAGGCGCTCCCGACGCTATGGTCATTCAACTGGGCGAGAACGACCTGGCTTACAGAAAAGGGGTAGACCTAATGTGGAATATCATCAATGACCTTGAAGGGTTGAAGGCGTCCCATAATAACATCACTATATTCTGGTCTTCCTTGCTGCAAAGGAGATGCTGGCGTGACGCGGCGAATCCCGTGGCCGTGAATAAAGCCAGGAGAATCGTTGAGCGCTCGGTGGCGCGTAGAGTGGTCGCATTAGGGGGTCGGGTCATTGGGCACCCGGGCATCCGGTTTGACAACTTACCACTCTATCGCGGGGATGGCGTGCATCTTTCTGATGCTGGCAATGATGTCTGGTTAGCCGACATTTTTCAGGGCATTAGGGATTGGTTACAGGCGGAGGGTATTGGCGGCGAGCCGCTTTGAGGCGGCCCGTGTGGCTGTAGGCATTGGCTGGGGTATTGTCATGCAGATGAGATCGGGGGGGGAGGAGCGCCATCACCTCCCCCCAAGGCTTGGAGGGTAGTTCGTTAAAGGACTCCGAGGGGCGACGCCTCATCCGAAACCTACGGAGGCTAGGGCCTAAAGCGCGCCCCCGAGCGGTAACCCCTCGGGGAGCGCCTAGGGATATGCATCTCGGGTGGCTCCCCCTGTTGGTGCTTAACCCTCACCGGTTAGACCGGTTAGTCTGGTAGGGCCAATGCCTAAAGCCAATACCTCTCTTGCCTGTAATCAATAAAGTTGTGGCCATTTTCGCCCAATTAACCTAAATTCTGGTGTCCTGTGTCTTCATTTATCCTCATGTGGTGGGGGAGGGAATAGCCACGCAATGCCACTACCGAAATTCAGGAGGGGGTGGGGTTGCGGGCTCACGACCCCACCCACACTCCCGCGAGGCTGGCCCCAGCCTCGCGGGAACCGGGGATTCCCTTCATTAGCATACCCACGCCTGCCAGCCTATCGGCTGGCGGCGGGGGAGGATCTTTTAGGGCCATTTAAGGTCGGGGCAGCCCTCGGCTCGCCCCTTTCTCCGGCTTTCCCACGCGGTTTCCCACCCTCCCGCCCCCTTTTTAGGTTTGCCCTTGACTTTGCTATGGGTTTCGACTGGTCGCCGCAAGGGGCCTGGTAGGAGTTTTTCCATTTGGCTAATTGGCTGGAATTTGAAGCCACTTGGTTTTTTCGCCTACCTCGTAGCAAAACGTCACAACTCTGGCGTTGGCGGTAGGCATTGGCTGGGGTATTGTCATGCAGATGAGATCGGGGGGGGGAGGAGCGCCATCACCTCCCCCCAAGGCTTGGAGGGTAGTTCGTTAAAGGACTCTGAGGGGCGACGCCTCGTCCGAAACCTACGGAGGCTAGGGCCTAAAGCGCGCCCCTGAGCGGTAACCCCTCGGGGAGCGCCTAGGGATATGCATCTCGGGTGGCTCCCCCTGTTGGTGCTTAACCCTCACCGGTTAGACCGGTTAGTCTGGTAGGGCCAATGCCTAAAGCCAATACCTCTCTTGCCTGTAATCAATAAAGTTGTGGCCATTTTCGCCCAATTAACCTAAATTCTGGTGTCCTGTGTCTTCATTTATCCTCATGTGGTGGGGGAGGGAATAGCCACGCAACCTTTCCCAGTCCTCAAACATGATGTTATACCCAATATTCTGAGCCCATTTTATCATGGCTGATTTGACTGTCTCATCCTGAGTGTTCCATTTAAGCAGCAAGTTGTACATTCTCGAAAGTACTTTAGTCTTTGGCTCAAGCAGTTCTGTCTCTAATTTCGATTTCTCCACCTGGAATCCTATTTTTTTATCCAGTTTGAAAACCTCTTGAATTTGAGCGTAATGTAACCAATCTCGCACCTTATTCTTTAATTTCTCCAAGCTCTGCAACCTCCAATTGTCTCCAATTTTTTCTATTATCTCCCAATATTTCGGCCAGCCAGCCTCCATATTGAGTCCTTTTCGGGCCTTAGCCTCCATTGGTGATAACCATCTCGGGGTCTTATTTTCTAATAAGTCTTTATATTTTGTCCATAAACTTCCAAGAAATGTTGTCAAAGGCCTTCTCCGCATCAATAAAAATTAACACTGTTTTCGTATTGATGTTAGTTTGCAAAAGTTCCAAAATGTCAATAATATTCCTAGTGTTATCAAACAGATGTCTACCTGGGAGAAAGCCTGCCTGGTCTTTATGAATTACTTCATTTAGCACTTTTTAAAGTCTATTTGCCAAAATATCTGCAAAAATTTTGTAATCCACATTTAGGAGTGAGATGGGACGGTAGTTCTTAAGTTGAGTCTTTTCAGATTCCAATTTGGGTATCAATGTGATGAAAGCTTCTTTCCACGATTCCGGTGCCTTCTTCCCCTCCATAATCTGGTTACAAACCTCCATTAGTGGTTGTATCAAGTACTCTTTCAACGTCTTATAGTACTTGGAGGTAAGCCCTTCTGGGCCTGGAGATTTGCCTAATTGCATATTCTGAATGGCCCCCTCAATTTCTTGTTGTGTTATTTTATGATTCAGGATTGTTCTCTTTTCCTGAGATAGTTCTAGTAGTCCATTAATTTTTAGAAATTGGTCTATCTCGGTCTCTTCCTGCGGCCCTTGTGTATAAAGTTTTTTGAAATATCTCTGGAAACACTTTCTAATTTCCTCGGGTTTCTGGATGTTTCTCCCTTCGATTTCTAAGTTAGTAACCGTATTCAATTTTTGTCTCTTTTTCAACTGCCATGCTAGCAGTTTCCCACACTTATTCGCTGATTCAAATGATCTTTGCTTCATCAGTTTGATTTTCCATTCCACTTCTTGATTTATCAATTTAGCATATTGTGCTTGGTAGAATTTAATTTCTCTCAGAAACTCCTGTGATTTGGGTTTTGATGTCAGTTTTTTCTCCCCATCTCTTATCTTCTCTAAAATCTTATCCTTTTTTCATTCCAAAGTCTTTTCTTTATCGTGTTCTGTTGTATCAAAAACCCTCTCATAACTGCTTTACTTGCGTCCCAGATTGTTCTTTTTTCCACCGTAGTGTTCAAATTTATTTCAAAATAATCTTTTAAAGTTTTTTGGGCCTTCTTCACAATCTCCTGATCTCTTAATAGGGTGTCATTCATTTTCCATCTGAAGGAACCGATTGGAGTAAGTCTCATTTCCACTTTCATGGCGTTATGGTCGGAGCAGGTTTTTGGGCAGATTTCTACTTTTCTAGTCTTAGGTGCCAGCCCTCTAGTTGTCCAAATTTGGTCGATTCTTGTCCATGACAGATGGGCTTCAGAAAAGAATGTTCCTTCTTTACCTAGGGGGTTCTTTGTCCTCCATATATCAATCAAGTCCATACTGTCAGTTAGTTCAAAGAAAGTTTTAGGTAGTCTGCCATCTTTTGTTAAATTTTGATTTTGTGACTTATCCATATTTGTAGAGACCACCCCATTCATGTCTCCCATCATGATGATGTTGGTATCGTCCAGATAGTCCAGCATTATCTCATGCAGCTTCTTGTAGCTGCCCAGGAAGACTCCCTGAGTGAGTGCTTGAGGGCCCTGCTCTTGCCACTTACCATCTGGCTTGGGGCGGGGCCTGGGGCCTCATAAGGACTGTGTGCTGCTTGCGGCCTGCTGCCCAGGAAGACTCCCTGAGTGAGTGCTTGAGGGCCCTTCTCTTGCCACTTACCATCTGGCTTGGGGCGGGGCCTGGGGCCTCATAAGGACTGTGTGCTGCTTGCGGCCTGCTGCCCAGGAAGACTCCCTGAGTGAGTGCTTGAGGGCCCTGCTCTTGCCACTTACCATCTGGCTTGGGGCGGGGCCTGGGGCCTCATAAGGACTGTGTGCTGCTTGCGGCCTGTTGCCCAGGAGGACTCCCTGAGTGAGTGCTTGAGGGCCCTGCTCCTCCCTGCCACTTACCATCTGGCTTGGGGCGGGGCCTGGGGCCTCACAAGGACTGCGTGCTGCTTGCGGCCTGCTGCCCAGGAAGACTCCCTGAGTGAGTGCCTGAGGGCCCTGCTCTTGCCACTTACCATCTGGCTTGGGGCGGGGCCTGGGGCCTCATAAGGACTGCGTGCTGCTTGCGGCCTGCTGCCCAGGAAGACTCCCGAGTGAGTGCTTGAGGGCCCTGCTCTTACCACTTACCATCTGGCTTGGGGCGGGGCCTGGGGCCTCATAAGGACTGTGTGCTGCTTGCGGCCTGCTGCCCAGGAGGACTCCCTGAGTGAGTGCTTGAGGGCCCTGCTCTTGCCACTTACCATCTGGCTTGGGGCAGGGCCTGGGGCCTCATAAGGACTGTGTGCTGCTTGCGGCCTGCTGCCCAGGAAGACTCCCTCAGTGAGTGCTTGAGGGCCCTGCTCTTGCCACTTATCATCTGGCTTGGGGCGGGGCCTGGGGCCTCATAAGGACTGTGTGCTGCTTGCGGCCTGCTGGCCAGGAAGACTCCCTGAGTGAGTGCCTGAGGGCCCTGCTCTGGCCACTTACCATCTGGCCTGGGGCGGGGCCTGGGGCCTCATAAGGACTGCGTGCTGCTTGCGGCCTGCTGCCCAGGAGGACTCCCTGAGTGAGTGCTTGAGGGCCCTGCTCTTGCCACTTACCATCTGGCTTGGGGCGGGGCCTGGGGCCTCATAAGGACTGCGTGCTGCTTGCGGCCTGCTGCCCAGGAGGACTCCCTGAGTGAGTGCTTGAGGGCCCTGCTCTTGCCACTTACCATCTGGCTTGGGGCGGGGCCTGGGGCCTCATAAGGACTGCGTGCTGCTTGCGGCCTGCTGCCCAGGAAGACTCCCTGAGTGAGTGCTTGAGGGCCCTGCTCCTCCCTGCCACTTACCATCTGGCCTGGGGCGGGGCCTGACAGGCCTCACTAGGACAGTTGTTACTGCCGGAGAGGCACAGAGTGTTTTTAAAATGTTTTTAAAAATTTTCTCTGGATTTTCTGTATGTGGGGGGTGGGGGTGGGATTGATGTTTGGTTGGGCTTGGGGAATTATTATTTTTTTATTTTGATGTTTTTGTAATTTTTACATTTTTGTTTGTATTGTTTATTGGTTTTGTTTGTTTGTTTAAGGTGTTATTTTGTTTTTAGGGGGAGGGATCAGGGCTGCCGGGGAGTGGGCCCCAGCCCACAAAATGGCTGGGGCATGTTCCACAGGGGGGGATGCACTGGGACAACCGATCTCAGTGATCACGGGTAGGAGGAGGAGTTACGCTAAGACCAGACCATGTCATTACAGAGGAGGCAGGTTTAGTCGTTGTCTGAGGACTATCCCTGCCTCCGGGTCTGGTCCTGTCCGGACGGATACTAGAATCAGCAAGGGATACCCACATAGCCTGAAGGTGCTGCTGTGCAATGCCAGGTCAATGATTCATAAGACCACTGCCATCCATGACTTGATCATGGATGGAGGATTTGACCTGGCATGTGTAACAGAGACTTGGTTGGATGAAGCAGATGGGCCTGTTCTTGCCGCTGCTTGTCCACCAGGTTTCTCTTACGCACAGCAACCCAGGTCATGTGGGCGGGGAGGGGGGGTTGCAGTGATTTTTAGGAAGTCATTAGTTTGCACCAGGCGTCCTATTGGGAAGACCCAGTTTTCTGAGTGCATGTTCTGGAAGTTGGGCAATAGGGGCAGTACAGGATTCCTTTTGGTGTACCGACCTCCCCGCTGCGCCAAGGATTCCCTGCCCGAGCTGCTTCAGGTCGTGGCGGATGTTCTCCTGGAGACACCTAGCCTGGTCGTCCTAGGGGATTTTAACATCCATGCCGACACGACCTTACAAGGGGCCGCTCGGGACTTCGTGGAAAGCATGGCCTCCATGGGGCTGTCCCTGAATAAGTCTGGCCCAACCCATAGCCATGGACATGCCTTGGACCTGGTGTTTACCTCTATAGATGTTGGTGATCTGACACTAAGTAAAAGCGAAATGAAAGAAGTGCCATGGTCAGATCACTTCCTGGTGCAACTGGACTTCTCTGCGACCCATCCCCTCTGCAGGGAGGTGGGACCAATTCGTATGGTCCGCCCCCGCCACTTAATGGATCCAAATGGTTTCCAGAGAGTGGTAGGGGATGCTTTATCCCATGTTGATGGCCTTTCAGCTGATTCCCTGGTGGCCCGCTGGAATGTGGAGTTAACCAGGGCTATTGACTGTTTGGCTCCGAAGCGCCCTCTCCGATTGCATGGAGCCCGGACAGCCCCGTGGTTTTCCACGGATCTGAGGGCAATGAAACAATCGTTGAGACGGCTAGAGCGCCGGTGGCGGATAACTCATTCCGAATCTGACCGGACACAGGTTAGAGCTCAATGTCGAGCCTACCAAGTGGCGATAGCGACGGCGAAGAAGAATTTCTTCACCGCCTCTATTGCATCTGCAGAAAACAGCAGCAGGAGACTTTTTCAGGTGGTTCACAATTTAGCGGAACCACCTGCAACATCGGGGCCCAGTACGGGCCACATGTTCTCCTGCAATGATTTTGCAAAGTTTTTTGCAGATAAAATCGCTCAGATTCGGGAAGAAGTAGACTCCACCGTGGGAGCAGGGCCGGGGCAGGAGAGTGCAAGAGTTCTGTCTGGTCAAGTTGAGTGGGATCAATTCCAACCTGTTACCTCCGAGGATGTGGACAGGCTGCTTGGACGAGTGAAACCAACCACCTGTCTCCTGGATCCTTGCCCATCCTGGCTAATAAAAGCAAGCCGGGAAGGGCTGGGCGATGGGCTTCGTGGGGTGGTGAATGCTTCCCTCCGTGAGGGAGCCTTCCCAGACCCGCTGAAAGAGGCGGTTATTAAACCGCTTCTTAAAAAACCATCTTTAGATGCGGCCACGATGGCCAACTATCGCCCAGTCTCAAATCTTCCATTCCTGGGCAAGGTGATTGAGCGAGCGGTTGCCGAACAACTCCAGGCACGCCTGGAAGAAGCGGACCATTTGGATCCCTTCCAGTCAGGATTCAGGCCTCATCATGGGACTGAAACTGCCTTGGTCGCACTGGTTGATGATCTCCGGCGGGCTAGGGACAAAGGTGAGAGCTGTTTCCTAGTTCTGCTGGATCTCTCAGCGGCGTTCGATACCATCGACCATAGCATCCTTCTGGACCGTCTTGAGGGGCTGGGAGCTGGGGGCACTGTTATACAGTGGTTCCGCTCCTTCCTCCTGGGCCGTGTTCAGAAAGTGGTGGTGGGGGATGAGTGTTCAGACCCCTGGGCTCTCACTTGTGGGGTGCCTCAGGGTTCTGTCCTCTCCCCCATGCTTTTCAACATCTACATGCGGCCGCTGGGAGAGATCATCAGGAGGTTTGGGCTGGGTGTTCATCAGTATGCGGATGATACCCAGCTCTACCTCTCTTTTAAATCAGAACCAGTGAAGGCGGTGAAGGTCCTGTGTGAGTGTCTGGAGGCGGTTGGAGGATGGATGGCGGCTAACAGATTGAGGTTGAATCCTGACAAGACAGAAGTACTGTTTTTGGGGGACAGGAGGCGGGCAGGTGTGGAGGATTCCCTGGTCCTGAATGGGGCAACTGTGCCCCTGAAGGACCAGGTGCGCAGCCTGGGAGTCATTTTGGACTCACAGCTGTCCATGGAGGCACAGGTCAAATCTGTGTCCAGGGCAGCTGTTTACCAGCTCCATCTGGTACGTAGGCTGAGACCCTATCTGCCTGCGGACTGTCTCGCCAGAGTGGTGCATGCTCTGGTTATCTCCCGCTTGGACTACTGCAATGCACTCTACGTGGGGCTACCTCTGAAGGTGACTCGGAAACTACAACTAATCCAGAATGCGGCAGCTAGACTGGTGACTGGGAGCGGCCGCCGAGACCATATAACACCGGTCTTGAAAGACCTGCATTGGCTCCCAGTACGTTTCCGAGCACATTTCAAAGTGTTGGTGCTGACCTTTAAAGCCCTAAACGGCCTCGGTCCAGTATACCTGAAGGAGCGTCTCCACCCCCATCATTCTGCCCGGACGCTGAGGTCCAGCGCCGAGGGCCTTCTGGCGGTTCCCTCATTGCGAGAAGCAAAGCTACAGGGAACCAGGCAGAGGGCCTTCTCGGTAGTGGCGCCCGCCCTGTGGAACACCCTTCCAGCAGATGTCAAGGCGATAAACAACTACCTGACATTCAGGAGACATCTTAAGGCAGCCCTGTTCAGGGAAGTTTTTAACGTGTGATATTTTATTGTATTTTTGGTTTTTATGGAAGCCGCCCAGAGTGGCTGGGGAGGCCCAGCCAGATGGGCGGGGTATAAATAATAAATTATTATTATTATTATTATTATTATTATTATTATTATTATTATTATTATTATTGTAGAATTCTGATTTCCCCTCATTTGGTGCATAAATTCCTAATATCAAAAATTTTTCTCCTTGTGTCTGTATCTCAATTGCCAAAATTCTTCCTTGCTCATCTTTGAATAAAAATTTTGGTGACAGGCTCTCCTTTGCATAGATCACCACTCCTCTTTTCTTGACTCTGTCCGATGATATAAATTCTTGGCCTAGTCTTTTGTTAATTAACACTTTCCTATAGAGCCTAGTCACATGTGTTTCCTGCAAGCAAATAATGTCCAATTGTTCTTTTTTCAATATATGAAAGATTCTTCTTCTTTTTTCCGGGGAATTTCCGCCATTAATGTTCCAACTAAGCAGCTGCAGAGACATCCTGGATCGATCTGTTAGTCCTGTATTGGTGTCTCTTTCTTTTGATCCTCTGGTCCCGAGGGTGCAGGAGTCGGTACGAGTGCAGACGGAGGTAATGGCCAAGCTGCTGCTACTCCCTTCTGAAGGTCCTCTTCGTGATCGTTCAAAAACTTTTGTTGATCTTCTGCTGATCTGATTTTAACTTTCTTTCCCTTGAAGTTAAAGGATAATCCTTGAGGGAATTCCCATCTGTAGGAAATTGAATTACCTCTCAGTAATCTGGCTAGTTCTGTATATGTAGCCCTAAGGTCCAGAAGTTGTTTCGGTATGTCTCTATAAATTTCTACCTTGCTGCCTTGAATATCCAGTGATTTCCCAAAATGAAGGCCTAGTATTTTATCTCTCTCTTGCTTAGATCTCAGAATGATCAAACAGTCTCTGGATCTGTCCTTCCTTACTATTCTTCCCAATCTGAAGGCACTTACGATTTTAAAGTCGTTGTCTTCTTCTATACCCCAGAACTTTGAAAATTCCAATGTCAAGTAGCCGATCAAGTCCCCCTGTTCCAGTTCTGGGATAGCTCTTAATCTGAGATTATTTTCCCTATTTCTCAGTTCAACCATAGACAGGTAGGCCTGTTGTTCAATGACCTGTTTATGCAAAGGCTTCACCTCCACTTTTATTGCCTCAGCCTTCTGATTGGCTTCCCCAGCTTTTTGAATAGCTTCCTCGGCCAATTTACGATTTTCTGTAGTTGCGTCCTGAAGATTCCCAATTGCCTGAGTATGTTGAGCAACTTGGTCAGTCAATTTACTAATGGTGGCTGTAGCTTGGTCAATTTTGGATGAATGGTCATCCGCCTTTTTATTTAAAATTGCCAGTTGTTCCAAAATTTGCTTCAAAACTGTTTCAGATCCTCCTGCAGCCATGTCCTCTAATGTTGCCTGCTCAGCTTCCCCTTCTTGTGTCCCTAGAACAGCTGGGACCGATGATCTGCGTACCTGAGAAGTCAAGGTTGTTTGAACCAATTGTTTTGCTTTCGTTTTGGCCAGTCTTGCTTTCCCTGTGCCACTCATTCCAATCCTGTCTACGTGCCAAGGTCAAATTTCCTGCAATCCCATGGGAAAGGCAGTTCCAGAGAATAAACAACAAGGCAGCAAAGAATCAAAACAAAGTGCAGTTCCCAGACAATTGTAAATCCAAAGTCCTCTAGGGGGAGTACAACTGTGCTTCAGAAGAAAGAAAGAAACTTTTCCGCCATTAAAGTCCCCGCAGTCCGGAGCAAATTAAAAAGGAACCTTCAACTTCCTTTTAGCATGTAGAGCTTTTCCCCAAGTTGAAACAAAATCTCGAAAAAGGTGCAAGAAACAGTTTCCCTGTTTGTATCCAGACAGTAACGCTCACATGTAACACTTTCAGTATTAAATACAGTTTCCGCAGTTTGACAGTTCTCTTATAGCCTGACAGTCCGAGTCTTTGGTTTCTTAATCCTTTATAATCCACAAAGGAGAGGAAAGTTCCAATCAAGATCCAACGAATTTAAAACAAGGTTATTTCTTGTAGTTTCTTAGAAACAAGTTCAGTTATTACACGATAATCCAAACTTTTTGTAATCCCTTTTAAAGCGCTTCCCGCTTGTCAGAGCCTTTGCTTTGATCTCTTAAGCAGGATCGGAAGACGGACTTCCTGTTTGCGTCTCCCGTTTTCAGCCGAATTTAATAGCTTTAGTCCCGAAAATTTTATAATCCCTACTCATGGGTATGTAGTTTGAAGTCTGATGTTTCAGGAAGAAAGGTCAGCGCTCATCAGCAGCAGCCGCGCGGCTTCGCTTCCGCAGAAAGAGCGATGAACTCACAGCACCGCTCCCCCTTCCACGTTCCGGAGCCCCTTACGGGGTTCCTTCTTTGTTTCTGGGGGGGCTTCTGGTGCCCGCCGAGTCCCACGGCCACGGGCTCGCTCTGCCCGTGGTTTTTCTTGATGGGTCACCGCTGTGCCACAGCGGACGACCCTTTTCTGCGGAGCCCCTCTTCAGAGCACGAAGAGGACCGCCATTGCTGTTTCGCGCCGCCTCCGGAAGCTGATTGGTGGAGACTTTAACATCTTCGACTAACACTCCATCCCTCCATTCGAGCACTCCATTGAAAGTTTTGCGGTGGGAGTTGGCCCTCCTTTCATGTGCCCAGAGCGGAATCCCATGATTGCTCTCACCTAGACCCCAGTACCCATCCATCTGATCCTCAGAATCCGACTCTGAAGATGACGTACCTGAGTCATCCTCTGTCTCTGACTGCTTGCTCCGTTTCCTCTTGGCCGACGCATGTTTCTTCTTGGCTTTCCTCTTACCCCCTTGCGCCTCACTGATTGGCGTGCTCCCACAGGCTACTGGCTGAGCGCTTGGAGGATCAGGCTGCTCCCCCTCCGAGCCGGAACAAGCACTGTCCTCTGTTGAGCTGTGCTGAGGTTGTTGTTCCTGAAAGACACTAGGGATGTCTACAGCCTGTGAGAGGGTGTTGCTGCTGGTTCCTTCTGTCTTTCTTTGGCACCAATTGGCCGACAATGCCCAGGAGAAAGGCCTCTGGTTTCTCAAGGAAGGTATATTTAAATACCTTTTTCATTTCGTTATATATCATTTCCCAGAAAGCCTTAATCCTTGGGCACATCCACCAAAGGTGAAAAAATGTACCTTCAGTTTCTTTACATTTCCAACATTTATTATCAGGCAAATGGTAAATTTTTGCAAGCTTGACTGGGGTCATGTACCACCTATAAATCATTTTAATAATATTTTCCTTTAAGGCATTACATGCCGTAAATTTCATACCGGTGGTCCACAACTGTTCCCAGTCAGCAAACATAATGTTATGACCAATGTCTTGTGCCCACTTTATCATGGCTGATTTCACTGTTTCATCTTGTGTATTCCATTTCAACAGCAAGTTATACATTCTTGACAAATTCTTAGTATTGGGTTCTAACAATTCTGTTTCTAATTTTGATTTTTCCACCTGGAAGCCAATTTTCCTGTCCAACTTGTAAACCTCCATTATTTGATAATAATGGAGCCAATCTCTCACTTTGTCTTTCAATTTTTCAAAACTCTGCAATTTCAATTTGTCTCCTTCTTGTTCCAGAATTTCCCAATATTTCGGCCATTTGGCCTCCATATTGAGCTTTTTCAAAGCTTTCGCTTCCATCGGTGATAGCCACCTTGGGGTTTTATTTTCCAATAAATCCTTATATCTTATCCAAACATTAAACAAAGCTTTCCTTACAATATGATTTTTAAATGCTTTATGTGCTTTGACCTTATCATACCATAAATATGCATGCCATCCAAATACGTTGTTAAGGACTTCCGGAGGCGGCGCGAAACGGCAATGGTGGTCCTCTTCGGTCTCTGAAGAGGGGCTCCACAGAAAAGGGTCGTTCGCTGCGGCACAGCGACAACCCACCAAGAAAAACCACGGGCAGAGTGAGCTCGTGGCCGTGGGACTCGGCGGGCACCTGGAGCGACCCCCAAAACGAAGAAGGAACCCCGTAAGGGGCTCTGGAAGCGCGGAGGGGAAGCGGTGCTGTGAGTCCATCGCTCTTTCTGCGGGAGGAAAACAGGAAGTCCGTCTCCCGGCAGTGCTTAAGATCAAAGGCAAAGAACTTAACAAGCTGGAAGCAGTTTAAAAGGATTACAAAATTTGGGACTATCGTGCACTAGTGGAATTGGTTTACAAAAGGGGTAAGATAAGCCTCTTTTTCTTTTTTACTATAGTGTATTGGATTTTAACTTTAATTGGGACTTTCCTCCCCTCTATGGATTACAAAAAGCTAAGACACCAAGCATCGGACTGACAGGGGGAAAAAAAAGGACTGTCGGTGCGGAAAATGTATTTTAAAATAGAAACTGTTACAATTGAGTGTTACTGGAAGATACAATAAAGGAACTGTAACTTGCATCTTTTAGGAGAGACTTTGTTGCAACTTTGGAAGTGCTCTGTAAGTTAGAAAAGCTTAAAGGAATATTAGCAAATTGTTTGGGACTGCAGGGACTTTAATGGTGGACAAATTTCTTTCCTTTTTTTCCTGAATTGCAACAACACTCCCCCTTGTGGAGCTTTGGATTTACAACTGCCTGGGAACAAACTTTATTTTGACTCTCTGTTGCTTTGTTATTTACATCTGGGAACTGTCTTTCCCATGGGACAATACAAAACTTCACCTTGACTCATAGACAGGTGTGGAATGAGTGGCCAACCGAAAACAAGAGCTGCAAAAACGAAAGCAAGGCAAGCCCAACTTCTGCAAACAACTTTGACTACTCAGACACGTAGATCATCGGTCCCAGCTGTTTTAGAAACACAAGAAAAGGAAGCTGAGCAGCCAGCACCAGAGGATATGGCTGAAGGAGGGTCTGATACCTTCTTAAAACAAATGCTAGAACAATTTGCAATCTTGAATAAGAAGGTAGATGACCAATCGGCAAAAATTGACCAAGCTACATCCTCTATTACCAAACTGTCTGACCAAGTTGCACAACATTCACAAGTAATTGGGAATCTCAAGGAAGCAACTGTGGAAAATCGGAAACTGGCTGAGGCAGCCAATTTAAAGGCAGACCAAGCAAATCAGAAGGTTGAGGCGATAAAAGGGGAGGTAAGGCCACTCCACAAGCATATTAGGGACCAGCAGGCCTACCTGTCTATGGTGGAATTGAGAAATCGGGAAAATAATTTGAGATTAAGATCTATCCCAGAGCTTGAGAAAGAAGATTTGATTGATTATTTGACAGTAGAATTTTCCAAGTTCTGGGGTATAGAAGTAGACAAGGATTTTAAAATAACAACTGCGTTTAGACTGGGAAGAGTTGCAAGGAGGGACAGGCCCAGAGACTGTCTGATCATTCTGAGATCCAAGCAGGAGAGAGACAAAATATTAGACCTCCATTTTAAGAAATCACTTGATATTCAAGGTAAAAGAGCGGAAATCTACAGAGATATACCAAAACAACTTTTGGACCTTAGAACTGCTCACACTGATTTAGCAAGACTACTGAGAGGCAACGCGATTCCTTACAGGTGGGAGTTTCCCCAAGGTTTATCTTTTAACTACAAAGGAAAGAAAGTTAAAATTAAAACAACAGAAGACAACCAGAAGTTCCTGCACGACCACGGAGAGGACCTGCAGAAGGGAGTAGCTGGTCCTTGGCCACCGCCACAATCTGGAATAGTACCAACTCCTACACCTCCGGGTCCGGACGAAAAGAAGGACACCCCATAAAGAGGAACAACAGATTGATTCAGGATGTCTCTGCAGCTGTACAGTTGGAATATTCATGGAGCAAACTCCCCGGAAAAAAGAAGAAGGATCTTCCATATTTTGAAAAAAGAACATTTGGATGTTATTTGCTTGCAGGAAACGCATGTGACTAGACTCCACAGGAAAGTGTTAATTAATAGAAGACTAGGCCAAGAATTTATTTCTTCAGACAGAGTTAAAAAGAGAGGCGTGGTGATCTATGCAAAGGAGAACCTGTCACCGAAATTTTTGTTTAAAGATGAGCAAGGAAGAATTTTGGCAATTGAAATACAAACTCAAGGAGAAAATTTTTTGATATTAGGAATTTATGCACCAAATGGGGGGAAATCGGAATTTTATAAGAAGCTGCATGAGACATTGCTGGACTATCTGGACTATTCCAACATCATTATGATGGGCGATATGAATGGGGTGGTCTCTACTCATATGGATAAGTCACAAAATCAAAATCTAACCAAAGACGGCAGACTACCAAAAACTTTTTTTGAACTAACCGACAATATGGATTTGATTGATATTTGGAGGACAAGGAACCCCTTAGGTAAAGAAGGAACATTCTTGTCATGGACAAGAATCGACCAAATTTGGACAACTAGAGGGCTGGCACCTAAGACTAGAAGAGTGGAAATCTGCCCAAAGACTTGCTCCGACCATAATGCTTTGAAAATGGAATTGAGACTTACTCCGGCTGGTTCCTTCAGATGGAAAATGAATGACAACCTACTAAGAGATCAAGAGATTGTAAAGAAGGCCCAAAAAACTTTAAAGGACTATTTTGAAATTAATTTGAACACCTCGGTGGAAAAGAGAACAATCTGGGACGCAAGTAAAGCTGTAATGAGAGGGTTTCTGATACAACAGAATACGATCAAGAAAACAATTTGGAACGGAAAAAAGGATAAGATACTAGAGAAGATAAGAGATGGAGAGAAAAAATTGAGACTAAAACCCAAATCAAAAGAGATCTTAAGAGAAATCAAATTCCATCAAGCACAATATGCGAAACTGATAAATCAAGAAGTGGAATGGAGAATTAAACAAATGAAACAAAGATCATTTGAATCGGCGAATAAATGTGGGAAACTGCTAGCATGGCAGTTGAAAAAGAGACAAAAATTGAACTTTGTTACTAATTTAGAGGTTGAAGGGAGAAATATGCAACTAGGCAAATCTCCAGGCCCAGATGGACTTACCTCCAAGTATTATAAGATATTAAAAGAATATTTGACACAACCACTAATGGAGGTTTGCAACCAGATTATGGAGGGAGGGAGGGCACCGGAAACGTGGAAAGAAGCTTTCATCACATTGATACCCAAAGTGGAAACTGAGAAGACTCAGCTTAAGAACTACCGTCCCATCTCACTCCTAAATGTGGATTACAAATTTTTTGCGGACATTCTAGCAAGCAGATTTAAAAAGGTATTAAATGAAGCAATTCATAAGGACCAGGCAGGCTTTCTCCCAGGCAGACATTTGTCGGACAATACCAGGAACATTATTGATATTCTGGAACTTTTGCAAACCAACATTAACACTAAAGCAGTGTTAATCTTTATTGATGCTGTCAGAGCTGCTTCCAGATCCTAGCTCACAGAGGATCACGCTAGCCAGCAATCACTTTGTAAAAGTCTTTATTGAGTTACAGTTTCCATTCTCCAGCTGCTGCGTGCAACTCTACGTCTTATGGGTTAGACCGGCGAAGCTCCGTCTGAGTCTCCGCCCCTTGTACACCAACTTAATATCCTAGCCTTACTCCACCTTTTCCGCCTGACTGTTCTTCTCTGGGTCCCTCTGCCCCCCTGGGTCTCTTCCTTCCTGGATTCTTCTGACGCCGACCCCCCGGACCCTCCTGCCTCCTTGCGCCGGGCTTTAGGACCTGGCTCCCTTTCCGGGCTGCTTACTGCGCCACCTTCCTGTGCATTTGAACTTGGCGCACGCGCCCAACCTTCCACTTTCCGTCTGACCGTTTCTTCGCTCCCCGATGGAGGTGTGGCCACTCCTGACTCGTGCCCTCCCTCCTGTTGTGAGCTGCCAGCGCTTGATACCTGACGCCCTTCCTCTCCCCTGCTCTCTGTTGGTGACGCTGGTCCCGATTTCCAACTGCTCCCCTCTGAGCCCCCTCTGGCCCTTTCCTCCTGGGGTGTCCCCCTAGGCTCCCCCCTTGCCCTGGCCACTGGTGCTCCTTTCTGTGAATCTTCTGATTCACTGGAAAGACTCGGAGATCTCGGGTCGTCGTCATCACTCATCCTTTCTTCTGCCTCCTCCCCCTTGCTCTCTGTTTCCTCCCTTGCCCTTGCCTCTGCTCCTGAACCCCTGACAGATGCGGAGAAGGCCTTTGACAACATTTCCTGGAAGTTTATGAAGAAAAATTTGGAAGGGATGGGAGTGGGACGGGGGTTTGAAAATGGTATAGAAGCAATTTACTCAGAACAAAAAGCTAAGTTGATAGTGAACAATGTGGTGACAGAAGAGTTCAAAATTGAAAAAGGAACACGACAGGGGTGCCCCCTATCCCCCCTATTATTTATCTCAGTCCTGGAGGTGCTTTTGAATATGATTAGGGAGGACCGGCTGGTGCAAGGGGTACGGGTCGGAGTGAAACAATATAAACTGAAAGCTTTTGCAGATGACCTGGTTTTAACACTACAGGAGCCAGAACCCAGTACAAAAAGAGTTTTAGAACTGATTCATGAGTTTGGTCGGGTGGCGGGATTTAAGTTGAACAAACAAAAAACTAAGGTTTTGGGGAAAAACTTGACACCTTTAGAAACAGAAGGGTTTCAGAAGGAAACAGAGCTAAATGTGGTTAAAAAAGTGAAATATCTGGGGGTCAACTTGTCCTCCAAAAACTTGAACTTATTTAAAGACAACTATGAAAAATGTTGGTCAGAAGTTAAAAAGGACTTGGAATCTTGGTCAAGACTGAAACTTTCCTTGTTGGGTCGAATAGCAGCTATAAAAATGAATGTGTTGCCAAAGATGTTGTTTTTGTTTCAAACCCTACAGATCGTGGACAGAGTGGAATGTTTTGGAAAGTGGCAGAGGGATATCTCAAAGTTTGTTTGGCAGGGCAAAAAGCCCCGAATAAAGTTTAAAATACTAACAGATGCAAAGGAAAGAGGGGGGTTTGCCCTGCCAGACTTAAGGTTATATTATGAAGCTGCAGCCTTCTGCTGGATGAAAGATTGGATGCTTTTAGAGAACACGGATGTCCTAGATCTGGAAGGGTTTAATAACTCGTTGGGATGGCACGCATATTTGTGGTACGACAAGGTAAAGACTCACAAAATGTTCAAAAACCATATTGTTAAAAAAGCAATATTTATGGTCTGGATAAAATATAAAGACTTATTAGAGAGTAAGACCCCAAGGTGGTTATCACCAGTGGAGGCTAAGGCCCGAAAAAAACCCAATATGGAGGCCGGCTGGCTGAAATATGGGGAAATAGTAGAAAAAATTGGAGATAATTGGAAGTTACAGAGCTATGAAAAACTAAAGAATAAGATGCAAGATTGGTTTCATTATGCTCAAATTCAGGAGGTTTTTAAGTTGGATAAGAAAACAGGATTCCAGGTGGAAAAATCAAAACTAGAGACAGAACTGTTAGAACCAAAGACTAAGGTACTTTCGAGAATGTATAACTTGCTGCTTAAATGGAACACTCAGGATGAGACAGTTAAATCAGCCATGATAAAATGGGCTCAAGACATTGGGTACAACATTATGTTTGAAGACTGGGAAAGGTTATGGACCACCGGTATGAAATTTACGGCATGTAATGCCTTGAAAGAAAACATTATGAAAATGATATACAGGTGGTACATGACCCCAGTCAAGCTTGCTAAGATATACCATTTGTCTGATAATAAATGCTGGAAATGTAAAGAGGCTGAAGGGACATTCTTTCACCTGTGGTGGACTTGTCCAAAAGTGAAGGCCTTCTGGGAAATGATCTACAATGAGTTAAAAAAAGGTGTTTAAGTACACCTTTCCTAAGAAACCAGAGGCCTTTCTCTTGGGCATTGTCGGCCAAAAGGTGTTAAAGAAGGATAGAACGTTTTTTATGTATGCAACTACAGCAGCAAGAATTCTCATCGCAAAATATTGGAAGACTCAAGATTTACCCACACTGGAAGAGTGGCAGACGCAACTGATGGATTATATGGAATTGGCTGAGATGACTGCCAGGATCTGAGATTTGGGAGAAGAAGCAATGGAGGAGGATTGGAAAAAATTCAAGGACTATTTACAAAAACTTTATAAGTTATACGAATCATAAGAATTCGCAGGATCTGGAAAGGTTAGCCCCAGCATCGAGATTGGGTGTTATATGAAACTAAGTTACATTAATGAAAGGACTAACGTTTAAATTATAACATTATATTGGTTTTTGGAGTAAATGGTCAATAAGTAATTTAAACTTAAATGTAACTATCTGAAAGTACAAAAGAATGCATGAAACAAGGTTATAATTTGCTGACATTTTTATTGTTAATAATGCACGGTGAGGGGGATGTGGGGAAGTCCGGTAGAAGATTGAAAAAAGCTTTGAAATGATGAATCTTTTTTCTTTTCTGTTTTTTCTGTTCTTGTTTCTTTGTATATCTGACTTGGTGTATCTATCTGGAAAAAATGTAATAAAAATATTTATTAAAAACAAACAAACAAATACATTGTTAAAACCTTCTAAATCTAAAACTTCATCTCCATCTTTACCGCATTATGGTCGGAGCACGTTTTTGGGCAGATTTCCACTTTCTTTATCTTTGGTGCCATCCCACTAGTAACCCATATTTGGTCAATTCTAGTCCATGTCATCTTGGCGTCAGAGAAGAAGGTTCCCTCTCTCTCGAGAGGGTTCTTTGTTCTCCAGATATCAATCAAGTCCATGTTTTCAGTCATTTCAAAAAAAGTCTTTGGTAGTCTTCCATCTTTAGAAACTTCCTGTCTTTGTGCTTTATCCATATAGCCCTTTCCGAGCCTGCAGAGGAGAGGGTGTTGCGGGCAGGACACTCCCACATTCGCGGGGGCTTCCCTTGCCCCCGCGAGAGTTGGGGAATCCCTGGGCGTGCCTGCAACCCAGCCCGCCAATTGGCAGGCGGGGAAGGCGCGGCCTAGGCTACTTAAGGCCAGCACACCTAGGGAACGCCCTCTTTCCCCCTTCGCCCAGCAGCTGAGCGGTTTTCCAGCAGCTGAGTGGTTTTCTTTCAGCGAGGATTTTTTATAATTTTTTGGCGAGCGATTTTATTCTAGCGTAACGGATTACAGCAGCCCGAGGAAGACCTGCGTTCCTGTACGCTCCCCCTTTTGCCAACCGCCCGTGCATTTTGGTATAGGAATCACCGTGCTGCAGTGCGGTGCCGGCGGCCAGGGCAGGGAAGCACGGGGGTCGTGAGAGGAGCTTACCCGTGTGGCAGCAGCAGATTCGGCGCGGGGACAACGTCCATTCGGAAGGACATTGGGGCAGAAGCAAGGATCTTCAGAGGTCTGGGATCGGGCGCCGCCAAGAAAAAGGATAACGTGTGCGCTCTTTAGCAGTCCTCTCTGTGCCTGTGCTTGTTGCTTTCTGTTACTGGGAGCTTCCTTATCCCTTCCCCCGCCAGCCTTTCCTGCACGGTCCTGCCGGCGTCGGTTTATTCCAGCCGTAATTCAGAGGCAATAGTCTGCAGCGCGTTGCGGGAGGGGGGTCTTCTATTCATTACCGGGCGTCTATTCATTGTCGGTTGCTAGAGAAGCCACCGGGCGTCACTGTTGCGACGCCACGTGGGGAAGGCAGGGAGGCCATTTTGAGTAAGGGCAGAGTAGTGACCTCGTTGCTTCTCCCGGTCGCCATCTTGGGAAGCCACGTGTGAGGCACGGGGGCGGCCATTTTGTTTAAGGGATAGGGGGCCTGGCATTTGGAAGGAAATAATAATAATAATAATAATAATAATAATAATAATAATAATAATAATAATAATAATAATAATATCCTAGCCTTGGAATTGATTTAGTCACATTTATCTCTTGTGGTTCGTGGCTGCGCTGCACTCGGGCCACTTGGGCAGCGCGCTTCTAGCCACCAGCAGGGAAGCCCCTGCCAGCGCGGTTTGCCGTGATTGAGCGGACTCACATTCAGGCTTGCCTAATTGCTAATCAGTATTAATCTCTGATAAAACAGCAGAAGTACATTGCAGCGACATTGGCAGCTTGTTTAATTTTCCACGTTGTTTAACGTTCCACGTTGGGTGGAACTAGGTTCCCATCTCCTGCATAAGGCTTAGGAAAACTCCTGGCGAACACTGCCATCTAGTGACAGGAGGTATAGCACAGCATATCTGTATTTTAGATCCCTTATTTAATTTTATATTTTTGGATCCCTTATTTCTGCAACAGAAGGTGACTGTGGGCAGTCTGATTGCTTAATTCCCATTTGCATTGTATATAATATATATAATAAATAATTGTCAGGAATTAAAATAGTTATAATAATAAATAAACGAATAATTAAATAAATTTATTTTCAAGCGAATTGAGGAGCAAATAGATAAGCAAAGAAGAAATAAATAAATAGATAAGGGGATAACTATACATTTAAATTTATATTTAAAATAAAATATTATTAATAATAATAGTAAAAAAAACTTAAGATAAAATAAAGAAAATAAAATACAGAAAATAGAATAAAATTAAATAAATAAATAAATAAATAAATAAATAAATAAATAAATAAATAAATTTTTTTGGAATAAGTAGCGGTTTAAAAAGAAACCATACACTGTCAGGGTAGCCCATACCGATCGGTACTTTGGACGGTGGGTTTTGCCTGTGATTCAAGAATGGCTTCAGGTGGTGACCAGCAGCCATCCACCTCTGGCACCCAGCCTGCATCCAATATTTCTGGAGGCGCACAGTTACCGGCCATGCCATGTGACCCTCAGGCTTTTGCCCATTTTTTTATGGCTTTCGAAACCTTTTACAAACAATGCAGGTCTAGAGGAGCGCTGGCGCTCCCAGCTCCCGAGCCATCACAAGATATGATACCTGACACTCCCCCGAATAACCAGGGACAGCAGGGTGCCGAGGCAGGCTTGGGGGGCAGCGCATATCCCAGGCCTTCAGTAGCAAGCCGCCCTATTACTCGTGCCCAATCAGCCATTCTTTATGTATGCTACAACAGCAGCAAGAATACTCATCACAAAGTATTGGAAGACACAAGATCTACCCACCTTGGAAGAATGGCAGATGAAGGTGATTGACTACATGGGATTGGCAGAAATGACTGGCAGAATCCGAGACCAGGGAAAAGAGATGGCAGAAGAAGACTGGAAGAAATTTAAGAATTATCTTGAGAAACATTGTAAAATCAATGTGTGTTAGAATGAGGTGGCTTTAAAAATTAATTGGAGTACAGTTGTAAAGATTAAGTTAAAAGAAAATAAAGGTTGACAATTAGATAAAATTAAAGGAGAGGATTTGCTGAACTAAATATCTGAAATGGGGATGCAGAAAGGGGAGGTATGAGGAGGTCGCTGAAATAAGTTTTAAGAAAATAAGGTTTTGAAATTATACTTGTTCTTTTTTGTTTGTGTTTGTGTGTATTGTTTTGTCTGACATAATTTGTAAAATTTCAATATTTTTTTTTTAAAAAAAAAACACCAAATGGCCTCCTCCCTCCTTGATGGACTTGCAGCACTTGCCACCTTGGGAACTCCCTGCTACTTGAGATGAAGAAATCGCCTTGCCTCTGGAGATCTGGAAGTCTCCTCCTTTGGAACTCCCTTCCACTTGATTCTCAGGTGGAACGCCCCCCTTCTCCTCCAGAGTCACCCCCGCAACAGTGGCCATAGTTATTCTTGGTTTCTTCCCTCCCAGGCAATGTTCCAAGCAGTAGGCCGACCCAAAGGTGAGGAATCGTTGATGCCATGACACCACTGGGTCATGCAGTGCCAACGAGCTCATTCCCAATATAACTGGGGGTCCCACCAGTGTGGTCACATGAAAGGCAATTGTTTCCACGTGCCTGGACACCCTCAGCCTCATCGGGGGTGTCTGGTGCATTACTCCCCCCTCCAGTAGCTCTCTCCCATCAATTGTGGTCACTTGCAAAGGGAAGTCTAGTGGCAACAGGTGTAGCTGGTGGGCTAGAGCGAAGTCTCTGCTTAAAAAGTCGCAAGAAGACCCAGAGTCCAACAAGGCTTGGATTTCTATGGGGTGCCCATTAGGAAGCTCCAGCACCACTTCAACAGCTATGCCCGCCTTGGGAGGCTCTGGCAGGGGGCCTTCTACTGGTCGCCTGCCTGGCTGCTGCCCCTGTTGGTCTGCAGCCAGGCTCCTTCGTTTCCCTGCACCTGAACTTTCTTTCCCTCCTCCTGTTTGCCTGCTGCCCCCATCATGCCTTGCCAGGCTTTCTTCTGGGGACAGGCCTTCGCGAAATGACCTGGATGCTGACAGATGAAACACTTTTGGGCTGCTTTCCAGTCCCTCACCTCTTTCTTCTTGAGCTCAACGGCGTTTGAAAACTCTCTCTCGCGGGCTCCATCAATTTCCATTGGCTCGGCTGGCGGCAGACTGTGGGAAGTTCCTGTTGGCATCTCAGGAATGCGGTTGCCCTGGAAATGCTTGCCTCTGGCTTCCTGCTTTTCCTGAGCCCGCGCCTCCTGCCGCACCCCAATGGCTAACGCCGTCTTAGTTAACTCATCCATGGACTGCGGGCGGGGGGCTCTGGATAATTCATCCTTTACCTCTGGATTCAAACCTGCCTCAAAAAGAGCTTGCAGGGGTTCAGAGTCTAAGTCCCAGCCCAGCTTGTGCACTAGCATCACAAAACGCGACTAGTAGCTCCTGATGGTCAGAGACCCCTGTTTGAAACTCAGCAGCTCCCTTCGGGTTACACTCCCCTCCACCTCGCTGGAGAACATAGCGTCCATCGCCTGATAAAAAAAGTTCAGGTCTTTCAAGGCATTGTTCCTGGCTGCTATGAGCGGTCTAATCCATTCTCGAGCCCCCCCTCTAGGTGTCCGATTACGAAAACAACTTTCTCTCGGTTGCTAGCAACCCCCCCTTCTTGCAATTCTAATGCGTATTGGATCTTTGTTCTAAACGCATTGTAATCTTGGGGCTTCCCTCCAAACTTGCTCACTAGCCCTGGGACCTTTCTTCCGATCGGGGTGGTTCTGACCTGACCATCCTGTGCTCGCCTCTCCTCCAGCCAGGCTGACAGCGTAGCAACGTGCGCCTCGAGGTCTCGGTTCCATTCCATAAACCCTCGCACCATTGTTTCCTGCTTCGTTTCCGCGGCTGCTCCGGTCGGGCTCATCGTGCTGCCTTCAAGCGGCTACCCTCGAGCAACGTCAGGGACTCTCAGATTGCTGTTAGAGGTATTGGGTGGTTGCTCGAGAGCAATCAGGCAATATGCCTCAATAGTCTGTTCTAAAGCTTTCTTATTGGTGGTAAAAAACTTTAGAATGCAGAGCGGATCTGCCTGTCTACGGGAGATCGATGGACGTCCGGCAGCCGGCTTGGGGCCATGATGGACTATATCTCCCTGGCAGTTTCCCAACAACAAGGTTTCGGGCCCAGATTCACAGCACCTACAGGAGAGTAAATGCTGCAACAGACTGCGTATAAGAGGTACGGG
Organism: Podarcis vaucheri; assembly: GCF_965113315.1. Taxonomy (NCBI): domain Eukaryota; kingdom Metazoa; phylum Chordata; class Lepidosauria; order Squamata; family Lacertidae; genus Podarcis; species Podarcis vaucheri. The sequence continues at coordinate 29,691,004 of NC_138757.1, forward strand.
GGGAAAGCGAAAGAAAGAAGGGAGGCTTTTCTGTTTACCTCGGCAAGGAGCCTTTGGAACTCCGGCAGATTAATGGCCCTGGGAGCCGAGCCAGAGAATTCGTGATTAATGGGCTGCCAAGATAAGGAGTCTTTGAAGGCATAAAAGACTCACGGCTAAAGTAAAAAGCTGGAAATGGAGTTTTTCCAAGCTTCTGAGGCAAATGCTGACTGTCCTAAGTTAAATGCGAAAAATTATGAAACCTGGGCAAAATGGTGTGAAAGTTTGCTGCGTCAGTTTAGGGTGTGGCATGCCGTATCTGAGCCCCCCCCCCCAGTTCCTCTGACAGAGAGATGGAAAGCCGATGATTCGAAGGCGATAGACGTAATAGTCTTATCCGTATCTCTTGAGGAAATTAAGACGCTAGCTGGCAACACCACTGCACGTGGAATGTGGAATGCTTTGATGAAAGCTCATCAGCCACCCATCCCAGCCCAGAGTTTGACTGCATCGGAGGTCCTGGCTGTTTCCCAGAATGCGAGTGAATGCAGGGATGCTGAGGGCACCGGTTGCAAGCTGCAGGGGGAGCTGACCGTCACGTCATCCCAGGCAGCATTCCAGCCTCCAGGGGGAGCCAAGGAGTCGGCAGCTGAGAGCTCTGTTTCTCATGGGAACCAAGGTCATCGCCTTTGCAGAGGCTGGAAAGGCAAAGGAAAACACAGGCAGGCGTCTGCAGATGGCCAGGAGCAGAGGGAGGGTGAAGAGCCCGTGCCAGGGAAAAACAAAGCGTTGTTTGCTGGCACAGCTTCACCAAAGGCTAAAGGCACGTCTGCTGACCAGAAGCAGGGGGGCAAGCTGCAAAAGCCCACGCCAGTGGAAAACAAGGCTATGTTTGCTGGCACAGCTTCACCAAAGGCTAAAGGCACGTCTGCTGGCCAGGAGCAGCAGGGGGGCAAGCTGCAAAAGCCCACACCGCTGGAAAACAAGGGTTTGCTTGCTGAAAAGACTGCTCCAACAGCCAAAGGCAGGTTTATTGTTGATTCAGGTGCGACCCGCCACGTCACGAAGGATTGGCACCTGTTTATCTCCTTCACACCTCAAGAAGGTGAGATCCACCTGGCTGATGGAAGGACGTTGCAAATTGCAGGAGAAGGGACTGTGAAACTTGCAAGTCTGCACACTACCATCAGTAATGTACTTTATGTTCCAGGCTCTGCAAGCAATTTGCTGAGCGTTCCACAGCTTACTGGGCGTGGTTTTCAGATTTCCTTCAAGAGGAGCGTCTGTGTCATCAGTAAAGGCAAAGAGGACTATTTGCATGCAAAGTTTATGGATGGTTTGTTCCATATAACTTATGATGACACTGCTGTTGTATCTAATGCTGATTCTTGTTGTGTTGCACAAACTAACAAAGTTCTTCATGCAGGTTGCGTTCACGATGCGCATCGAAGGTTTGGTCACCTCTCTTGGAAGGCATTGGCCAAGATGCCAGAGGTGGTTGAGGGTTTGAACATCAAACCCTGTAAATTTCACATGAAATGTGTATCTTGTGCAGAGAACAAGGTGAAGGTTGCTCCAAAAGGCAAGGAGTCTAGCAGGCAGGCTTCCAAACCCTACCAGCTAGTGCATGCGGACCTGGTTGGGCCACTTGCGCCCTCTTTAGGTGGAGCAAGGTACTTCATGGTTCTGATTGATTCTTTTTCCAGGTTCATTCATGTGTTTTTGCTCGAACAGAAATCGCAAGCGTTTCCGAAGTTTAAGGCATTCTGTGCTTGGTTGGAGAATGTGCACGGTAAACGTATTGCCTCTTTGTTTACTGATCGGGGCGGAGAGTTCACTTCTCAGCAGTTTGAAGCTTTCCTGACTGAGAAGGGAATCCAGCATGACATGTCAACGCCCAGATCGCCATGGATGAATGGGCTTGCGGAGAGAGCAAACCAAACGTTGCTGCAAGGAATAAAAACCTTGTTGCATGATGCCAATCTCCCTGATAAGTTTTGGGGGGAAGCTCTGGGGAATTTGGTTTATTCTTTTAATCGCAGATTGTCATCACCTATTGGTTGTACCCCCTATGAGAAGATGTTTGGCAAGAAACCCAACACCAAACACATGAAAATCTTTCGTTCTGACATGTGGGTACACTCCCCACAAACCAACAAGCTTGGGAAGCGTGGGGCACATGGTTTGTTCATGGGGTACGAAAAAGGTGCATACAGGGTATGGATGACTAACTCTAAGTCCATTAAGTTCACAAGGAGTGTTGAGTACAATCCTAAGTGAGGGGAAAATGTGGGAATTTTCCAGAGTTACCCAGAGGAGGATGAAGGTGATGTCAAGCAAGCAGCTAAAGCTGAGGAAGCTGCTGAAGATGATGATGATGATGATGATGATCAGAGTTCGGATTCCAGTTCAGTGGGCGGCGCTGCTGCTGGTGTCAGTGACAGTGATGACACAGCAGAATACAAGAGCGCAAAGGCCTCAGTCAGAGCATCTGATGCGTCTGACAATGAACTGGAAGAACCACTGTTCACCATTGGTCATTTTTCTCCTAAGAAAGAGGAGATGAGTCCAGAAGACTTGCGTCTAGTACGTAGGTCTGAAAGGGCGACCAAAGGCAGACCTCCAAAGAGATTTGCTGATGAGTTTGCTAAGACAGCAACTGCTGTTCTTAGTAGCTCAGAGAAGGTATGGGAACCTTCAAGCTTCAAAGAGGTTCAGGAGTTAACCTCTAAAGATGCTAAGCCTTGGCTTAATGCAATGAAGGCTGAAGTTGATTCCTTGAACAGGAACCAAACTTGGGAACTGGTACCGGTAGTCCCAGGAATGAGACTGGTTGGCAGCAAATGGGTCTTCAAGGCCAAGACAGACCAGAATGGCAAGGTAGTCAGACACAAAGCCAGATTGGTTGCCAGAGGTTTTTCACAGGTACCAGGACAGGATTACCACGAGACCTACTCTCCCACAGTCAAATATGAGAGCATTCGGCTGATGCTCAAGATTGCTGCGGAGGAGAAACTGCATGTTACCCATCATGACATTAATACAGCTTTTTTGTACGGGATTTTGAACGAGGAGCTGTCCATGCTTCCACCTGATGGGATGGAGATACAGAAGGGAATGGTCTGTAAACTGCGGAAATCCTTATATGGTCTCAAGCAGAGTGCCAGGTGTTGGAACACAAAACTCACTGAGACATTGCTTTCTCTAGGTTTTCACCAGGGCAAAGCTGATCCATGTGTGTTTGTCAAGGAGGAGGGGCAAAACAAACTGTATTGTTTATGTTTTGTTGATGATCTTCTGATGTTTTGGAAGAATCAGGCTTTTTACCAAAGCACCCTAGCTCAACTGAAGGAGCACTTTGACATGAAGGATCTTGGTGAGGTATCCAACTATCTTTCTCTGCAAGTGGAGAAGGACCAAGCAGGTAATTTTCTGGTACACCAAACACAGAAAATTGCTGATGTATTAACCAGGTTGAATTTGGTTGATGCAAACCCAGCAGACACACCGATGGTGACAGGTTACCAGGTAGATAGTACTGCTGAAGCGTTTTCTGACACAACGCTATACAGATGCATTCTAGGCAAGCTGAATTTCATTGCCAGATGTTCAAGACCTGACATAGCTGTAAGCTGTAATCTGCTTAGCAGACATGCCAACAATCCTACGGTTCAGGATTGGAAAGCTCTGAAGCGCATAGCCCGCTATTTGAAAGGGACTATGCACTACAGGCTGAGGTTCACCAGTCAGAAGACTGGAAGTCTTGAAATCTTTGCTGATGCAAGTTTTGGAAGTGACACCACGGATGGTACAAGCACTTCTGGTGTGTGCTACATGTACAACCACTGCCTGTTTGACTGGTTGTGCAAGAAGCAGACAACAGTGAGCCTAAGTTCCTGTGAAGCAGAACTCAATGCTCTGTCATTTTCACTCATGGATTGTGAATGGTTGATGCAACTGTTTAAGGACATCGGGGTTTCTGTGAAATGTCCTATACAAGTGTATCAAGACAATAGATCTTGTTTGGCTTTGCTGAACTCAGAGAGTTGCAAGCAAAGGACCAAGTACTTGCAGATTAAGCTACATCGTGCAAGAGAGTGTGTTCAAAAAGGACTGATTCGGGTGTCCTACATGGCAGGAAATGAAATTCCTGCTGATCTGTTGTCTAAGGTTGTTAACAAAGAACAACTTAAGGTTTACACACAAAGGTTGCAATTGGGTTGAACCACAGGTACTACAGGTTACACGGAAAGGGGGAGGATGTTGGGATATTTCTGTTCCACCTTAAAAGGGAGCAGGCTTGTGAGTCACAGAGTCTGCGCATGTTCTGTTCACAGGATGTTTATGTTCTGATGTTCCTTTCGTTTTTTCCAGTCGGTCAGAGACTCAGAACAGAACGGTCATGTTTTCCTTTGTTCTGTTCAACGATAAATAAAGTCTGTAAATTATGCTCTTCTGCGGTGCAGCTTCTACCTGTGTTTCTGCTGATAAACAGTGTGCACAAGCCTGGAATGTGGCAATCCGTTTCTGAGGCTTCGTGTCGCTAACTGCTGGATCTGCCAGTCTACGGGAGATCGATGGACGTCCGGCAGCCGGCTTGGGGCCATGATGGACTATATCTCCCTGGCAGTTTCCCAACAACGACAAGGCTGCCCAATTTCCCCATTACTTTTTATTTCGGTCCTGGAGGTTCTGCTAAATATGATTAGAAGGGACCATTTGATTAAAGGTATAATGGTCGGAGCTAAACAATACAAATTGAAAGCCTTTGCAGATGACTTAGTATTGACATTACAGGAGCCAGAATCTAGTACTAAAAGAGTATTAGAACTGATTCAAGAGTTTGATCATGTGGCAGGATTTAAGTTGAATAAGCTAAAAACTAAAGTCCTTGAGAAAAATTTAACAATGACTGAGAAAGAGATATTTCAGAATGAGACAGGTTTAACAGTGGTTAAGAAGGTGAAATACTTGGGGATTAATATGACAGCTAAAAATGGGAACTTATTTAAAGACAATTATGAAAAATGTTGGTCGGAGGTTAAAAAGGATTTAGAAATATGGTCAAATCTGAAGCTTTCCTTGTTGGGTCGAATTGCTGTTATAAAGATGAATGTATTGCCAAGAATGTTGTTTCTGTTCCAATCATTACAAATTTTAGACAAGATGGACTGTTTCAAGAAGTGGCAGAGAGACATTTCTAGATTCGTCTGGCAGGGCAAGAAGCCCAGAATAAAATTTAAAATACTAACCGATGTAAAAGAAAGAGGGGGGTTTGCCCTGCCAGACCTTAAACTCTATTATGAATCAGCAGCTTTCTGCTGGTTGAAAGACTGGCTGCTTCTTGAGAACACAGCATTTTGGATTTAGAAGGTTTTAATAATGTTTTTGGGTGGCATGCATACTTGTGGTACGACAAGGTTAAAGCACATAAAGCATTTAAAAACCATATTGTCAGGAAAGCATTGTTTAATGTCTGGACAAGATATAAAGACTTACTTGAAAACAAAACCCCAAGGTGGTTGTCACCGATGGAGGCGAAGGCTCAGAAAAAGCTCAATATGGAGGCCAAGTGGCCGAAATATTGGGAAATTTTGGAGCAGGAAGGAGATAATCTGAAATTGCAGAGTTTTGAGAAACTAAAAGATAAAGTGCGAGACTGGCTTCACTATTACCAGATAAGAGAGACCCTTAATCTAGATAAAAAAATTGGCTTCCAGGTGGAAAAATCAAAGTTGGAAACAGAACTGTTAGATCCTAAAACAAAGATACTTTCAAGAATGTATAACTTGCTGTTAAAATGGAACACTCAGGACGAGACGGTTAAATCTGCTATGATTAAATGGGCACAAGATGTTGGACATAACATTATGTTTGCTGACTGGGAACAGTTGTGGACCACAGGTATAAAATTTACGGCATGTAATGCCCTAAGAGAGAATATTATGAAAATGATTTATAGGTGGTGCATGACCCCAGTCAAGCTTGCAAAAATCTATCATTTGCCCGATAATAAATGTTGGAAATGTAAAGAAACTGAAGGCACATTCTTTCACCTTTGGTGGACGTGCCCAAAGATTAAGGCTTTCTGGGAGATGATCTATAATGAAATGAAAAAGGTATTTAAATATACCTTCCTGAAGAAACCAGAGGCCTTCCTCTTGGGCACCAAGGGCACCCCCCGCCTGGTGACACATGATGCCCGCACCATCCGCTATCCGGACCCCCTGGTCAAGGTCAATGACACCGTCCAGGTCGACCTGCAGACGGGCAAGATCACCGACTTCATCAAGTTCGACACAGGTGACGGTTCCTCAGAGCGCGTCGAAAGCACCAGAATCCCCAGTTGGGGGAAAACAGGGAGACTGTCTCTGGCATATATATATATATATATATATTTGCTTTCGTAGATTTTCACGGGTACAGGAATGCAGGTTTTGGTGTCTTCGGGTGTCTTCCCGTGTAAGAGTCGGGGTGTCTGTGCGACGTTTCGACGAGGTCTCACTCGTCATCTTCAGGCTGGTGCTTTCGGCTTCTTGTTACTGGAACAGAGCAGAATCTGGTGTTTGAGTTCCTATAAATACTGTTGAGGGGTGTGGTGTATAGCCTCCAACGTTCTGGGCAGAGAGGAAGTTCCTAGATTAGTGTGCCTTTTCTTCTTTTGTTCCTTAATTACTTGAGGGATATCTTGAGTGATTTCATGAGTGATATTCTGAATACCACTGGGTGGGTCATTAAGTGTAGATTAGTTGCTAAAGCTTTTGTGTCTTGACCTCTTGAGCTTGTGAAGAGTTTTTCTGAGAAGATGGCTGTGCTGCATTTAGTTGTGCTCTGGCTTGGCTTCGTGTATAGGGGCGAGCTGTGGTTTTGTGCCTTGTGCCAGCCAGATCTGTGTAGGGATTGCAGGGGGGTGCAGCATCCGGAGGTGCCACTATAGTTTGGTTGCTGGATGGAGTCTGTAATATGTCTGTGGAGAGGGTCTGGGTTTGGGTCTGGTGTGGTTGACTGGTGACGGCGTTCTGTGTGCCTCTGGTTCTGGTGTCGGTTTTTGTGGGGAGGGCTAATTTCCAGATGTCTGGCAGGCGGGACGTGTCGTCACGCTTGTTCATGTTGTGAGGGTGTTTCTCTATCTCGACGGCTTCCATGATTATTCTCTTGTGGTGATGTTCCATGTTAAAGAGCAATTTGGAATCTGCAAAATTAATTTCGTGTCCTGTTTCTTTCATGTGTTGGAAAAGAGAGGAAGTTTTTTCTTCTTTTTTGACGGCATTCTTGTGTTCTGCGATACGTGCATTTATTCGTCTGTTTGTTTGTCCAATGTACGTGGCTGGGCAGACTTTGCAGGGTATTTCATAGACCCCTTGGTTTTCCAGCTGGATTTTGTCTTTTGGGTTTCTGAGGATATTGGCTATTTTTTGGTTGGTGCAGAAGGCTGTTTTGATATTGTGTTTATGGAGGATTTTGCTGATTTTGTCTGTAGTGCCCTTGATATAAGGAAGGAGGGCCATGCCATTGTTTTCTTCTGTGTCTTGGTTTTTGGGGGGTGTTTCTTTTTGGATTAGCTTCGTAACCCTGTTTTTCTGGTATCCATTGGCGATTAACACATTTGAGAGATTCTGTAACTCAGTTGTCAAGTGGTCTTTGTCAGCCAGGCGTTTGGTTCTGGAGATGAGAGTCTTGGCTACGGAGTTTATTTGTGCAGGGTGGTGGTGTGATTGTGCATGTAAGTAGCGGTTGGTGTGTGTTTTTTTCCGGTAGATAGTGTGTCCTAGGGAGCCATCAGGTTTTTTGTAGATTAGGACGTCAAGAAAGGGGAGTTGGTTGTTGTCTTCTATTTCCATAGTGAATTGTATTTTGGGGTGTAGGCTGTTGAGATGTGTGAGGAAGCTATCTAGTTTTTCTTTCCCGTGTGGCCAAATTACAAAGGTGTTGTCAACATATCTGAGCCAAAGTTTGGGTTTGTGTTCTGACTTGTCTAAAGCATTGGTTTCAAAGTGTTCCATGTACAGATTTGCGATGACCGGTGAGAGGGGTGATCCCATGGGTGCTCCTTCTATCTGTTTGTATCTTTGTCCATTGTGGATGAAGTACGTGTTGGTTAGGCAGTGGTTGGTCAGGTCCAGGATGTATTTGGGGGGGTTGTATTTGTTTTGAATGGCTGTCAAGGCTTCATTAATGGGCACTTGAGTGAAGAGAGATACAACATCGAAGCTCACAAGTAGGTCATCGGGATGTAGGTATTGTTTCTTTATTGTTTCTATGAACTGGAAGGAGTTAGTAACGTGTGAAGCGATGGATTCTGCATAGGGCTGAAGTTGCTCACCTCTACAAAATCTCGCTAAATTTCTCGCTAAGCAACTTCAGCCCTATGCAGAATCCATCGCTTCACACGTTACTAACTCCTTCCAGTTCATAGAAACAATAAAGAAACAATACCTACATCCCGATGACCTACTTGTGAGCTTCGATGTTGTATCTCTCTTCACTCAAGTGCCCATTAATGAAGCCTTGACAGCCATTCAAAACAAATACAACCCCCCCAAATACATCCTGGACCTGACCAACCACTGCCTAACCAACACGTACTTCATCCACAATGGACAAAGATACAAACAGATAGAAGGAGCACCCATGGGATCACCCCTCTCACCGGTCATCGCAAATCTGTACATGGAACACTTTGAAACCAATGCTTTAGACAAGTCAGAACACAAACCCAAACTTTGGCTCAGATATGTTGACGACACCTTTGTAATTTGGCCACACGGGAAAGAAAAACTAGATAGCTTCCTCACACATCTCAACAGCCTACACCCCAAAATACAATTCACTATGGAAATAGAAGACAACAACCAACTCCCCTTTCTTGACATCCTAATCTACAAAAAACCTGATGGCTCCCTAGGACACACTATCTACCGGGAAAAAACACACACCAACCGCTACTTACATGCACAATCACACCACCACCCTGCACAAATAAACTCCGTAGCCAAGACTCTCATCTCCAGAACCAAACGCCTGGCTGACAAAGACCACTTGACAACTGAGTTACAGAATCTCTCAAATGTGTTAATCGCCAATGGATACCAGAAAAACAGGGTTACGAAGCTAATCCAAAAAGAAACACCCCCCAAAAACCAAGACACAGAAGAAAACAATGGCATGGCCCTCCTTCCTTATATCAAGGGCACTACAGACAAAATCAGCAAAATCCTCCATAAACACAATATCAAAACAGCCTTCTGCACCAACCAAAAAATAGCCAATATCCTCAGAAACCCAAAAGACAAAATCCAGCTGGAAAACCAAGGGGTCTATGAAATACCCTGCAAAGTCTGCCCAGCCACGTACATTGGACAAACAAACAGACGAATAAATGCACGTATCGCAGAACACAAGAATGCCGTCAAAAAAGAAGAAAAAACTTCCTCTCTTTTCCAACACATGAAAGAAACAGGACACGAAATTAATTTTGCAGATTCCAAATTGCTCTTTAACATGGAACATCACCACAAGAGAATAATCATGGAAGCCATCGAGATAGAGAAACACCCTCACAACATGAACAAGCGTGACGACACGTCCCGCCTGCCAGACATCTGGAAATTAGCCCTCCCCACAAAAACCGACACCAGAACCAGAGGCACACAGAACGCCGTCACCAATCAACCACACCAGACCCAAACCCAGACCCTCTCCACAGACATATTACAGACTCCATCCAGCAACCAAACTATAGTGGCACCTCCGGATGCTGCACCCCCCTGCAATCCCTACACAGATCTGGCTGGCACAAGGCACAAAACCACAGCTCGCCCCTATACACGAAGCCAAGCCAGAGCACAACTAAATGCAGCACAGCCATCTTCTCAGAAAAACTCTTCACAAGCTCAAGAGGTCAAGACACGAGAGCTTTAGCAACTAATCTACACTTAATGACCCACCCAGTGGTATTCAGAATATCACTCATGAAATCACTCAAGATATCCCTCAAGTAATTAAGGAACAAAAGAAGAAAAGGCACACTAATCTAGGAACTTCCTCTCTGCCCAGAACGTTGGAGGCTATACACCACACCCCTCAACAGTATTTATAGGAACTCAAACACCAGACTCTGCTCTGTTCCAGTAACAAGAAGCCGAAAGCACCAGCCTGAAGATGACGAGTGAGACCTCGTCGAAACGTCGCACAGACACCCCGACTCTTACACGGGAAGACACCCGAAGACACCAAAACCTGCATAGATATATAGATATATAGATATATAGATATATAGATATATAGATATATAGATATATAGATATATAGATATATAGATATATAGATATATAGATATATAGATATATAGATATATAGATATATAGATATATAGATATATTATGTTGCTGCTGGGATTGGAGCTCCAGCAGCCAGTCTGTCACTGCGGGAACGGCAGACGCCGGCAGCATGCTTGGGAACAAATGTGTGTGGTACCCATAGTGGGCCTGGAACGGGGTCTGTTGGGTGGAAACGTTCACTGCATTGTTGTAGGCGATCTCTGCCAACACCAGATGGTCGACCCAGTTGTCCTGGTGGAAACTGCAGTAGCACCGGAGGTACTGCTCTAACACCGCGTTCGCCCATTCGGTCTGTCCGTCGGTCTGCGGATGGTAGGCCGACGATAGACAGACCTCCGTCCCGAGAGCCTGATGTAGGCCGTGCCAGAAGCGGGAGGTGAACTGAGCGCCACAATCAGAAATCAAGCATTCCAGTAGGTCATGCAGGCAGAAAAAGTGCTGCAGGTACAGTCGCGCCGTCTCCTTGGCTGAGGGTACAGACGGGCATGGAGCGCAGTGCACCATCTTAGTGAAATGATCCACAAATACCAGGAGGCAGGTGTTGGAATATTCCGTTTCACCTTAAGAACAGATGTGTGGATTGTTGCATGTCACATGTCTGTTTACAGTCCAGCACAGCTTGCTGAGAACTTCCGTTTGTGTATTGCTTTTGCTTTAGCTGTCTTGCTTTGGACACGATGGAGAGCAGACATGTTTCCTTTTGTCCTGATGTATGTTGAATAAACTGCTTGTAAATATGCTCACACAGCCTCTCCTGCCACTTCTGTTTGCGTGTTTACTCTGCTGAGTAGCGTGCCCCAGCTTCTGAAGCTTGGGTCGCAGATTCATGCTGATCCAAGGACTGGAGATTGCCTGGCACACCGGCCAGTGGGCTGGAGCCAGCTGGTGGCCTGCCAATTGCCCCAGTTTCCTTGGTTGCATGCCAGAAACATGGTTATGTGCCCAGATCCAGAGCACTTACACAAGAGTAAGGCTGCTGATGGCTGCTGCATGACCTGGCAAGGAGAGAGGTATGTGGAGCAAAGCGTTCCCTGGCCGCAGCTAGAGGGCCAAGCAATTAAGGCCGGAGAGAAGCAGGCTGTGTTGATTTACAACCTGCTAAGATAAGCAGCTGTGAAGAGCTCAGTTCCTGGCTACAGTAAAAAGCAGGAATGGCTCTATTACAGACCACATCAGATGGGGCTTCCTGTCCACGTTTAAATGGACAAAATTATCAGATCTGGGCAAAGTACTGTGAGGGTGAATTGAGAAGGCTTTGGGTATGGAACACTGTTTCTGAGGAGCCCCCAGCTCAAATAACAGATGCATGGTCTGCAGCCGACTCCAAAGCAATGGGGGCGATTCTCCTGTCTGTTGCTCCAGAGGAGTTAATTACCTTGGCTAGCAAGACATCTTTGCACCAAATGTGGGAGGCGTTGAAGGAATCGCATCTGAGACAAGAAGCTGGGTCTGCATTGCTTTACTTCAGAAAGCTGCACAGAAAGAAGCTTGAGAGCCCACATATTGGACTTGCAGAAGTTAAGACAGGAATTAGTGCATAGATGTTTCACTATGCCTGAGTCTTTGTTTGTGGTCCTGATCTTGGACTCCCTGGATGAGAGTTACCACGCTGTGGCAAGCCAGCTGGCTACTCTCCCTGCCCAAGACCTGACTGCAGCAAAGGTTTTGGCTGTCCTCCAAAATGAGTATGATCGGAGTAACACAGCGGAACCTGATTGTAAGCTTCAGGGGGAGCAGACTGTGACGTCACCTGAAACAGCATTGCAGCCACCAGGGGGAGCTAAGGCGTTGGCAGCTGTGAAATGCTGGTCCTGTGAGAATCAAGGTCATGTCCAATGGAATTGTCCAAAGGAAAAAGATAAACAGAGAAAAAAGTCTGCAGATGGCCAGAAGAAGGGGGGCCAAAAGCCCAAAACAGTGCAGAACAAGGCTTTGGTTGCTAGCACTGCTTCTCCAAAAGCCAAAGCCCAATTTGTTGTGGATTTGGGTGCATCGCAGCACATTGCGAGGGACAGACACTTGTTTATCTCCTTTACGCCACAGGATGGAGCAATTCAACAGGCTGATGGTAAGACTCTGCAGGTTGCTGGAACTGGGACAGTGAAATTGGCAAGCTTGCACACTACCATTAGCAAGGTACTGTATGTTCCTGAATCAGCAGACAATTTGCTCAGTATCCCACAGCTGACTGAGCAAGACTTTGAAATGTCCTTCAAGAAGGGGATCTACATCATTAGGAAGAACAATGAAGACATCTTGCATGCTAGTTTTGTAGATGGATTGTTCCTGATAACTTATGATGACAAAGCTGTTGATGTGCCTAATGTTGAATCTTGTTGTGTTGCACAAACAAAGTTCTTCATTTAGATTGTATTCATGTCCATCACCGAAGATTTGGGCACATGGCTTGGCGCGCACTATCCAAGATGCCAGAGATGGTTCAAGGTATGACCATCAAACCCTGCAGGTATTACATGAAATATGTCTCTTGTGCAGAATACAAAGTTAAGGTTGCACCCAAAGGCAAAGTGTCTAGCAGGCAGGCTTCTAAACCCTATCAGCTAGTCCATGCAGACCTGGTTGCTCCACCTGCACCCTCTTTGGGCAGCACAAGGTACTTCATGGTTTTAATTGATTCTTTTTCCAGGTACATTCATGTGTTCATGCTCAAGCAGAAATCAGAAGTGTTTCCTAGGTTCAAGGCATTCTGTTTTTGGTTGGAAAATGCCCACAGTGAACATATCGGTTGTTTGTTTACTGACCAAGGCAGCAAATTCACTTTTCAGCAGTTTGAAGCTTTTCTGACTGAGAAGGGAATCCAGCATGACCTCTCAAGTCCTAGGATTCCATGGGAGAATGGACTTTGTGAAAGGGCAAACAAAACTTTGCTGCAAGGCCTAAAAACTTTGTTGCATGATGCCAATCTTCCTGAGCAATATTGGACAGAGTCACTCTCTAATTTTGTTTACACGTATAATAGAAGACTGTCTTCACCTATTGGCTGTACTCCCTATGAGAAGATGTTTGGTAAGAACCCTTGCATCAAGCACATGAGAATCTTTGGTTCTGACATGTGGGTCCACACCTCACAGAGCAGCAAGCTTGGAAAGTGTGGGGCACATGGTTTGTTCATGGGGTACGAAAAAGGTGCATACAGGGTATTCATGACTGACTCTAAGACCATACGGTTTACGAAGTGTTGAGTACAATCCCAAGTGGGGGGAAAATGTGGGAATTTTCCAGTCACTCAGAAGATGAGGATGATGAAGTAGCAGAGGAAGCTGAGGATGATGATCAGAGTTTGGATTCCAGCTCAGTGGGCAGCACTGCTACTGATGTCAGTGACAGTGATGACACAGCAGACTACAAGAGTGCAAAAGCCTCAGTCAGACCATCTGATGCATCTGACACTGAACTGGAAGAACCACTGTTTACCATTGGCCATCATTCTCTTAAGAAAGAGATGAGTGCTGAAGACTTGCGTCTAGTACGCAGATCTGAAAGGGCCACAAAAGGCAAACCTCCAAAGAGATTTGCTGATGAGTTTGCTAAGACAGCAACTGCTGTTCTTAGTAGCTCAGAGAAGGTGTGGGAACCATCAAGCTTCCAAGAGGTGCAGGAGTTAACCTCTAAAGATGCTGAGCCTTGGCTTAATGCCATGAAGGCTGAAATTGATTCCTTGAATAGGAACCAAACATGGGAGCTGGTGCCAATAGTCCCAGGAATGAGGCTGGTGGACAGCAAATGGGTCTTTAAGGCCAAGACAGACCAGAATGGCAAGGTTGTCAGGCACAAAGCCAGATTGGTTGCCAGAGGTTTTTCTCAGGTACCAGGACAGGATTACCACGAGACCTACTCACCCAACGTCAAGTATGAGAGCATCAGGCTTATGCTCAAGACTGCTGCAGAGAAGTTTCACGTTTCTCATCACGATGTAAATACAGCTTTTTTTGTATGGAATTTTGGGGGAGGAGCTGTACATGCTTCCACCTGATGGAGTGCAGGTAAAGAAGGGAATGGTCTGTAAGCTACAGAAATCCCTATATGGTCTCAAGCAGAGTGCCAGGTGTTGGAACACAAAATTAACAGAGACATTGCTTTCTCTAGTCCATAAAAAGGGTCCCCCTGCTGCCCCGGAGAACTATCGGAACATCAGCCTTTTGTCTATCATCGGGAAAATCTATGCAAAATTTTTGCTGTCTAAGCTATCCCATTGGGCAAACAACTCAAATTTGATTGGCCATGAGCAAGCGGGCTTTAGGAACAATTATTCGACCACTGACCATATGGTAATTATGTATCATCTTGCCAGAAAATATTCTGCCCCGAGTCGGGGGCGCCTATGTGTCGCTTTCATAGACCTAAAGGCCGCCTTCGACAGTATCCCAAGAAACTGTCTATGGAAGAAATTAGAGAGATGGGGCATAGATAGAAGGCTGTTATGGCTTATAACCCAATTACATCAGGGGTCGTCGGCTAGAGTGAGACTCACACCGGCGGGAAACCTATCCAACGAGGTTCCAATAAATAGAGGTGTGCGCCAAGGCTGCATTTTGGCCCCACTCCTCTTTAACTTGTTTATCAGCGATATGAAGCTCTTTCTGAATGAGTCTCAAGCCAACATTCATGCCCCCCGCCTAGCTGATTTCCGCTGCCCTCTGCTCCTATATGCTGACGATGCAGCGATCCTTTCCTACTCTAGAGTCGGTTTATGCAGAGCTCTAAAGACTTTTGCGGCTTATTGCAAACTTAACCATCTGACAATTAATTATGAGAAATCTAAAGTCCTGGTCTTTACCAGGTCTCGGAAAACTTACAGCTGGAAGTTGGATGGAGTCCAATTAGAACAGGTTTTCAAATTTAAATACCTGGGAGTCTTCTTTCACTACAACCTAAGCTGGAAGCCACAGATACAGTATTTACTAAACAAAGGGAGAACAATACTTTATACTCTACTCCAATTTTTTGCGGCCGACGGAGCCTCCCACATCCCTTCTACATTGAAGGTATACCACGCAAAAGTGGTTTCCACCCTCTGTTATGCTGCCCCGCTCTGGGCCCCAGGGTCCAATTTAACATCGCTTGAGACATTGCAGAGTCAGTTTCTCCGTCGCCTCCTGAAACTCCCCATGTGTGTGAGCAACGCAGCCATACGTTTGGAGTTAAGGATTGCATCATTGGAGACTGTCATCTGGAAGCGAGTCTTTGGCTATTGGCTGTCTAGCTGGCATAGGCTTCCCGACCATTACCTTTTCCAGTGCCTCTGGCGGGATGACTTTGTCAATCCGTGGGTAGGAAAAATCCAAGCCAAACTTCTGAGCATCGGAATTTCCCCAGCGGACTCCTTAAACACGAACTTACGCTCAGCCAAAAGCCTTATAGAGCAAAGATTAGCAGACATTGAAAATCAACACAATCTCACCAGGGGTGGGGGTGTCTGCTCCCCCAGGTATCACGGAATAACCCCACCACTTGGCCTTCCATCATACATGTCATCTCTTTCATCTGTACCACACCGACTTGCATTTATTCGTGCAAGGTTCAATGTCCTTCCATCGAACCTGCTGAGCCACAGATTTTCCAAGGGTTTGGTGTCTCCGCTATGCGTGTGTGACGGGAAAACTGTTGAATCTCTTCCACATATAATGTTCAACTGTCCCCTACATAGCATAGTCAGGACTAAATTCCTAGGTCCTGTTTTATTGCGCTTGGTTGGCAGGCCTGTTGAGTCACACGCCGCACTACTTTTGCAGGACACAGATCCCTCTGTAACTCTGCAGGTGGCGAGATTCCTGAACGCGGTTATCTCTCACACAAAAACCACTAAAAAAACAACAACATCACCAAAACTAATCGGACAGCTATGATGAGAGTGCATGTCGGATCTCGTCTTCAGTTTTCCTCTTTCTGCGACCCGTCCCTTGGAGCTCCCCGGGCCCCAAGCTGTTATTTGGCTCTGCTCAATGACCCACCCTTGCATCGTGATGTTCTCCTTCTGGTGCCGAATATATCGGTTTTTATGCCTCTGTCCTTTTATGTTTGTATATATTTTATGGGCTAATAGCCGTAAATAAAATAAATAAATAAATAAATAAATAAATAAATAAATGCTTTCTCTAGGTTTTCACCAGGGCAAAGCTGATCCGTGTGTGTTTGTCAAAGAGGAGGGGCAAAGCAAACTGTATTGTTTATGCTTTTCTTTTCTTGAAGAATCAGGCTTTGTACCTATTGATAAAGCTGACTGGGTCCGGTACATTTCCACTGCTCCAGAAGTCCCAGACAGTAGCAGAGCAGCAGCACGTGCTTGATGTGTGAGTGAAGAGAGAGAGAGTCCGCACGCTGTTTCTAAACTAAACAGTTTTATTTACATCAGACAGATAAAACAACAGACAATCCATCAGAGACAGCAGCCATCGTGCGTACATCTCTGCTTCTCTCCGCTGAGAAGTGACAATAACTCACAGACAAAGAACTCAGCTCCCAGATGTAGGAAGCTCCTCCCCAGATGCAGGACACATAGAGGTTAACCCTATAAACACCAAACCTCACAGTACCAAAGCACCCTAGCTCAGCTGAAGGAGCACTTTGACATGAAGGATCTTCGTGAGGTATCCATCTATCTTTCTCTGCAGGTAGAGAAAGACCAGGCAGCTAATTTTCTGGTACACCAAACACAGAAAATTGCTGATGTATTAACCAGCCTGAATTTGGTTGATGCAAATCCTGTAGACACACCAATGGTGACAGGTTACCAGGTAGATGGTTCTGCTGAAGCATTTTCTGACACCACACTGTACAGATGCATTATAGGCAAACTGAATTTTATTGCTAGATGTTCAAGACCTGACATAGCTGTAAGCACTAATCTGCTTAGCAGACATGCCAACAATCCTACTGTTCAGGATTGGAAGGCTTTGAAGTGCATAGCTCGCTATCTCAAGGGTACTTCGCACTACAGATTGAGGTTCACAAGTCAGAAGACTGGAGGTCTTGAGATTTTTGCAGATGCTAGTTTTGGAAGTGACACCACGGATGGTACAAGCTCTTCTGGAGTGTGCTACATGTACAACCACTGTCTGTTTGACTGGCTGTGCGAGAAGCAGATGACAGTAAGCCTAAGTTCCTGTGAAGCAGAACTCAATGCCCTGTCATTTTCACTCATGGATTGTGAATGGTTGATGCAACTGTTTAAGGACATCAAAGTCAAGGTGACATGTCCTATACATATATCAAGATAACAAATCCTGTTTGGTTTTGCTAGCTTCAGAGAGCTGCAAGGAAAAAACCAAATACTTGCAGATAAAGTTACATTGTGCAAGGGAATGTATCCAGAAAGGACTCATTCAGGTGTCCTACATGCCAGGAAATGAAATTCCTGCAGATCTGTTGTCTAAAGGTTTATGTACAGTAGTTGCAATTGGGTTGAAATACTACGACACAGGTTACACAGAAAGGGGGAGGATGTTGGAATATTCCGTTCCACCTTAAGAACAGATGTGTGGATTGTTGCATGTCACATGTCTGTTTATAGTCCAGCACAGCTTGCTGGGAACTTCCGTTTGTGTATAGCTTTTGCTTTAGCTGTCTTGCTTTGGACATGATGGAGAGCAGACATGTTTCCTTTTGTCCTGATGTATGCTGAATAAACTGCTTGTAAATATGCTCACACAGCCTCTCCTGCCACTTCTGTTTGCGTGTTTACTCTGCTGAGTAGCGTGTCCCAGCTTCTGAAGCTCGTGTCAGGGAATGGGAGGCTGAGAAGGAGGTGAGGGGGAAGCAGAGAGAAACTTACAGAGAGCCTACGCCTTTAATCAGCAGCTACTCGTCCACATCAGAGGAGGAAGAGAAAGAACCTCAGGAGACAATGACACTGGGAGGGGGGAGCCAGTGCCGGGAACCAGCCACTCACGGAGCAGAGGAAAAAGGAGGGCGGGACTGAGGAAATGGGCTTGCTGGGCACGGCGTAAAAAGACGTCAGACGATTCAACTGACACCTAGAGATGGAGTGTGCCTTTTGAACTCTTGTAAATACTTTGAAGCTTTGCAATAAATCACTGTAACCGAGATGGCGGTTTGCCCAGAGTTTTATCTCAGCTAGCTTGTCAGCACAACCCTCACAGCTCGGATCGCAGATTCATGCCGGCCCAAGGACTGGAGATCGCCTGGCACACTGGCTGGTGGGCTGGAGCCATCTGGGGGCCTGCCAATTGCCCCAGTTTCCTTGGTTGCTTGCCAGCAATGACGAGATGGGGTAAGTCCACCACGAAGTCCAACGAAACCGTGTACCATGGACAAGGCAGGACTGGCAGTGGCTGAAACAGCCCAGTAGGTCTCCTGGTCGGTCCCTTGGCCCGCTGGCAGGCATCGCAACCCCCCATGTCGGCCTTCAAGCGGGGCCACCAGAATTCCCAGCTTAGCAGGTGGGTGGTCCGATATCTCCAGAAGTGCCCAGCTGCCGGCGTTGTGAGCCACCTGGAGTACCTCGGCCCGCAACGGTCCCAATGGGATGTACAACCGACCTTGGTGCATCAGTAAACCCTGGTGCAGAACCAGTTCGGGATATCGAGGGCATGCTCCACTGGCCAATTCCCAAATACGTTCCTGAGCCCACGTGTCGATTCATTGCTGCTCCCGCACTTGATCCAGCAGTGACTCGGTCTCCTGAGTAGCCAGGAATGCTGCTGAAGGTACGATCATTGTCGGCGGCGCCTGCTGCACTGTCTCTGCAATGTCTTCCGGTTTCCGGGACAGGGCGTCTGCCTTCTGGTTTGGGGAGCTAGGGATGTAGCAGATCCGGAACTATAACTGGGAGAAGAACAGCGCCCACCGGATCTGCCGCTGGTTCAACTTACGGGTGGTCTGGAGGTACTCCAGGTTCCGGTGGTCGGTTCTTAATTCCACTGGGTGTCATGCACCTTTGAGGTGATGACGCCAAACCTCAAAAGCCAACTTAATGGCCAGCAGTTCCCACTCCCACACAATGTAGTTGCGTTCCGCCTGAAGGAGCTGGCGAGAGTAGAAGGCGCAGGGAAACAATGGCACATCAGAACTGTGCTGCTGGGACAAGACGGCACCGAGAGCCGTACTGGAAGCGTCGGTCTCCACCACAAAAGGACGAGAGGGATCAGGATGCTGCAGGATTGGCGACTTCTAAAAGCAGGCCTTCAGCCCCTGAAACTCCACCTCGGCCTCTTTGTCCCAGGTGAAGGGCGTCTTTGGGTGCAGCAGTCAGGTCAGTGGAGTAGTGCGATGGGCATAACCTGTAATGAATGTCCAGTAGTAATTTGTGAACCCGAGGAACCGCTGCAGATCCTTGCGGTTCCGAGGGGCCACCCACTCTTGGACAGCAGACACCTTCCCGGGGTCCATCTACACCCTGTCAGGGGAGAGCCAGTGTCCGAGGAAGTCCACGACTGCTGGTGAAATTCACCCTTTATGAGCTTGGCGTATAGGTGGTGCTGCCGTAAGTACTGCAGCACGGACCAGACATGTCCCTTGTGGCAAGCCGGGTCATGAGAGTGTTGTAAATAAAAATATGCCCTTTTCCCTTATGGGGTATCCAAGAGCCCATATAGAGTCCTTACATAGGTTCCCTATTGGTAGGAGAAAATAACAGAGGCCAACCAGAGAATATTGAGAAGCAAAGCAGCTAGTAAGCCTGATCTTTATTGATCTGTTGCAACAGGGTGCTCCCCTCACACGCAGGAGAGGAAGAGGACCCACAAAAATGCTGTGCAATGGCTTATAAAGACTTTTGAAATTCCCATCCTCTAGATCAAGACCACCCCCAGAAACATTATGCATACATCACAGAAGGGGTGTAACCTAAGACCACCCCCAGATACATCCCACCTACATCACAGAAATTTAAATGTTGTTTTTCTCCTGTCACAGTTTATCTCCTGTCTGGCAAGTTACTTGATTGGATTTCCTGGGGAGCCTGGCCATTCTTTTGTAGTGGTAAAATACTTATTTCCTGGGCCAGGTCACAGGCTAACACCTTATTCAAACAGACATATCCTTGAGACAGGATTTGTGAGGAAAGAGACAATGGGGAGGCTTTTCCAGTTTAACCTTGCAGAGAAAGGATTTGGTCAGTTTAGGAATCAAAATGGTTCCAGGTTGGTCTTCCTGTGTTGATCTATGTATGTGCAGTTCTGAACATTACCATATATCTAAGACCATAAAATTCCTATCACAAGAGTAGATCAGAATGTCGTCAAGGTACACCACCACATACTTGTCTAGTAAGTCCCGGAACATGTGGTTGATGTACCGCTGGAACATGGCGGGCACGTTACAGAACCCGAACGGCATGACCAAATATTCGAACTGCCCATATCAGATCATGAATACCGTCTTCCACTTGTCCCCGGCGCAAATCCAGATCAGGTTATAGGCCCCCCAGAAGTCCAGCTTGGTAAACATCCTTTCCCCCTGCACCCGTTCCAGCAACTGCGTAATGAGGGGCAAGGGATGGTAATCTTATTCAGGGCCCGGTAATCGTGAGAGAGACGAAGCTCCATGCACTTCTTCTTGACAAAGAGTACTGGCGCAGGGGTGGGTGAAGTAGAGGGCCGAATGAACCCACACTCCAGGTTCTTATTGAGGAAGACCTGCAGGGCTTCACGCTCTGGTTCTGTCAGGGAGTACAGGTGACTTACTGGCAGAGGTACCCCGGGCTGCAGGTCTATACCACAATCAAAAGGCCTATGGGGCGGAAGCCAGTCTGCCCCTTTTTCTTCAAAAACGTCCCGGTAATCCTGGTAGACGGCAGGAAGAGCCGAGGTAGGCCCCTCCATGGGGACGGTGTTGCGTTCGCAAAGTAAAGGAAGGACTGGACCCTGATTAAAAACAAGACACGAGGCTTTGACCAGCAAGGCTCTCGGAGAAAGTGCGTTCACCACACCCCGCACCAAGCCATTTTATTAGCAAAAGAATCTTTTACACAGTGCTCGTAAGAACCAATCATATTTCCTCTGAGCATTTCATCAAACCCCACGTGGGGAAAAGTTACACTACAACACTAATTAGCATGCATATATTTTGGGGTAAATAACTTGAGAACTACAAAGGGGTAGTAAATAACTTGAGAACTACCAAGGGGTGGTAAATAAGTTGAGAACTACAAAGGGGTGCATCTGGCAACCCCAGAGGTGAGAAATAAACATGATAAGAAGGATGGCCAGAAAGACCAGATCACTACCACCTTCATGTGAGATCTGTTTCCTGGCTCCAAGATTAACATTTTAAGATTATATATAAGAAACTACATCAAAGAAACTTGCCCACTATCTTTATGGCCCAGGATGCCTGCCTGGCGAAGCAACTGCTGTGTATGTGACATGTGAGGAAGAGAGGAATGGAACGGGGATGCAGGGGTGTAGATTGATCAAGAATCATATCAAAATAGTTTAAACCCAGTCAACGCAATGCTTTCATTGCTGACACAGATGGCTTACTCTATATTTGTTATAATTCCTCATAGCAATCCCACCTGATCACTACATCTCACTGTTTTTTTGTTTTTGTTTTTTATTTATTGTGTACAGAGAAGCTTAAGAGAGGAGAGGCATTACATCCTCATAATCTTCCTGCATGTGTTTCTGTATCACATAAAGATCTCTAGTAGACATTCCTGAAGGTGGACATGGAAAAAATGTAGTGCAGAGAGAGAATAAGGAAGGGATACATTGTAAAAAACAACAAGTTCCAATTAAGGCAACAATGGCTAGCAATCCATACATGAGCCAGGTTCGAAACCATCCAAACTGTGGTAACCAAGACCACAGAGTGTCCCACCAGGAGGGAAGAACATCCTGTGTGATGTTGTGTGCTAGAGCTTGCAACTGGTCAATTTGAGTTTGCACATCGTAACTATTATCAGTCAAATTAAAACAGCAAAGATTAGACACAACTTGACATCCTAGATGCTGGCGTAGCAAGAGGTAGTCGACAGAAGCTTTCAGTGTAATAACAGCTTCTCTTAAAATCTTCTGTTCTTGATTTAAAAGAGCTAAAGCACGTGAGGTATGATTTATAGATTTTGTATAATTTATAGATTTTGTCGAAGAACAGGCCAGGTGAGCACCCATGCGAGCATTGTATATAACCAAAGCAGGGATTCCGACTAAGGAAGCAGCCAAGGAAATATACTCTGCTTTGGAAAAAAGCTGTAGATTGGAATCACACATGTCTGTTAAACTTTCAGCACGATGTTGAGAGCGCTTTGAGTGCTGCTGCCTGTTTTTTTCTAAAAGTGAGCGATTGGGCATAACTAATGTCAATCGGCTAAGGCAGCATTGAGCATCAGATAAATTGGCGGGAATGTAGTTATAACTCCTTTGATTACAAGTGAAAAACCAGCCATTTGGTAAACGCACATGAGCATAATTAAAAGTAATTTTCTGAACACGTGAACATTTCCAAGTTGGCTTTCCACCTGTTTCCAAACAGTGATCTACTTTCTTACTGCAGTTCACAATCCAAACACAAGAGGTGTCTGGCGGGGCTGCAACTCTAGGTGTGTATAATGAGATTGCATCCAGGGGTAACTTTTGCATCACTGTTCCCCAATCATGCAGATTAGTATAATTTATGATACCTTTCGAAAGCCAGTCAGAAAACCATTTTCCCATGTTTGTGGCATGTGCCATATGAAAAGGTTGCTTACAGACTGGGATGATACAATCTCCTAAGGCAGTGTGCATGTCATATGTTTCACTCAGACAAAAATGAGAGACATTAGCAACTTCAGCTAAACACATCCACAAATTATAGCTATGACTAGGAGAAACATCAGTGGGAAGAGAAATACATTGAGTACTAGGAAACAAAAAAGCAAACAATATACATGTTAAAATCAGCATAGAGTTCATATTTAGCTGAGTAATCAGGGCGACTAAAAAAGTCTCAGGTTCCTCTGGAATATCTTGACGCTGAAGCTGAGTTCTGGCATCAGAGGCTAAGGTTTTCAGCATTCCCCAGGTCACCTTTGGGCATCCTTCAGCCTTACAAGGAGGAGGACGGACGTGACTGACTCTGACACGGGGGTGCTGAGCCTGTGGAGTCAGGGTCATGGTCGTCACAAAGTCCGGAAGAGGATTCTGGAGGCCTTGGTGCCAATTCATGCCTTGGCCGATAGGGACGGACACAGTGACCTGGAACCCACAAAGGACCTGAGGAAGTAAGAACAGAAGCATATCCTCGCCCCCAAGTGATCAAAGGAACAGGCCCCTCCCACTGCAGGTTAGGAAGCTGCTGGTACGTCACCAGAGGACGTTCCAGAGGTACTTCTTTCCTAAAGTGGCATTCCATAGGAGAAAATTTATTAGGAAAGGAAACAGTTAATTGATTTAAGGTAAAGAGAACAACTGACACAACATTAGATAAGTCTTGTGGGCGAACACCATGATCGCCAAGCTGCTTCCCCAAGAGTTGTTTGAAGGTCCGATGAGCACGTTCCACGATAGCTTGTCTTGTGGAATTGTATGGAATTCCATGTGACAATGAAATATCCCATTTCACGCAAAAGTCACGAAATGCAGTGATGGAAAGTTTTCCTTCTGCACATTCTTTCCTCACCCACCCTAGAATGTTTAGTTCACATTGAGTTCATGGAACATTGTACCCTGACCTGTTCTTAATGCATGGTTGACCACATCTACGGAATGTGATAGTTATGTTCCTTTAAGTCTTGCTATATCAATCATTAGTAATTGTTTAATAAGGAGGTTTTCACGCCTGTCCAACTCTGTGTTCCTTTTCCCAACCTTTAATCTATTGATGATTAATGCCTATATACAACCCTTGCATTGTATTTGTGTTAACCAATCAGCAACAAGCACATATGTGGCAAGGCTGTAATATTCAATAAAAGGGACTCCCCGAGACATGCTCGAGAGATGCCTCCCATATGACACTTGTCATTCGTCTGTCGTTTATTTCAACCCAACAATGCAGTGGAAGTGTACGCGGGTCCATTATCAGTTTTCATTGCTAGAGGACGCAGTGGCATAGCGTGGGGGGTGCAAGGGGGGCAGGCCGTACCAGGCGCAACATCTGGGGGGGCGCGCTCGCTGCCTCCGGAGTCGCCGAAGAGCCTCGGGCGCAGGCTGTAGCAGAGCCGCATGTCTCGCGGCGCCCGGCTGAAGGCGCCCGGCAGGCAGCGGCTCTCAGCACTCGCCACGGAGGACGCGCCAGGCAGCCCCTCCTCACAGCCCCGCCTCCGCCGCTGCTGCTGCAGCTGCTGGGCCGTTGCATTTTCCTCGCCTCTCTGCCCCCCTCCTCCTCCGGGCAAGCGGCATCGTTTGGGCAGCAGCGCCAGCGGCAACTCGCAGGTTAGGGGTTAGGGGGGGCGCAAATTACGTGCCTTGCCCCGGGTTAGGGGGCGCAAATTACTTGCGTTGCCCCGGGTGCTGACAACTCACGCTACGCCGCTGAGAGGACGGCCCATCACTGCAAACGCTCGAAGACAATGTTGTATTACATGTCTAGCAGTTTCACCTTTCAACGGAGTGGCCCATATGAAACCAGAATATGTGTCAACACTAACATGTAGGTAACAATGGGGCGCAAAGGCTGAAACTCTAGTGACATCCGTCTGCCATAAAGCATTTGCATTAGATCCTCTAGGATTGACTGCATCAAAAGGAAAGTAAACAGGACTTAAAGCACATGAAGGACATCCACCAACAATATCCTTCACTTGCGTCATAGGAATTGAAAATTGCTTGTGAAGCTGCTTAGCACCCTGGTGGAAAAATGCATGGCTGTCAATTGGATTAGTAAATAACGGACACAAAGACTTTAGAGCCGAATCAGCATGTTGATTTCCTTCTGACAGTGCATCTGTGTATCCTGTATGGGAGCGAATATGAGCAGCATAAAAAGGCATAGTTCTATGTGTCAAGAGATTTTTCAGTGTCAGAAAAAGAGAGAGTAGATCAGAATCCAGCATGGGAGAAAGATAGGAATTAGCCAGATGTGATAACAGATTAAACACATATTGAGTATCCACTATGATATTAAAAGGTTGATCTGGAAACGTTGCAAAAGCAAGGTTTACAGCAGCCAATTCCGCTCCTTGCGCACTCAGCTGACTAGCTGTGAAAAAAGTATGCCAGTTATTATCAGAATCTTTATACGTCAAGACACCTCTAGAGAGAGCTCCATCTGTAAAAAGTGTAATGGCGTTTGGAATAGGAACCTGTTTTTGAACAGAGACTAATTTCCAGGGCACCTGTTGGATTAAAACCAAGCGTGGATCCTTAGGAGGGTAAAATGAACTGTTCCAACATAATCTGCAAACACAATTTGATAGGAAAGAGAAGTCATCATTAGGGACTCGTGCTCCTGTTTAGAAAAAGGCAAATAACAAGCAGCAATATCAAATCCAGTTAGCTGCCGTGCTCTGCGTCGTGCACGATGGATCAGTTCCATGTGCGCAGACAGATAAGGATAGACATTTTAAGATTATATATAAGAAACTACATCAAAGAAACTTGCCCACTATCTTTATGGCCCAGGATGCCTGCCTGGCGAAGCAACTGCTGTGTATGTGACATGTGAGGAAGAGAGGAATGCAACGGGGATGCAGGGGTTGTTAACGGAAAAATCCAAGGGCTCTCTTGGACAAAACAAAGACACCAACCAGGATAACTTGGAGCAAACAGCAGCCTGTAGGCTTGGCCTTTATTGAACTGTTGCAACAGGGTATTCCCTTCACTTGCAAGAGAGAGGAAAGACCCAGAACAATGGGCTGCAAGACCTTATAAAAACTTTTGAAATTCCCCTCCTCTAGCTCAAGCCCACCCCCAGAAACATCATGCATACGTTACAGAAAGGGTTGACATCATGCATACATTACAGAAAGGAGGGGTTGAGGGAGGAGTTGTGGTGGTAACCTGAGTGTCCTGTCACCCAGCTGGTTCCTCCTTTCCCCCTCCCCATGAGTACTTTCCAGGTGACAATGGGGAGTTTGCAGTTTCCTGCCCCCAGAGGGAAGATCTGATCATTGTCCTTTGTTTCAGTCTGTGGTGAATCCACTGTTCTTTGTGATTTTGATTGTCTTCTGTCTGGGATTATCAGGGTTGACATAGCAACTGGGCAGGGCTCCTGTGGATGTGCTGGGATGGTGAAGGGATTATGGCTGACCAGAAACCAAGCCACCCCCCTTTGATAGTCCTTGTCACATGGAGTAAAAAAATGGAACAGTGCAAATCCGATGTATGGTTGATTTTCTATGAATTTATAACAGAAATGTGGCGTATGTAGTGTGTGAGTGTGAGTGTGTGTGAAGTTTGTACAAACAGAATGATTGGGGTGGGGGGGTTCCTGCTACAGTTCCCCCCTTCGGAGATAAGATTGCAAAGGTGGCTACTTTGCAATCCTTTTCTCCGCACAATTTAAGGTGGTAAATAATAACCTGGTATTCTCCGTCCCAGATGTGTGTGTCCATGTGAACCTGAAAGGGACTTGGATATCATGCTACTTTAAGGATATTTGCATAGAAATATAATGGTGTAACAGTGCACATAGTTAGACATAGGATATCACATAAATTAATATTTTGTTGCTCAGTTACTTGTGGTATTCTAGCACCTTGGAAGAAATATTTTCTCAATAGTGATCTATGCTTTACATTTAGGCAGGAAGGTCCACTAATGACTGAAAAGTGCAGTTTGCTTCCCCCCCGCCATTTGTGTGTTCTCAGGTGTCAAGGTAGCTCTTCTGTGGTCTCACATCGGCATGGTGTCGCAGTAGTGGCAATCCCTGGTGAATCCACTTAGGGCTTTCATATTTATCATGTAGCCTGGCACCCACCACAGCTGGCACAGGTTTCGGACACGTCCTGAGAGAAATGTCTTTGCCTTGGCCAAAATCCATGGGATTTCTTATTATTATTACAGGCTCTGGTCTTGCAGTCCTGGGAAGTTGCTCACTTGCACTTTAAGGACCAAAAAGCTAATTGCAGCCTGGATACACTTGCCCAATTCAAACTGAGTCCAATTTGAATTTATGTGCCCATGGTTCTCAACCTTTCAAACCAGTCTGTTAAAGGAAAACCGTTCTTAAAAGGGCACTTTGTCCAAATAAGACAATTTAACTCTATAAGGGATCATTCCTGCTAAACCAAAGCATGTGCAACTTCATGTATCTTATCAGCTTCTCTTTGGTAAAGCGAGTTTTAGCACATTTTAAAATGGGTAGGGAAGTTGGCAGAGTGCCAGGTGGAACAACGAAATGTGGTTATAAATTTATCTAATTCTAAACATTGGACTACATAATAGCCTGACCTATTAAAAAGCATAAAATGTATGAGAATCCTCCACTGGGGTGTAAGGAATAAGACATTAAACATAAAAACAATTACACACAAAATAGCCCCCCCCCCACAAATAACACCCTGTCAGACACGTTTCAACATTCCTACGTAATAACACGTAATACAAAACAAACTAATTAAATATCAGTTGCATATCTTGACACAATTGTGATCTTTTACGCATGTATCTTTTGAATCCTGGAGCACAGAGGCTTGAGGTTCAAGTGAAAAGATGTCCTTGCAAGTCAACTCCACCCCCCTTTGTCAGGCCCACTCCCCTGGCAGTCTATATCCTTTGAAAGAGATAGCTGTGGGCACTTGAAAACTCTGGTGTCTTGTTGCAGGTCTTGTGATGACGAAGAACTGAGTTGAGGGGTTGTTGCTGCTTTTCATCATTGCACATCTGTAGAAGTGATATCCTGTAAGGGGGCAGGGTTTTGGGGACTTAAAAACACAGTTAGACAAGGAAGGGGCAAAAGGCAAAAAGGATGTCCTCCAGTTTCCATGGGAAGCTGCAAATAATAACAATCTTAGCACATTAAGCATTTTATTCATTTCAATATTATTATCACATTTCCGCATAATTACTGTTATTATCTGCTAAGTTTGTTTGCTTTCCTTCACTTAGTTTTTGTTGTTGTTGTTCTTTTCATATTATAAAATAAAAATTACTCCACATGTATAGAAAGAGAACTGTAAAAAATACGAAGGTTAAAAAATACAAAAGAAAGCAAAAAATTAGATTACCAGTCAGATGAAAACAAACTTGACACAAAGACATCAGATTTAGAAAAGAATTATTATTAAATATATTATCAAAACCACGCAGATTACTACTAGACTGAAAAAAATGGGAAAACCATGGGGGGAAAACTTTAAATTCACCATGTGCTATCTGATAAAAGAACTTCATGAAACTGACTTTCAACATGTGATGAACATGTCCCCAAAGTAGAACACACACACACAAAATTACCTATGAGGAACCAAAAATAAATAAATGCTAAGACACGCAATTAATAGAAACTTGAAGTAACCTGAAGTAACCTGTTTTGGCATTTTAACATCCCAAATGATGTGACAACATCAGCTGTAATTTTAATAGCGGAATACTGGGAAATGAGTTAATACCAAGAAAAATGAATGGCAATTTAAAGTTGTGCAGGTACCTTGCACTAGCCAAAATGACAGAATTAATAAGGAATGCTCAGGCAAAAAGGTAAACAAATACCATTCCACAAACAATGTTTGGTTGTGCTTCGATTAACTTCATAGACATCATGGAGAAACGGATTAAATAAATGAAAACAGATTATTTGTAACTTAAAAAAAGTGTCAAGGCCACAAAGAGATGGAAGTTACTAATATAGCAGGGATTCAGACTTGTTTCACAGAACAGAAAGAAAGTTGCTGTGGGAGGAAAAAGGGACAAACACTTTGTTATCGGGGTTCACATATCCTGTTAAAAGGGAAAATTATTTCATGTGAGAAGCTTGTCAGGAAATGCTGTTCCTAAAATTCCCATTGAGGGGGGGAATGCTTTGATATTTACCTGTGAAAAGAATTTGGCATGTTAAGATTTGAAACCTGGAAAGCTCTTGACTTTTGATGGGCTAGGTTTTTTTTGTTGTTTTTTTGTTGTTGTTTTTTTAGCCTTTTGTCTTAAGTAGCCCCTGGAGCAAAGACAGATTAAGGGTGATTTCCCTCAATGGTTCCAAGTTTTCTTTTACATTTGGAAGAAACCTCCTTTCCCCCCTTACAGTTCCCCCCTTCCTTCCTCTCTCTCTCTCCTTTAGCTGATCTAGCCTCTGTGCATGTGCAGAGTTCATGTCTCAGCAAACCTTTTATACTATTGAAAATGTTGAATCTTTTGGCTAAATTATCATTTGAATAAGGGAAGGGAAGGGTAAGGAGTAGATTTTAAAAATAGGGTTAGATTTTAAAACAAAAAAGAGAAACTCAGCGATTCAAGTATTCACCAAAGCTAGCAATTGCAGCCCAAGCAAAGGGACTGCTTCCTTTATGTACAGGAAAGGGCTAATATCCCTCTGGCTATTCGCGGAACAATGCCACGCCCTTATATATGGGGAAATGGCCAGAGGGTCAGAATTCATAGGATTTTTTTTAACATTTTCAGTCATTTCAGCCTTACCATTTGCAGACAAAAAATTATTATTATTATTATTAATATTATTATTTCCTGCCCTTTATTTACAGGAATGGTCAAGGCTAATTCTACTTGATTATTCATTTGTATGTGCTTAAACTTTGAGCAGACTTTTAAGTCTGATTTTTAAATAGTAGACAAAAATGATAAACACTGTAATCACTCAAATGCTTGATATTACCAGTTGGGCTTCACCTCTCACCTTTTAAAACTAAAGAGCAAAGCTAGGCTGAATTTCAACTCCATTACCACACCAGAATTTAAGAATCACCCTCCAATGCTTGCAGACACATGGTCTTCCACACAGCCACAAATTGGGAGAGTTGAAAGGGACCCTGGGGTCATCTAGTCCAACCCTCCAAAATATAGGGTTCACAGCAAGATTTCGCAGCAAGATTTGTACTACCAAAGAGGCATACACATTTAAGTACAGATTTTACAGCTGGGAAAGGAAACATCTATACTCCTGAGAGGATCTCTTATAAAGCACAGTTAAAGCAGCCCTAGATTTGATTTTTTAAAGGGAATACACAAGTGTTGCCCCCCTTCCCTCTTTGCAGTTTCCTTTAAAGGAAGCTTACTCGGGAGTAAATTTACCTGGCACAGAAGTAAGAAGGGAGAAAACAACTGAAAGAGGCAGAGTGAAACAAGGGGGAGGGGGGGCATTTTCTAACAAAAGAGGCCATGAAGTCTTATAGAGACTGATATCAGGAGCCTTACAATAACTCTTCTGTCTAACCAAATCAAAGTTAAAACTGGACTCAAATATTTTTTCTTAGAATGAACACCATACTTTTATAGGCATACACTTAATGAAATACATACACTGCATTTTAGCTTGAGAGAGCAGTTGTGCTCAACTAGGCTTTTGCAGCAGAAACATTTGGTTAACTTCTCCTTCCAGAATAGACTGGAGCAGAGGTGTACTCACGAACTCAAAAGTTACCACAAAACATCATTTACCATTAGACTTAAAATCACCCTCCTCACTTAAAACTAGAAGAAAGAAGTGGGGTAATCCCCCTTTCAGAACACAAGTAGCACGTATACAGGATTTCACCACTTGGGAGGGAAACTCTCTTTTAGAGCCTCTCTCAAATAACAAACATTTGCACACTCCATTCTCCATTTTGTTTTGTTTTAAGATTGATAAGGCGCAACATGGCTTCCTTAGATTTAAGATTTTTGAAGCAAGCTTGCAATTTAAAACTATGTGCATTTTAGAACATGGGCTGTTATTATATCTACTGCCTTCTGTGCACCATAAAGTTTACAGTTCCATGTTCCAGCTCTAGGCTACAGTTTAACAACACAAACAACACAAACTTGACCATTTTTTGCCCCTTTATTTTATTTCTATTTTTCTCTACTTGGAGATGACAAGCTGGAGGGGCATATTAGAATCCTCTCTGGGGCAAAAGGCTTCATGGAAGCTTTGTTGCCAGGAGGAGTCCAGCTAGGGTGTTTAGTGAGCTCCCATTCTCTCATATGTTATTATTGGGCTTTTTTTCCCCGTTAACGAAGTACGCTAAAGACAGAAAGAGTGGAAAACACACACACAAGGGAGGAGGGGCAATGGGAAAGAAAGGGGTAGAAGAAAGATTCTTTCAGTATTTGGAATATCCTTGACTTAGCGCAATCCCTACTTGTTTCTTAACCACGAACTATTTGCTAAAAACCTCAAGCCTGAACGGAAACCTAAACCACGGGTCTCTCCACCCGGAAACCTAAACCACGGGTCGCTGCCCGGAAACCTAAACCACGGGTCTCTGCCCGGAAACCTAAACCACGGGTCGCTGCCCGGAAACCTAAACCACGGGTCTCTGCCCGGAAACCTAAACCACGGGTCTCTGCCCGGAAACCTAAACCACGGGTCGCTGCCCGGAAACCTAAACCACGGGTCGCTGCCCGGAAACCTAAACCACGGGTCTCTGCCCAGAAACCTAAACCACGGGTCGCTGCCCGGAAACCTAAACCACGGGTCTCTGCCCGGAAACCTAAACCACGGGTCGCTGCCCGGAAACCTAAACCACGGGTCGCTGCCCGGAAACCTAAACCACGGGTCGCTGCCCGGAAACCTAAACTGAGGCATCTGAATATAGACTGCATTTTAATCAAGGCTTATATTGGCTTATATCTTGATCAGGTTCCTAAAATTCTAAAAATGAGCTTAAAGATTTTCAAATGTTTCATGCCAGGCAGAAGACCAGCTGCTTAGAGAACCTTGGCAATGTTTTCCTCCTAGACAAGGGGCCCCCCTTGATTTATAGCAGAAAACAATTCTCAAAGTCGTAAAAAGGGAATTACAGGTTAAGAGCAAGGTTACATAGACCCAACATAATTAAGAGTTGGTAAATAGTAAAATAAAACCGTTAAACTTGAGCCACAGGACAAAAGGCCAAGAGCACATGGAAACAAAGCAACTGGCTGGAGAAGGGGGGGAGTGTAAACAGGGGAAGAGGCTTTTTTCCTATTTTATTTTGAGGCTGTAAACTGTTCCTTCCTTTTTACTTTGAGGAAGTTTATCCTTCTAAAAAGCTATCTATGATAATGTATGAAATATGCTGGCTTAAATGTAATTATGCAAAGGATTTAAGAAATGCTAGATTCTTATTTCATATAGTTGTAAGAGTTGTATTTATCCTGAAATTAAGTCAGCCACCAGCCTAGCCCCCTGCCAGACAGGAGACGCCAATCGAGCACTCATGACAAATGGTTGTCAGGCCTTTGTTTAAAGACCTCCAAAAGGAGATATTTCATTGATGATGCATGAGAATATGAACCCAAGGTCTCTGACATCTGTTCAAGATAAAATTTTAAAATGATTAACCATTTGTTTTAGAAGGCAATAGGGCAAGGAGGGCAAGAGGTGAGCTGGTAATTAAGATTCCTTGTTGAGACACATGTAAGATATATTACTACTTATTTGTCATTTATAGATGTAACAATATATAGCTCTTTGTGTTCCATATAAGGACAGGAGGATATGGGTGTATCTTTTAGGATTGGTTATAGCAATCAGCCAATAGGAAATTCAACCAGGCTGATTGGACAGAGGCAGCCAAAGGAGGAGCAAGGGGCCTGGGCTAAGGGAATATAAGTGCTGGCCATAATGGCAGGAGGCCAGGCCAGAGCTTGGTAACCATATACCACTGTGCCTCTCATTTATTTGTCTGACAAATAAATTATTATTTTAATTTCTCTATTGCTGCGTTGAATATTTCATTCCAGCTAAGCGTTAACCACAAGCAGGGTGCTACAAAACCACAGTACTGTTTTCAAGACTAACCCTAGTGTGGGGCCCCAATTGTGAACCTCCCCTCTACCCTCCACAACAGCCTCCTGCCTAACCTTTGGACTAAGTTCGGATTCCCTACTGAACGCCTGCACAGTGCAGTGCCAGATCGGGCTCCGAGAAAACAAAGTTTTGAAAGGAAGCAAATGACCTTGCAAATGACCTTGTGAGTGTGTGTGAAGTTTGTACAAACAGAATGATTGGGGTGGGGGGGGGTCCTGCTACAGGGTCTAGATTGATCAAGAATCATATCAAAATAGTTTAAACCCAGTCAACGCAATGCTTTCATTGCTGACACAGATGGCTTACTCTATATTTGTTATAATTCCTCATAGCAATCCCACCTGATCACTACAGACGGCTGCCAGCACTTTATGCCGAACACGAAGACACAGGTCCAGGAAGTACAGCATCCGGCTAATCCAGTCAATCTGCACATTGTGCAGTACCAGCCAGTCCATTCCCAGCACTAGAGGAAACCGGGGCGTCGTGGCAATGTCAAAAGTTCGCGTCTCGCGGTGCTGCTGGAGGCACAGGACCAAGGGCTGAGTCTCCTTGGTCACGGTGCCTGAGTACAACAGCCGGCCATCGGTCGCCTCCACCTGGATAGGGTCTGATTTGTGCTGGAGTGGCACCTGGTGTTGGACAGCAAAGGTGGAGTCCATGTATGAGTGGGTAGCTACCGAGTCCACCAGGGCATGGGTGAGGATTCATGGCAGCCCGGGGGGGTAAATACACACTGGTACCATGAGATGGCATAGTTCAACCGGTGTAGGCCCACTAGGCAGTGCTTGGGTTCCCCAGTAGCTTGGGCCTTCAGCTACTGGGGTCGTCGGTTTCCCTGCGGCGAGCGCTTTTCAGGACAGACCCGAGCGTAGTGCCCGCTCCCACTGCAGTAGAGGCACAAGTTCCCCTCCCGACGACAAGTCTTTTCTGTGGGAGAGAGGCACAGCCATGCTGCCCCAAGCTGCATCAGCTCCTCCATCGACTTAGCCACCACCGTGGACTCACAGGGGATGGCTGGAGCTGGGAGCATGGAGTGCCTGTGGTCACGGGCCTGGCGACGATCCTCCAGACAGTCGTCTACCTGCAGGCTCCATTGGATGAAGAAGAAGAAGAGAAGAGTTTTGGATTTGATATCCCGCCTTTCACTCCCCTTCAGGAGTCTCAAAGCGGCTAACAATCTCCTTTCCCTTCCTCCCCCACAACAAACACTCTGTGAGGTGAGTGGGGCTGAGAGACTTCAAAGAAGTGTGACTGGCCCAAGGTCACCCAGCAGCTGCATGTGGAGGAGCGGAGACACGAACCCGGTTACCCAGATTACGTGACTACCGCTCTTAACCACTACACCACACTGGCTCCAGTGTGGGCGTCCAGAGTGGCTGGGCGATCTAACGTGGCCAATTGGTCTAGTATCTCATCCGAGAGCCCCTCGAGAAACTGGTCCCGGAGCGCAGAGTCGTTCCAGGTCAGGTCCTGAGCCAACAGCTGAAACTCCGTGGCATAGGTGGTCACTGTGGACTTGCCCTGTCTCAACGGCTGGATTGCCCAAATGGCTTGACTCTCCTGAGGGTTGGCAAACACTGCTTCTAGGTGATTGCAGAACCCGGTATAGTCTGTCAACAGGGGCGAATCTTGCTGGAGCAGCGGCAG
Organism: Podarcis vaucheri; assembly: GCF_965113315.1. Classification (NCBI taxonomy): domain Eukaryota; kingdom Metazoa; phylum Chordata; class Lepidosauria; order Squamata; family Lacertidae; genus Podarcis; species Podarcis vaucheri. The sequence goes on from NC_138757.1 coordinate 29,725,764, forward strand.
CGCCCATCTGGCCGCCCGGTCCTTCAGCAGGCTGATCAGAAAATGTACCTTGGTGCGGTAGTTTAGGAAGTTCTGGACATATTCCTGGATGTACAGCTTGGCCTGGGCGAGAAACATGGGGAAGTTTGCTGGGGTTCCATCAAATTTCTCCGGCAGAGCCACCGGGTACTTGCCAGTAGCTGGAGCGTTGGGACCAGGGGCCGGCAAGGAGTGCAGGTTGGCAGGTGCAAACTGTGCTGGGCCCGGGGCTAACCCGAGAAACGTGGTCCTGGACCGCTCCAGAATCCGAAGGTTCCGCTAGGAGTCAGTCCGACAGGACCAAGGCAGGACACGAGGCAGGAAACCAGGAAAGGACAGGTACAGGATCTCAGGCACGATCTGGCATACAGCAATGTTGCTCTCACAACCTGGGACGGGGGTCTGACAGCCTTTTATCTTTGTTGGGGTGACGGCCAGTCCTGATCCCCCAGCAACTCACCTCCCTGTTTCACCCAGAGACGAGCACTCCTCCTGCAAGTACTCAGGTCTCTCCTTCTCTCAGACCTTAGTCTCTGCAGCTTGGGAGACGTTGGTGGGTTACTAGACCCAGGGGCCGCCTCAGCCTCCCCTGACCCAACCAGTAGTGGAGCAGCTGTAAGTGATGGCCCAGCTGAAGGCAACGAGGTAATCCCCGCATCTGGAGCCAGGGTAGGCTCAGGACCCTGTCTCAGCCCAGCTGGTGTTTGTTGCAGGGGAACCTGTGCAGATTGTGACTCTTCAGGATCAGGCCCCAGATGATGGTTCAGATGATGCCTGAGGCAAAGGATCCGGTGCAGACTGAGACTCCTCTGGTTCCGAGCCCGAGTCCCAGGCCATCACAATGATAACAATAATGAGAGAAAGATGGAGACAGGGAGAGAGAGAGAGAGAGAGAGAGAGAGAGAGAGAGAGAGAGAGAGAGAGAGAGAGAGAGAAAGAAAGAAAGAAAGAAAGAAAGAAAGAAAGAAAGAAAGAAAGAAAGAAAGAAAGAAAGAAAGAAAGAAAGAAAGAAAGAAAGAAAGAAAGAAAGAGATGGAGTAATGGAGAGATTGAAAGAGGGAGAGAAAGAGAGAGGGAGACAGATGGTGATGTAGAGAGAGAGATTGAAAGAGAGAAAAAGAGAAATAGAGGGATTAAAAGAGATAAAAAAGTGGGATCAAAACAGAGAGATGAAAAGAGCAAGAATGAGAGAGAGGAGAGCCTCCCCTGGTTTCTTTACCGTTTTCCACTGAACCCGGGTTCAAATCCTGATGCCTGTTTTTGGCAGATGACGCCAGGTGAGATCAAGCTTGTCGATGGCGTTGAGTCAGCGCTGAACAAGATCCCGCAGCCATAATACCAGCAGCTCTTTGTGGAAGCCGTCTGGGTGTTGACCCTGTTGGCTGAGGTCAACTTTGCTGGCACTGGGAGGCTCGTCGGTGTCAACAACATCATCAAGATGGCGGACGAAGCATTCTGCCAGGAGCAGGTGAGGGTGGACATCCTTGGGTGGGGCAGTCAATCAATCGCCCAAGTCCTGCAGCACCGTCCCCAGGGAAACGGAGCAGCGTTGCTTATGAAATTGGTTTTAGAAGTGGGATCACGGCGCTGAATGCTGACATCTCACCCGTATTTTTGGCCAATTAACTTTATTGATTTTCTGCACCTGTTTGGGGTGATTTATTGATTGATCACCCAGCCCCACAGCACAGTTCCCGGGAAAACGGAGCAGCTATGCTGGTGACATTGGTGTTAGGAGTGGGATCACGGCACCGATTTCTGCTCTCTGGCCTTGACTCTTGTCTCCTCTTTCCTTTTCCACCCCAAATGCAGAAAGTCCTGGGTGCGGATGATGCCATCCTGGAGGGGACCCAACCACGGGCATGTGCATGTTGTTCTACGACAGTGTTTCCCAACCACTGTTCCGCGGCACACTAGTGTGCCGCGAGATGTTGCCTGGTGTGCCGCGGGAAAAATTAAAAAATTTGAAAGATTTGGTTTTTTTAAGTCAAATTTTCAATTGGGGCGCCGTCACTAGATGACCCCTGGGGTTCCCTCCCTCCCGCTCTGCGCCTCCCTCCTCCTCCGGGGAGGCCCTTCCTGGCTCTCGGCCAAGGCTTGGCGGCTGCCACTCACTCACTCGCTCGCCCACCCGTCCCTCCATCCCTGCACCCGGCCTCTCTCCCTCCGGCGCGGGGGCTGCCGGGATCCGTAGTCCCCTCGCCCTTGGGCTCCGCGCCCGCGCGGGGTGCGCGAACTACGTTTCCCAGCGTGGCCTGGCGGGCCGGGCGTTTTGTTTGAAGCGCTCTTCTCCCGGCCATGGAATGAGCGCAGCGGTGGCGGCCGGGCGGGCAGGGGCTCTTCCGCGCAGACCCCGCGCAGCCTGCCTGCGCCCCCGCGGAGATCGGGCGGCAGGATGGAGCCCGGGGATCCCCGCGGAGGCGGAGCGGCAGAGGCTGCCCCCCCAGGTAGGGCTGCGTCAGGGTTTTTTTTTTTTTGCAATGCTGCATCCGCGCCGGAGGGGACGCATTGGACCGCGGGGAGACCCCTTGGTGGGCGTGCAAGGCAGTGCATGCGTGCAGGCGCTGCATGGAGTGCAGTGCAATGCAATGGCAACGCGGCGCCCTGCATGCATGCATGCAACTTCCACCGGCGCTCCGGACTTGGCAGGTGAGGGGGGTCCCTAGTGGGCGGCAGAGAGAGCCGGGAGGGCAAAGGGGAGCCGGGGGGGAGCAGCGCTGCTCCCCGAGCCGAGCCCGGGAGGAAACTTCGGCGTCGTTGCGCCGGGTGTTGGAAGCAGAGGCTGGCGGGGGCCCCTCACCTGCAAAACCTGGTCGCCTCTCATATATTTCGTGCATTGCATTCATCGGCCGCTTTCTCCTCCAAGGAGCTTCCGGGGGCGCGCGTGGTTCTCCCCGTGTTATCCTCGCAACAACAGCCCTGCGAGGTGGGTCAGGCGAGTGGCCCAAGGGAGCACCCAGGGATTGTCCTGGCCAGGTGGGGTGATTTGAACCCTGCTTTCTGCCCGGTCTTCGTCCTCATTTAGCCCCCACATGTGCATGACTGTGCATGACTGAGGTTTTCCCCCCTCGTCTTGGCTATGGTGTGAGTCTGTGCTGTCAATTAATGGGGTTCTGCCTTCGGAGAAGATGAGCCAGCCCTCAAGGAGGTGATTATGTAATTTGCTAGCAATTCATGTCCCTCCCGGCGTGACGCTGCGCGCTGACGTCACGGGGCTGTAATGGTGGTGTGCCTCGAGATTTTTTTCATGAAACAAGTGTGCCTTTGCCCAAAAAAGGTTGGGAAACACTGGTATAATTTGCAAGGCAAAGGTAGGATAGAAAGACTATTGAGAGATTCCTTCATTCTTGGCTACTGCATGCTGCAGCCGGCTTCAGGGAGGAACTCCTGCAGGTAGGTGACGGCTGCTTTGGACAGGTAAGTCATGGTGCTGAAGTGTCCGCTGGCGGTGCTGTCGTAGAACAGTGTTTCCCAACCTTTTTTGGGCAAAGGCACACTTGTTTCATGAAAAAAATCTCGAGGCACACCACCATTACAGCCCCGTGACGTCAGCGCGCAGCGTCACGCCGGGAGGGACATGAATTGCTAGCAAATTACATAATCACCTCCTTGAGGGCTGGCTCATCTTCTCCGAAGGCAGAACCCCATTAATTAACAGCACAGACTCACACCATAGCCAAGACGAGGGGGGAAAACCTCAGTCATGCACATGTGGGGGCTAAATGAGGACGAAGACCGGGCAGAAAGCAGGGTTCAAATCACCCCACCTGGCCAGGACAATCCCTGGGTGCTCCCTTGGGCCACTCGCCTGACCCACCTCGCAGGGCTGTTGTTGCGAGGATAACACGGGGAGAACCACGCGCGCCCCCGGAAGCTCCTTGGAGGAGAAAGCGGCCGATGAATGCAATGCACGAAATATATGAGAGGCGACCAGGTTTTGCAGGTGAGGGGCCCCCGCCAGCCTCTGCTTCCAACACCCGGCGCAACGACGCCGAAGTTTCCCCCCGGGCTCGGCTCGGGGAGCAGCGCTGCTCCCCCCCGGCTCCCCTTTGCCCTCCCGGCTCTCTCTGCCGCCCACTAGGGACCCCCCTCACCTGCCAAGTCCGGAGCGCCGGTGGAAGTTGCATGCATGCATGCAGGGCGCCGCGTTGCCATTGCATTGCACTGCACTCCATGCAGCGCCTGCACGCATGCACTGCCTTGCACGCCCACCAAGGGGTCTCCCCGCGGTCCAATGCGTCCCCTCCGGCGCGGATGCAGCATTGCAAAAATAAAAAAACCCCGACGCAGCCCTACCTGGGGGGCAGCCTCTGCCGCTCCGCCTCCGCGGGGATCCCCGGGCTCCATCCTGCCGCCCGATCTCCGCGGGGGCGCAGGCAGGCTGCGCGGGGTCTGCGCGGAAGAGCCCCTGCCCGCCCGGCCGCCACCGCTGCGCTCATTCCATGGCCGGGAGAAGAGCGCTTCAAACAAAACGCCCGGCCCGCCAGGCCACGCTGGGAAACGTAGTTCGCGCACCCCGCGCGGGCGCGGAGCCCAAGGGCGAGGGGACTACGGATCCCGGCAGCCCCCGCGCCGGAGGGAGAGAGGCCGGGTGCAGGGATGGAGGGACGGGTGGGCGAGCGAGTGAGTGAGTGGCAGCCGCCAAGCCTTGGCCGAGAGCCAGGAAGGGCCTCCCCGGAGGAGGAGGGAGGCGCAGAGCGGGAGGGAGGGAACCCCAGGGGTCATCTAGTGACGGCGCCCCAATTGAAAATTTGACTTAAAAAAACCAAATCTTTCAAATTTTTTAATTTTTCCCGCGGCACACCAGGCAACATCTCGCGGCACACTAGTGTGCCGCGGAACAGTGGTTGGGAAACACTGAATTATACAAATTATATGCAAATTAGGTTTCCCGATACAATTGAAGGGAGATTTTTCTTCTGGGAGGGAAGATTTTTCAAGGCTGTGTGGTGTTGGAAGGCTAGAAATTATGAAAAGTATGGTTTTAATTGTTGAATTTAAAAATCATTTAATCATTTCAATGATAAAGGTAAAAATAATTTAATCATTTTGTTAAATTTAAAAATTATATAATCATTTCTATAATTTTTAAATTTAAAGATTAATTAATAATTTCAATAAATGCATGGGTTTTTAATTTTTTAAAATTACATTAATCCTTTATTAAAAGTATTTAATCATTTTAATAATTCTTAAACATAATAATTATGTAAATGATTATTACATCCAAGTATAACTATGATTTACTTTTAAAAACTATTTTAAAAATTGAAAATACCATGTGCCAAGGAAGGTGATGGAAAGCCCCAAATAAAATGCATTCCTTTCCTTTTGGTTTTGAAATGATTTTGATGATTTCTATAAAATGTCCTTTTTATGTTTGAAATGATTATTTTGGAGATTGACAGTCTCCAATTAAATGCCTTAATTTCAGTTTCCGATTTGAAATGATTTTGCTTTTGAAACGACTTGGGGGAATGAAATCCTACCATGAAATGCTGTTAAGAGTCGCCTATTTAGATGTCTTGTAGCCATTTCCTGTCCACAGCTCTGTGTTCGAATCCTGTCTGCAGCTTCTTTGTTTCTCTGCTCTTCGATGGAAAATTTATTAATTTATTTGTAATTTTAATGATAGACGCTTATTTTAAATTTCTCACACAAATCACAATTTTCTCTCCCCCCCCCCCGAGAAAAGCCACACACTTCCCTTCCTGTTTCTTTTTTTTATTTTAGAAGTAAAAAAAATTGTCGCTTGGAGTTGATTGTAAATCTGGGTAGATAGTTAGAAAGATACAAATCAATAGAAATTATATAGCTAATTGAGAAATACTTTATGATATATGATACATATGATATAATAGTGTGTGTGTGTGTGTGTGTGTGTGTGTGTGTGTGTGTGCGCGCGCGCGCGCGTTATATACCCGGAGATCTCAGGGCGGTTTATGGAAAATAATTATAAATATAAATGGTATGTAAAAAGAATATATATAGAAATATTAATTAATGATATATACAACTATATTTCACAGCATAGTGGTTGCATTTTTTGGCCGATTATATATATATATATATATATATATATATATAACCATAAAAAAGATAAATATGTGATGTATTATGCAACACGTCATTATGGTATTTATATATATCTAATAATATATTGAATATAAATATATATCAATAATATAAAAATATATCAATAATGAAATGTCTAAGTATGTGTGTATATCATATAAATGTAAATTAGATCTAATTAATATCTATATGATATGATATATGATGTTTTATTACCATAAAACATATCCCCTCAGCCCCATTTTTGAAAGAAAAGAAACAGACACCGGTTGCTGTTTTTCTTCTAAGGCCGTATATTTAAAGTGAAATTCTCTGATTTCATAAGGGGGGGGACGGGGAAGAGACGAGAAAGATTCCCAACCGATGGATATCGAACAGTTTTCAAAATGTGTTTTCTTAAGGTTCATGTACATTGCTTAGAAAAAAAGGAACTCTGCACACGCTCAGGAGCACTTTCCCCAAATCCCTCCCAGAACAACAAGGGGGGGAAACCCAAAACGTGAGAATGGAGAGATCCCATTGGTCGGTCGGTCGCTAGGTAGGTAGAAAACTGTAAACTCGGTTCAAGTCAGTTCCGGAAAAGTCCGTCCGCCGGAACCTGTAATGGCAGAAGCAACGGAAGGGAAGTGGCCGGTGGGAAGGAAGCCCGGCTGGTCCAAGGAGGAGGAGGAAGAGAAAGTACTGGAAGTTAGGAGGCGTGGCTTGTTCCTCGTTTCCCGTTACTTGAAACAGTAGGTTCTCCATGGCTGATTTGGGACAGGAAGTGGCTGCAAGGGGCCAGGAAGTGGGGAGGGAAGGGGCAGGGAAGGGACAGAAAGGCGCTGTGAGGGGACAGGAAGGAACTTTTAAGGGAACAGAAAGGGACTGAGAGAAAATAAGAAGGGACTGGGAGAGAACAGGAAGGGACTGTGAGGGAGAAGAAAGGGACTGTAGGGGAACAGGAAGTGCCTGAGAGCAAAGAGGAAGTGAATTGAAGGGAACAGGAAGGGGTAAAACCAGAAGGGACTGTGAGGGAACAGGTAGGGGCTGTTCAAGAACAAGAAGGGGCTGAGAACAGGAAGGGGCTGTGAGAGAACAGGAAGGGCCCGTAAGGGAACAGGAAGTTCCTGAGAGCGTACAGGAAGTGACTCTTAAGGGAAAAGGAAGGTACTGTGAGGGGAAAGGACGAATGGGAAGCGGAGAGGAGGAAAGGCTGGGGTGGGGGCAGGACCCGAATCCGGCGCCCGGCACTCTCCCTCTTGGATGTCAGTTGACGTAGTACAACCAGTAGAGGAGGTTGAAGAAGCCGAAGGTGATGGGGAATAGAACCCGGGACCACTTGTCGATGGTGCTGACGTCGGCCAGGTCAGGGATCTTCAGCTTCAGCTTGGAGGACCTCCGGCGCAGGCGGCAGTTGGCCCGGGCGGCGCGGCAGGCAGGTGCCTTCCGGGAGTGTAGGGCAGTGCCTGAAGATTCGAACCCGCGTAGGCCGCAGGGGCGCAGGTCCGGCGAGGGTGACGTGGAGAAGAGCGGGCAGTTGCTGTCAGAGACGCCAGCCAGAAGGAGGTTGCCGTATGGGTCGGGCTGAAAGGAGAGAAGGGAGATCAGGGTCATCTATCCCAACCCGCAGGGATCTCGACCTCGAATTTGGGCCCCTGAGGGTCACCCATCCTGACCCACGGGGATCTTGGCCTCGAATTCGGCCCCCGAGGGTCACCCATCCCCATTCGGTTTTTAGGCAGGAATCTCGCACCTGAGTCCGGGGCTCCAGGTGCCGGGCACGTCTTTTCTGCTGGCGGGGCCCTCGCCCAAAGAAAATGTAGTTCACCAGGGCATATTCCAGCAGTGCCAGGAAGACGAAGACGAAGCAGCCCATCAGGTAGACGTCAATCGCCTTGACGTACGGGATCTTGGGCAGTGTCTCCCGGAGGTGGGTGTTGATGGTCGTCATGGTCAGGACGGTTGTCACCCCTGGGTGCCGCAGCGGGTGGGGGTGGGAGAAGAAACAGGGTTAGTTGGGTGGCTGGGAATTACAGCACGGGGAAGGCACCATAATTCAAACCTCCGTCACGATAACGATCAAAATATTTTTGTAATATCCAAGGATGGGCCCGATATATTGAAATCAAATGTTTTCATACTCTGAAATCAATCTGAAGACGGATATATAAAAACATCCATGGAAATCCAACAATTTCATATTGAATCTGGATTCCATATGACCTTAACGGGTCGGAGAACTGGGCACCACTTCACCAAATGGGATCAAGGTCAGGTCCTGCCTTTAAGGAAAATTAGATGGACCGATAGAAGGATGGTGGACCTTTAGGGTCTTGGTGGACCACCAGCTTGCCACCAGGATATGGGAGAAGGTTCTCAGGGGCTTGGTGGTTCTCCAACTTCACCTGAATTCAACCCCATGAATATCAAGAGGGCTCTGCATTTAAGGAGGATCACTTGGACCCTTGGTAGCAGGACCGCAGAGCAAGATCTCAGGATCTCCTCACCTAGGGCCACCCGGGCGGCCGAAGCGTCGTAGTTGATCCAAAAGGAGACCCAGGAGAGGATGGTGATGAGGATGGAGGGCATGTAGGTCTGCAGGATGAAGTAGCCGATGTTCCTCTTGATGCGGAAGCTGAGCGATAGGCGGAGGTAGGACCCTGTTGGAGAAAGAGGAGATGGTCAAACTGGACAGGAGCCCAGGATCCAGGTGAATTGGTGGGGACATCTCTGGTATCTTCAGTGAAGGGTGGATTGGAGGATCATGGTGTGTCCAACAACCCTGGGATTTCGGCCAAGGGGTTAGACTAGATGGCCCCACAGGGGGAACCCACCTGTGGTGAAGACCACCTCACGGGTGACCAGCTTTTGCTCAATGATGGTGAACTGGGGCAACTCCAATACCTCCATCCCTGTCACGGCCGAAGAGTTTCCTTGCCAGAAGAAGACAATGTCATCGACAGTGTAGCCGTCTGGGAGGAAAGAAAATAAGAAATAATGAGAATGATTCCTGGTTGAAAATTATTCCAGTCTTAAAATTAATTCTGATTTAAAAGTATTCCTGGATTAATTCTAATTCCCAGATTAGAATTATTCCCCCTCTTAAAATTATTCCCGTCTTAAAATTAATCCTGGTTGAAAATTAATCCTGGTTGAAAATTAATCCTGTTTTAACATTATTCCCGGGTTAACATTATTCCCCAATTAAAATCCTCCTGGTTTAAAATTAACCCTGGTTTAAAATTAACCCTGCCTTAAAATTATTCCTGCCTTAAAGTTATTCCTGGATAATTCCTGGATAATACTTTTAATTATTCCTCAATTAACAAGCAATAATTTAATTTCATTGAATGATACGCACAGCTCTCAATTTCCAGGGTGCAATTCTGCTGATCCAGGGGGTATCTCCGGAGATCCATCATGCAGGCAGCGGTTGTCGTGATCCTGCAGAGAGAGAGCGTGAGTGGATTCCAGGGATCCATTATGGGGATCACTGATTGACGGACGTGGGGAATGCTATATATTGATGGGGGGGGGTTCGACCCCTATTTGGATGATATTCCTGGTCCTATGTCTGAACCAGCAAATATTTCTCTAAATTTGCCTATTGATAAGTATTAATTGGACGGTTAATTTTATGGACTATTAATTGCTAAGTATAAATGAATATGCATTTATCAGATCGCTAATTTTTAATGGACTATCAATATGTCTCAAAATTGATAATATTTAACCGTGATCACTATGCAAGGACGAAAGCCGTCATTAATCATGATCCATCCAATAATCATGATCCGTCCATTAATAATCATTAATCATGATCCATCCATTAATAATGACCCACCCATTAACAATCATTAATCATGATCCACTCATTAATAATGATCCATCCATTAATAATCATTAATCATGATCTGTCCATTAATAATGACTCGTCCATTAATAATCGTCCGTATTGATCAATACGCCCAATAAAAACTGATTATCACCCACTTCGCGGTGATCACTAGGCGAGAACAAAACCACCCATTAATTGACCATATTTGCAATAACGAACCGGCCGGAGCGAATCGGTTCTTGATTATTGGTGATTAATATTGTTAATATCCACCCACCTCAGGCCGTAGAGGACGGTGCCGTCCGGGTGCAAGCGGATCATGCGGTTCTTGACGGTGACGCCATGCAGGAAGGACTTTTTGTCGTTCAGGAAGTAGGTGTCTGGGAGCCAGAGCTGGTCGGCGACTCGGTTGTCGAGTGTCAGGTTGAATGGCAGATCGCCATAGGCGAGTCGCTTGTCCCGCCAGCTCTGCTGGAAGTACATGGTGATGGTATAGTCCTGGCGGAGGAGAAAAGAAAGAGAGAGATGGGGGAAATTGAAGGATAGAAGGATGAGAGGATAGGAGGAGAGAAGGTGGAGAGGCAGGTCGCCCTAGGCAAGCCGCTTGTCCCGCCAGCTCTGCTGGAAGTACATGGGGATGGTATAGTCCTGGCGGAGGGGAGAGAGAGAAAGAGAGAGAGAGAGAGATGGGGAAATTGAAAGATGGAAGGAGAGAAAGATAGGAGAGAAGGAATAAAGGAGGATAGGATAGCAGGAAAGGATAGAAGGAAAGCCATCTTTTCCCTCAGGATTCGAATCCGGACCCGGCGGGAGTTCGTCCAACTTACCATGTTGACTTCGGAAATCTGGTCGATGCTCGAGATGTGGATGCTCATCCCCACCACCACAGGGTTCCCTGAAATAGTAATAACAACAACAACAAAACACAAAACAACAGATTATTATATTATATTATATTATATTATATTATATTATATTATATTATATTATATTATATTATATTATATTATATTATATTATATTATATTATATTATATTATATTATATTATATTATATTATATTACAATAATAGATTATTATTATATTAAAACAAAGTAATAAATTTATTAATTGCTAATGAAACTCATAATCGGTTAATTTTTTGACTGGTGATGAAACGATCACATAATGAAACCATAAAATCAAACCCTCAATGGGAAGATGAGATAATAAACAACAAGGAAATAATAAAATAAAGTCATAAATAATAATGCCATAAAATTAAAGAATAAAATAAAATCATAACTTTAGAACATGAGGAAAGGCTAAAAGTCAATAAGGAATAACAGCAAATTGAACAATAGATTATAAGAAAATAATAAAAGCAATAATAAAAGGGGATAATAAATAATCATTTATTTATTTATGACCTAACTTCTTATTTATGATTAATTATTTAATTTATTATTGATCGGATTTATGCTCTAACCTTTAGGCACCTCTGCCTTACCTCCGAAATAAAACTGAACCATAGATTAATTAGAAAATAATAAAAGTTGATAATAGATCATCATTTATTAATTTATGACCTGGCTTATTATTGATTACCTGATTTATTATCAATTGGATTCATGCTCTAACCTTTAGACCGCGCTGCCTTACCTCCGAAATCGGGCCGCAGGCGGACATCGTAGCCTTTGAGGAGCTTGTCCACAATGTCCTTGACCACCGAGATGTTGCCAGTGGAGGGGCTGCAAAACAGGAGAAGACCATGGTTTGTCCTCCAAGCGGCTGAGATAAAATATTGGGGGGGTCCCCATTGAGCCCCACCCCACATGGCACCCTATACATTTGGGGGGTCCTTCGTATATTGGGGTGCCCAGCTGGATTAAAACATGGGGGCCCCACATCATTTAAACCTGCCACTGAATCTATTATATTGGGGCGCCCAGCTGATAAGAAATTTGGGGGGTCCCAGCTGGGAGAAGATATTGGGAGCCCCAATAAACTTGGGGGCCCCTTCATATATTCTATTGGGGTGTCCAGCTGGAATAAAATATTGTGGGGTTCATATAGATTTGGGGCATTTGAGATATTAGGGGCATCATGCTTCTCATGGCCTCCTTTAAACTTGCCCCCCTGAATTCCAGCTGGGCACCCCAATATAATATATTATATAAATTTCATATAAATTTGGGGGGTTGAAATATGGGGGCATCATGCTTTTCATGGCAATTGGAAGGGGTCTCTCCCCTATTCTGTGGGGGGGAGCTAGGGGACCCCAAAAACCCCTCACAGGGGAGCCCCTACAGGTTAACCTACCTGCGTGCCTCCTAAAAACCCCACAAGTAGCCCTGCTACCTTTTCCATCCCCCCAAACCCCAGAGGAGCCCCCCTCTCAGGTTCGCCTACCTGTGTACCCCCTAACCCCCACAGGTGAGCCCCCACTACCTCTCTGCCCCCCAAACCCCTAAGGTAACCCCTGCTACCTGTCCATCCCCCCAAACCCCCAGGGGAGTCCCCCTCTCAGATTAAGCTACCTGTGCACCTCTAAACAAAACCCCAGGTGAGCCCCCCCCGCTCTATGTCCGCCCCCAACCCCCCAGGGGAGCCCCTTGCGACTTTTCCGCCCCCCAAAAAACCCCAGGTGAGCCCCCCAAACCTACCTGTGCGCCCAGCAGCAGCAGCGGAGGAGGAGACACAGCGCCGCCCATGCGCCGCCGTGCAGTCCCCGCATTTCCGAGAGGTGGGAGGTCGGGGTGGGGGGGGGCAGCACCCCCAAAATGGGGGCAGAGGTGGGGCCGGCCTGTTCACCTGAAGCGAATGGAAATCCGAATCGAAGAGCGGCGCTCAGCAGGAGCCGGCGCAGGATCCTCCCGGCAGCCTCGCCATGGAGCAAAACGGACGGGAGAAGAAAAGCGCTCCGGTTGGGCGCAGGGTGGCGGAGGAGAGGAGCCAACGGAGTCTCCGGCGAGCGGGCGCACGTGGAAAAGGCGCTTCGGGAGACGGTGGCGGGACGCGGAAGTTGCGGTCCGGGAGCCGCAATCGGAGACGCTGCGCCCCAATGTGGGGAATGAGCTTTTGGGGGCGCAGGGGAGGATCGGCCGCCGACGGAGAGTCTCTGGCCAACAGGAATGATGCGCTCTTGCTTGCGGAGACAGGGAAAGGCTGCGCGTCAACGAGGGAGATGCGCTTTTGGGAAACGAGGAAAGGCTGCGCCCAAATGAAGAAAATGCGCTTTTTGGAGACGGTCAGGAGGAAAATGCGCCGTCCGGCGAGCAGGCGAGGATGGGCGGGCGCGCAGGCCAACGGGAAGGAGGGATGCGAGGAAAGGCTGCGCGCCCAAAAGCAGGAAATGCGCTGTCGGGGGCGCAGGCCGCGAATGGAGACGCTCCGGCCCACGGGAAGGATGCGCTGGGGGAGAGACTGCGCCCAAAGGTGGGAAATGCGCAGGCAAGGATGGCGGGACCACGGACGGATCCGAGGTTGGAGAAGCTGCGCGCCAACGTGGAAATGTGCCCAGGAAAAGCCGCTCGAGGATCCTGCTTTTGAAGGAGGACAGGCCGCCAATGGAATCTGCGCGCAACGTGGGAAATGCGCCTTCGGGGGGCGCAGGCGAGGATGGCGGGACCGGGGCCGGATCCGAGGAGAAGAAGCTGCGCGCCGACGTGGAAATGCGCCAAGGAGAGGATGCAGCTTTTGGAGAGGAGATGCGCCTTTGCAGGAAGAGAGTCTGCGCACAGCGTGGGAAAATGCGCTGGGGGTGGGGTGGGGCAGGCGAGATTGGCGGGACCAGGGACGGATCCGACAAGGTGAAAGTTGCGCTCCCGAAGGCGGCTGCGCAGGAAATGCGCCGACCCCCGGAAAAAGGTGGGATCCGGTTTGGGGGGGTGGAGGAGGAGGACGAGGCCAGATCCTTGGATACCTCCGGCCGCGAGATGCGCTCTTGGGGGGCGCAGCCAGGCCGCGAACTCCTCACTCGGGCCGAATTCTCAGGGAGTTCCTCCCGACGCCTTGGGGGGGGGCGCAGATACCCGCACTTGGGGGGCGCAGGTGGACGATGCGTTCCCGGAGGGTGGCGTAGGGCGGGGGTCGCAGACGGATCCGTTTGGATGAGTAAAAATGCGCGTTTTCGGGGGGGGGAAGGGCGCACAGGCCTCGAAATCCGCGCTCGGGGAAGGGGGTGGGATTCGCTCCTTTAGGGGGGGCGCAGGGAGGCCCTCGCCTCTGTTTGGCCCGGCGGCCGCTGCAGAGGATGCTCCGCGCTCCGCCTTTCCGAGAGGAGGAGGGAGGGAGAAGGAATCACGTGATAGGAAGAGCGGTTTTGGGGGGGAGGGAGAACCCCAAAAATAAAGGAAATGATAACCCGGGAAAAAAATGCAATTTCCCCCCTCCAAAATAAAGGGAAATCGTCCCTAAAGCGCAGAAAGAATAACAATGGGGGGGCGGGGAGACACAAAGAGAAGGGGGGGAGAGAGAGCTAGAGAGGAGAAAGAGAGGGGGAGATGAGGGAGAAGAGAGGAAAAAAGAGGGAGAGAAGGAGAAAGGAAAAGAGGGGAAAGAAAAGAGGGGAAGAGAGAGAAGAGAGGGATGGGGGAAAGAGGGAAGGAGAAAGAAAGAGAGGAGGGGAAGAGAAAGAAAATAGAGAGGAGAAAGAAAGAAAGAAAGAAAGAAAGAAAGAAAGAAAGAAAGAAAGAAAGAAAGAAAGAAAGAAGAGAGAGAGAGAGCAGAAAAAGAAGAGAGAGAGAGAAGAGAGGGATGGGGAAAGAGAGAGAGAGGATAAAGGGTCTCTGGGGTAATCTATTCTGACCCGCTTCCGCCTCTGCCATTCTACGATTATATTCCTGGTATAGGGTGATATATGAATGATAATGATAATGATGAACCACCCTGTACCCGAAGAAGAAGGAAGGAAGAGGGCTCTCTTCTGCATTGTAGGGGCTCCCTTCTGGCTCCCCCATTCTAGATCCCTGCATTGCAGGGGGGTCTGCCTGGATGTCATTTCGGGCTCCCTTCTAACTCCCCCATTCAAGGATCCTGCGCTTCGTTTCCCGCCTCGCAGGGGGGTCAGTCTGGATGACTTTTAGGGCGCCCCTTCCCTCTTCGCTTCCCCCTCCCTTCCCGTCTGCTGCAGTGACGACGAGCTCCGCGAGTGCGCCTGCGCGGCCGGAGCTGTCCCCCCCCCCTCGTCTTCCCGCCCCGGTTTCGGGGGGCCGCAGAGAGTCCCGGTAAGGCTCGCGACCCCTCTAAAAAAACTGGGGAGGGGGCTGCTTTCGCCCCAGGGGTGCGCTCTCCCCTTCTGGTTTTGGGGTTCCCGAAGGAGCAGGTCGAGGGGTCCCCAAGTTCTCCTTCTAATGCTGCCCAAAACGGCTCCCTCCCTCTTCCTGCCCCCCGTTTCCCGAAGGATGCGCGGTCACGTAGCCCAAAGCATGCGCTTGGGGGGCTACGAAGGGGGCGGTTTGGGGGCAGGTGTCCCCCCCAAGCGGGCAAATCCCTCTGGTCCCCCCCAGTCTTCCCGAAGGGGGATGCAACGGCCCCGGCGCCCCATCTCGCCTCGTGCTTTTTGGGGACCACGGATGGCGACGGTTGTGGGGCGCAGGGGACCCCCATTGGGGCAGATGGGGGACAGGATAGCCCCCCAAGATCTCCTTAAAACGACCCCCCTACCAATCGGGTAAGTCCATTTCGACCCTTTCCCCCGCACCAGCGATTGCGCGGCGAATGGAACAGTCGGCTGGGAAGGGACCCGAGGATCATCCAGTCTGACCCGCTGCTCGTAGCACGTGTGAAAAGGACCTCGGGGTTTAGGGGAACCACTAGTGTCACCTCACTGGATTCCAGGCTTCTCTCTTGAGATCCCTGCCGCCGTGAATGGTCCAGGAATCTCCAACCGAACACCCGACATCCGAGGAAGGAGAGGAAGGTATCGAAGGAGAGAAGGATGAAATGAGAGGAGGAGAGGAGAGGAGAGATGGGGGGAGGGGAGAAGGGGAGAAGGGGAGAATAATAATAGGGCGGGAAGGGACCGCTGATGCTACTTTGGATGGAGTTACAAGCTTGGTGGGTCAAAGGAAAGCCATGATGATGATGTCGATGTCAAAAACAGGTCATGCCGGTGCAGGATGAATCTCAGGCCTCCCTCTCTTTCTCACCTTCCCCATCTCTCTTCTTTCTTTCTTTCTTTCTTTCTTTCTCTCTCTTTCTCTCTCCATTCCTCTCTCAAATCTCCCTTCTTCTATCTCATTCCCCCATCTCTCTCTCCCCCCTCCCTTCTCCTCTCTCTTTCTTTCTCCTCTCCCTCCGGGGTCACATCTTCCCCCTCTCTTTCCTCTTCCTCCCTCTCTTTCTCTTCCCCATCTCCCCCCTCTCTTTCTCTCCTTCCCCACCTCTCTCCTCTCTTTCTCTCTATTTTCTTTCTCTGGCTCTCCATTCCTCTCTCAAATCTCCCTTCCTCTTCTCTCTTTCCCTCCCTCCCCCTCCCTGGACTCTCTCTCTCTCTCTCTCTCTCTCTTCTCCCTTCCCCCCTCTCTCTTCTCAAATCTCCCTTCCTCTATCCCTCTCTTCTCTCTTTCCCTCCCTCTTCCTCCCTGGACTCCTCTCTCTCTCTCTCTCTCTCTCTCTCTCTCTCTCTCTCTCTCTCCTCCCTTCCCCCTCTCTCTTCTCAAATCTCCCTTCCTTTCTCCCTCTCTTCTCTCTCTTCTCATCCCTTCCTATAGGAACAGGGCAGCAGCCAATTCCTTTCATATTCCAATCACAGCAGCTGCGGAATTCTTCCCTCCCTCCCTCTCTTTCTGGCAGGAGAAAAGGAGGAGGCATGGCTGGAGGGCATCTATCCCACCCACAGTGAGTAGGGGTCTCCTCCTCTGAGACAGGATCAGGGCCCTGCTGCCAGATTTTCCTGGATCCAAAGACAAGCTGCAATCGGTGGCTAAAATACAATGAATTATAATTTTAAAAGCTCTATTTTGAGCTCTATTTTGAATGTTAAAAGAGGTGGTGCATTAACTGGACATTTACGTTTGCATTATTTGGGGGGCCTTTTGTGAAAAAGCTGTGTCCTGACAAATTAAAAAAATGGTTCTGGTTTAAAAAATAAATAAAAATGAAATCAATTATGGAATTGCAGTTGATTACAAAATGGCAAAGGAAGCAAAATGCCAGGCCTGGCGAACGGTTGGCGAAAATGCAATGTGCAAATTGATGCCAACTTTGCAGGCCAGGAAGGCCAAAAGCAGGGAAGAGAAAGGGTTAGGGGCTGAGGATAGGGATGGTGATAGGGGTTAAGGATAGGAATAGGGGTTGGGGGTTAGAGATAGGGGTTAGGGATAGGGGATAGGGGTTAGATTTCCTTTTTTGGAATCATAAAAATCCATTTTGTACAGAAAGGTTCAACCTTGCTGGCATCCCAGACTCTGTGCATTAGGCTAGAGACTGAGGAAAGGATTCTTCCCTCCCTGCGTCCTGGAATCCTGTCTTCTCCTGCCGCTGGAGATGTGATGCCAGAGGAAAGCTGGGATGCTATGGAATACGGACCGCTGCCTTCCGAGGCCTTCCAACAGGTCACGATCCAGCGCCACCCGGACGGAGGGTTCGGGTTTGTGGCCGGTGGTGAGAGGCCTGTGATAGTGCATACTGTGGTGGCAGGTGAGGATTCTGGGGATGAATCTCAGTGTCGGGTCATCGAGTCGGAAGCGGGTTGGACTAGAAGACACTGAGGGTCTCTCTCCCCCTGACAGACACCAGCTGCCCCTTCCTTTGGCAGGTGGACCCTCAGAGGACAAACTCTTTCCTGGGGACCAGATCTGGGCCATCGGTGACAAAGATGTGAGTGATGTCACCCGTGAGAGATTCATCAAAATTGTGAGGTGAGGAAGGAGGAAGCGGGTTTGAGACACGCTGGTCGGACTGGGTGATCCTTCTGAAATTTAAGAGCGGTGGTCCCTGCCTCCTCTACAAATCCATGGATTCTTTCTGGAGGAATTTTAACCCTGGGGAGCTGGGACCCCCGAGGGTCGTCCAGTCCAAACCACCGGAGAGGCAGGAATCTTGAGGAAACCCTAAATGTCTCCTTTGCTCCTTTTCCACTGCAGAAGTGCCAGGGAGTCCACCATCTTCACCGTGCTGAAAACCCATCAGGTGAGACCCCCGGGGGTCATCCATCTCAACCCCCACCCCCCGGCGAGTCGGGAATCTGCTTTTTCGGCTGAGATCTTGGAAGGCGGCCAACATCTCCCACAAGGCCCATCTTTTCCTTCTCCCCTTCCAGTCGCCCAAGTCTGCCTTCATCAGCGCCGCAAAGAAGGCCAAGCTGAGGTCCAACCCTGCCAAGGTGCGCTTCTCGGAGCCAGAGCCGGTGAGTTCTGGAAAGTTCTGTAATGGAGGGGATGTGGTTGTCTCCTTTATTCATGTCTCTGTCACCTCTTCAGGCTTGTTCAAGATAGCTAATGTGCTGCACAGAGTGGCTGGGGAGGCCCAGCCTGGTGGGCAAGGTGTAAGTAATTAACAACAACAACAACAACAATAATTTATTTATACTCGGCCCATCCAGCTGGGTGATTAAAAACAGAATAAAACATCAAACCTAAAAACTTGCCTAAACAGGGCTACCTTCAGATGTCTTCTAAAAGCCTGGTAGTTGATTATTATTATTATTATTATTAGTAGTAGTAGTAGTAGTAGTTGTCTGCCGGCCTCTGCTTTTCCACTCGCAGGAGATGCTGAAGAAGGAAGCCCTCCTCCTCATCCCCAACATCCTGAAGGTTTTCCTCGAAAACGGGCAGGTCAAGTCCTTCACCTTTGACAGCTGCACCACTGTCAAGGTAGAAAGTGAAGCAGCGCCTAGTGCTTAGAGTGAGGGGCTGGGAAGCAGTGCCTAGTGATTAATGACTTGTAAAATGCTTTGGGAGGAAAAAAGATTTTCTATTTAAGTTACATTCTAGTCTAACGGAATGTATTTAATTTACATTCTATTTTATTTATTTATTTAATTCTATTGAAGTTACATTCTTAATTCTTGATACATCGTAATTCTTAATACATCAGGAAAGAAGGATTTGTTTTAAGTTTTTCATGTGTGCTAAAACACAGTCTTATTTATTTTTTATTGTTTAACCAAATCAGTTAACAAAAATAGATACATATGCTATCATGTTATTGTTTGAGTTAATTAAATTGTTATTAAGGAAATGATACTTTTTCTCCTGCCAATAAAGTAGAGCAAAACAGTTGTCCAAATACAAACAGTTAACTTATTAAACCTCACCATAATTTCATAATTATCAGTCTATGTATTTCTAATAGTAGAACCAAATCAGTCATTTTTGATAAAACTGTAAAAATTGATTATTCCAAAAAGAAAACCTTCCTCTGCTTGTCAGAATTAAGGTGATGCCAGCAAGGCTGAAACTTTCTGTAAATAAGGGATTTCTCTCCCCACCCCCTTTTCTTTTAAAAAATGCTATTCTCTCCCCACTACCAGGAAGTGATAACGACCCTCCAGGATCGCCTTTCCCTCAGGCTGATTGAGCATTTTTCCCTCGTCTTGGAATACCGCAGCCACCAGCGGAGCAACCAGTTTCTCCTCCTCCAGGAGAAGCAGCCTTTGACCCACGTGAGTCAGGAGGGAGCAGAGGTCATCTAGTCAAACCCCACTGCCAGAGCTCTGAAATCCTTCCTTCCTTCCTTCTTTCCTTTGCCCCTCTCTCCCTTTCTCTATCCTTCCTTCCTTCCTTCCTTCCTCCTTTTCTAAGTCCTTCCTTCCTTTCCTCCCTCCCTCCTTCCTTCCTTCTTTCCTCTCTCCCTTTCTCTGTCCTTCCTACCTTCCTTCGCCCCACACACCCTTTCTCCTTCCTTCCTTCCTTCCTTCCTTCCTTCCTTTGTCCTTCTCTCCCTTTCTCTTTCTTTCTTTCTTTCTTTCTTTCCTTCCTTCCTTCCTTCCTTCCTTCCTTCCTTCTTTCCTCCCTCCCTTTCTCTGTCCTTCTTTCCTTCCGTCGTTCCTTCCTTTGTCCCTCCCACCCTTTCTTTGTCCTTCCTTCCTTCCTTTCTTCCTTCCTTCCTACCTTCTTTCCTTCTTTCCTTTGTCCCTCTCTCCCTTTCTCTCTACTCCCTTCCTACCTTCCTTCCTTCCTCTGTCCGTCCTTCCTTCCTTCATCCCTGCCTTCCTCCTTTTCTCAGTCCTTCCTTTCCTCCCTCCCTCCCTCCTTCCTTCCTTCTTTCCTTTTTATCTTCAAATCCCAGTTTCTTTTTATCATCTTTTAACATTATTTCAAGTATGGGATATCACTTGGTGATCACTTGGTGATATTGCAACCACCCCGTGAGTACGTTCTTTACCTCCTCATAAGGCTTAAGTTTTATACCCTGATCAGTTTTATTGATAAGTTCTTCATAGATGGCTTTTTTCCCCTCCATGTTGATTTTTTTGACAGTTAGGACATCTATTGGTGAGATCCACCATGGGGTTTTCTTTTCCAGCAGATCCTTATTTCTTTCCCATACTTGAAATAATGATCCTCTAATTATGTGATTTAGAAAGCCTCTATGAACTTTCACCTTTTCGTACCACAGGTACGAGTGCCACCCGTACCTGTTATCGAAGCCCTCTAAATCCAAGATATCAGTATTCTCTAGCTTTATCCAGTCTTTCACCCACGTTAAACAAGCCGCTTCGTAATATAGACTCAGGTCTGGTAAAGAAAAACCCCCTCTTTCTTTTTTATCTACCAGTATTTTCATTTTTATCCGTGATCTTTTTCCCTGCCAAATAAATCTCGCCAAGATCCTTTGCCAATCTTTACACTGTTTTAATCCTTTCATTACTGGGATAGTTTGGAACAGAAATAACATTCTGGGCAGAACGTTCATTTTGATAACCGATATCCTCCCTAAGAAGGAAAGTTTCAGTCTCTCCCAGATTTCTAAGTCTTTCTTGATACCCTTCCAAGTAGCCTCATGATTATCTTTATATAAATTTATATTTTTTGCTGTGATCCACACTCCTAAATATTTCACCTTCTTAGCAACCGTAATTCCCGTCTTTTGTTCTAACTCTACTATATCTTCCTTAGTTATATTTTTTGTTATCATTTTAGTCTTATTCCTGTTAAGCTTAAGACCTGCCACTTTTCCAAATTCTTCTAATTTCTGTAGGGCTTCTTGTAAACTGTTCTTTGGATCTTCCAATGTTAATATCAGGTCATCCGCAAATGCTTTTATTTTGAATTCCTTACTTCCTACCTTAATTCCTTTGACCTCCGGTGTTTCCCTTAACCTTTTATTAAACATTTCCAACGCTGTTATAAATAACAAAGGGGATAAGGGACAGCCTTGCCTGGTCCCTTTAGCAGTATCGAAGGCTTCCGATATATTATTATTTATTATAAGTTTGGCTTTTTGCTCTTGGTAAATAGCCTCAATACCTTTTCTAAATCCTTCACCAATTCCCATCATTTTTAAATTTTCTTTCATGAAACGCCAGGAGACATTGTCAAATGCCTTCTCGGCATTAATAAAAATCAGCGCCGCCTGCTTGTCTATTCTACAGTCCATGTATTCAATAATGTCTATCACGTTTCTTACATTGTCTTTCAGTTGTCTCCCCGGGAGGAAACCCGTTTGGTCTTTATGAATTCTTTTATTTAGCACTTTTTTAAATCTTTCCGCCAACACATCTGCGAATAGCTTATAGTCGTTGTTTAATAATGAGATCGGTCTATAGTTTTTCACCTCTAAGCCATCTGTATCTTTTTTAGGGATTAAGGTAATATACGCTTCTTTCCAGGTATTTGGAATTCTCCCTTCTTTTAGTACATTGTTCATGACTTCACATAGCACTGGGGAAAGTTGATCACTTAATATTTTATAGTATTTGGCCGAGATACCATCTGGCCCCGGCGCTTTTCCTATTTTCATTTTCTTTATCGCTTTCCTAATTTCTTCCTCTGTAATTGTCTGATTTAAATATTCTCTTTCTTCAGTCGTGATCTGTTGCAGTTGATATTTTTTTAAATAATCTTCTATCTCGTTATCTATCTCTTTTTCTCTTTTGGATAGTTCCTTATAGTATTTCTGAAATATCTTCTTTATCTCTTTTGGGTCCTCCACTATCCTCTCTCCATCCCTTATCTTACATATCGTGTTTTGTTTTTTTCCTCTCTCTTAATTGCCACGCCAGATATTTCCCTATCTTATTTGCAGATTCAAAGTTTCATCATTTTGATCCTCTATTCAATCTCCTGGTTCACTATCATGGAAAATTGAGCTTGTAGCATCTTTATATTTTGTTTTATTATTTCATCTCCTGGTTTAATGGTTAATTGTCTTTCATTCTCCATGAGATGTATTAAAATTTCTTCTTTCCTTTTCTCTTTTTTCTTTTTTAAGATGCTATTTTTCTGAATTAGGAAGCCTCTCATAACGGCTTTCCCTGCGTCCCACACCATTTCTAGAGATGTTTCTTTATTCAAATTCCACTTGAAATATTCCTCAATTGTCTCTTTTGCTTTATTATCTTTTGATCATTGAACAAATTTTCATTCATTTTCCATCTAAATGTTCTAGAATCTTTTCCTTTTACCTCCATATATACTGGATTATGATCAGATAAGGTTTGCGGGAGAATTTCAGACTTAAGTACTCTTTGCGTCAGTTCCTTCGAAATCTAGATATGGTCTATTCTCCCCCAGCTTTGATTTGGATTTGAAAAGAAGGTAAACTGTTTTATAGTAGGGTTTTTAAATCTCCAAGCATCAATTAGTCCCATATTCTCCACTAATTCGAAGAAGGCTTTCGGTAGTTTGCCCTCCTTCACTTCCTGTTTTCTTGTTGACCTATCCAAGTTTGGGAGAACCACCCCATTAAAGTCCCCCATCAATATCAATTGTTGGTCCATCCAGTCTAACAATTTGTTACCTAATTCAGAATAAAATGCTGACTTTTTGTCATTGGGTGCCTATATCCCAACCACAGTTATCTTTTCTCCTTGATGGGTGATCTGTACCACTATCATTCTCCCCTCTTCGTCTTTATATATTAATTTTGGATCAAATTTTTCTTTTATATATAATACCACTCCTCTTTTCTTGATATTGTCCGATGCTACAAAGTCCAACCCTAATCTCTTATTACTTAAGATTCTTTTATGTTTTCTTGTTACGTGAGCTTCTTGTAGACAGATTATGTCAAGGTTCTTTTTAAGCAATACATGAGTGTGATGGGATGATGAGCTGCTTGTGCGTAAAATCGTAGTCCCTCAGAGTTTGTTCAAGTCCACAAACCTCTGTCTGTGACGGAGCCCCTCAAACATGGCTCCTCTAGTCACTTGCAGATTCCGACAGTGGCTGCTTTCGGAATCGCTTCCAACATAAAAGCTCCTTAACGGAAACACGTCTTCTGGACTCACGGCGTGACAGTTTCCGGCGAGGAGTGGGTCTCCCTATGGGAGGTCCAGAAACCTCCCCACTGTTCTCGCTGGAAGTGTCCCTGAGCCATCCCTCCTGCTCACTTTCCCTCAGAGACCCACCTCTCCCCCTGCTGGTTCCTGCTTCAGCTGCTGGGTCTCTCCCAACCTCCGTGAGCCCTTCCACCACCTGTCCCTCCGATGGCAGTTCCCTGACATCCACCTCCCCTCCAGGGCCCCCTTCACCCCCTCCCGTTCCCTCTCCTCTGGGCGGTGAGGAGGTAAAACCCCGAAAAGAATGCTCTTCATCTTCAGACATCTCGAACATTTCCCTCCATCGGTTGCAGTTCCGGGTCTCTGAATCCTCCTCCTCCTCGGAGTCTGTGAACCCCTCCAACTCCTCTTCCTCGTCGGTGGTTGCAAAGTATTCCCTCCGGAACCTCGCTACAGGCTGAGGTTTCCGTGGGAACCTTTGATGAAAAGTTTCTATTAAGACCTCGTCATTGACATCCTCTGCCATGACCCAGGTGTTTTCTGACTCCGGTTCCCCTTCCCACATTACCAGATACTCCGCTTGATCTCCCTTCCACCTGGAGTCAAGGATCTCCGCCACATGGCTGCTGTGTTCCCTTTCCTCCATTGCTGGCCCCCTGATCAACCTCCCTTCTCGGTCCCCTTTATATGGTGACAGTAACGACCTGTGGAAGACTGGGTGCAGTTTCATGTGGTTCGGTAACCGGAGTCTGAAAGCCACTGGGTTGACCTGTTGCGTGACTTCAAATGGGCCCAATCTTTTGGGTCTTAACTTCTTACAACCCCCTTTGAATGGTAACCCTTGAGTTGACAGCCACACATGGTCCCCCACCCTAATGGTTTCACCTTCCCTTCGGTTTCTGTCTGCCTGCCTCTTATACTCCTCCTTGGCCCTGTCTAAGTTGAGTTGGAGTTGACGATGGATCGCTTCCATTTCTTCTACGAACTGTTCGGCAGCTGGGACGCTCCATCTCTCCCCTCCCCCCCCCTGGGAAAGCCCTGGGATGACACCCGTAATTAGCCAAAAAGGGGCTCATCCCTGTGGACACGTTCTCCGCATTGTTGTAGGCAAATTCCGCCAACGCCAGCTTCTCCACCCAATCATTCTCTCTGTCATTGACATAACACCTCAGGTATTGCTGGAGGATGCCATTGGCTCTTTCCGCCTGCCCGTTGGTTTTAAGGATGCCGGGCAGTTGAAAAATTGACCTCTACATGCAGTAAGCTCATGAGCTTCCTCCAGAACCTGGACGTAAATTGTTTCCCTCAGTCTGAAACCACCCTCAAGGGGGCGCCATGCAACCTAAAAACATTTTCCACAAACAATTTTGCTGTTTCTTCTGCCGTGACTGCATGTGAGCAGGCTATAAAGTGGCCCATTTTGGTCAACAGGTCTACCACAACCATGATGGCTGTTTTCCCTCTGGACTTCGGCAGATCAGTCATAAAATCTATTGACACTGCCTCCCATGGTCTTTCAGGTGTGGGTAGCGGTTCTAATAACCCCGCCGGCGCCCGCCTCTCCCCTTTGGCTCACTGGCATTGGTCACACCCTCTCACATACTCCCGTACATCTTCCCTGACCTTGGGCCACCAAAATTCCCTGGTGACCAACCACATAGTTTTGTGTTGCCCAAAATGCCCCGCTGTGGGGCTATCGTGCAGCTGCTTGAGTACTTTCCCCCTCAACTCTCCTTCAGGTATATACAGTGCTCCCTTGTAATGCAATGTCCCGTTTCTCTCCTCAAAACCTCCAGGTTTGTCTCCCTCCCTCCTGAGGCTCCTGAGTTTGTCCTGGGCGTATTCATCATTCTCCGTTCCCTCCACCAGTTCTCTTTGCCCCACCAATGCCGCCCCACACACCCAACGGTCCTCCGGAATGACATGTCTCTCTTCCGGTGCTCCCTCCCCCTCCAAATATTCGGGTTTGCGTGAGAGAGCGTCCGCCCTAATGTTCTCCGGGCCTGGCACGTAACAAATCTCAAAGTTAAATTTGGAGAACTCCTGGGCCCATCTCACTTGCCGTTGGTTGAGTACTCGTGCCGTTCTCCAATACGCTAGGTTCTTGTGGTCAGTGCACACTTGCACCTTATGTTGTGCGCCAATTAGCAGGTGCCTCCATCTCCGGAAAGCTTCATGAATAGCTAGTAGTTCTCGGTCATACACCGTGTAGTTCCTCTCGGATTTGTTCAGCTTTCGCGAAAAAAAGGCACACGGTCTCCACTCTGACTCCTCCTCCCCTGGCTGCAGAAGCACCGCCCCGATCGCTCTGTCTGATGCGTCCGTTTCCACTCATCGGTTTTTGTAAATCCACATGCAGGAGCTGTTCTTCAGAGGCGAAGGCCCTCTTTAGTTCCTCGAATGCTTGCTCCGCTTCCTCAGTCCAAACGAATTTCTTCTTACTGCTGAGACAGTCCGTAATGGGAGCCGTCAGGTGGGCAAAGTTTCGGATGAACTTACGATAGAAGTTCCCAAACCCTAGGAACCTCTGCACATCCTTCTTTGTTTTGGGTGTTTTCCATTCCAGCACCGCCTGGACCTTGCCTGGATCCATGGCTAATCCCTTGTCTGACAGGCGGTACCCCAGGAATTCCACCTCCTTGGTATGAAACTGACACTTCTCCAGTTTCACCCACAGCTGGTTCGCTTGCAGCCTGCTCAACACTTCTCGGACGTCTCTCACATGCTGCTCCTCATTCTCTGAATACACCAACACGTCGTCTAAGAAGGCCACGCAATTCTTGTAAAGCAACGGCCCCAGGACGTGGTTCATGAACGATTGAAAACATGCTGAGCCTGCTTGTAGACCGAAGGGCATAACGAGATATTCAAATGCCCCCAATGGGGTGAACATGGTGGTTTTCCATTCATCCCCCTTCCTTATTCGTATCAGGTTGTACGCCCCCCTTAGGTCCAGCTTTGTAAAAATCTTTCCCTTCCGCACCCTTGTCAAAATGTCGTCAATCCTGGGCATAGGGAGGGCCACTGGTTCTGACACGGCGTTCAAGGCCCTGAAGTCCACGACCAGCCTCGGCTTGTCCGTGTTTTTTTTATCCACAAAAAACACTGGGCTGCCTCCCACCGCTCTGGACTCTCTGATGAAACCTCTCTTCAGATTTTTGTCAATGAACTCCCTAAGTTCCAACATCTCCCTGTCTGACATGGCATACAACTTGCCTACTGGGAGCTGTGCCCCAGGGAGTAAATTGATTTGACAGTCAAAGGGTCTATGCGGGAGTAGTTGGTCAGTTTCCCTTTCGCTGAAGACGTTGCGGAGATCTGCGTATTGCCGTGGCACCTTCTCTTTCTCCGTTACTTCAGTCCCTGCTAGGGTGGCTCGGGCCCCTGCCGAACCCTTTCCCTCTTTGCAGTGTTCTAGGCAGTGTGCTGACCCAAAGGAAACCACTCTCTGATGCCAGCCCACTAGCGGATCATGTAATGCTAGCCAGCTCATCCCCAAAATAATGGGAGCTCCTCCCAAGGTGGCCACATTAAACGCTATCAGTTCGGTGTGTCTTGCCACCTTCATTATCATTGGGACGGTCTGCAGGCTGACTTCTCCTCCCAACAGCTCCCTGCCATCAATCGTGGTCACCTGCAGGGGGTTGATTAAAGGGATAGTCTGTATCTGGTGTTCAGCTGCAAACTCTTTGCTCATAAAATTGCAGGAGCTGCCTGAGTCCAACAGCGCTTTTATCTTTAGAGGGTGTCCGATTGGCAGCTCTAGCGACACTTCTATCACTAGGGCGGGTTTAGGAGGTTCCGGCGTGGGCACTTTCACTGCTCTTTGGCCTGGCTGCTGTGCCCCGACGGTGGCAGCCAGGCGTTGGCTTTCACTTGCTCCGGTGCTTCTTCCTCTCTTCCCTCAACAGCTCCCGCCATCCCTTGCCATTCCTTCCTTTGGGGGCAGACTCTGGCAAAGTGACCTGGCTGTTAGCAGAGATAGCATTTCCGGGCGCCTTTCCCCTCCTTCTTTCCCCCCTCACTGGGCTTTGAAACTGCGCGTGCGCGCGCTGTTCCAATTTCCATCGGCTCTGCCGGCGGGAAAGTTGGCTCTGGAATGTCTGGAATGCGGAACTCCTTCCAACGTTCCCCCTTCCCCTCCCGCCTCTCCAAGGCTCTCGCCTCCTGGCGCGCTCCTATGGTCAGCGCGGATTTGGTCAGCTGGTCCATAGAATCCACCCTGGGGCCCCGGGAAAGTTCGTCTTTCACAGCCGAAGCAAGCCCTTCTTCAAACAGCATTTGAATGGGTTCCACCGATAGGTCCCACCCCAATCTGTGGACCAACATGGTGAACTCAGTCCAGTACTCATGGACAGATCGGCTCCCCTGTTTGCAAGCCATTAACTGTCTGCGCACCACTCCCTGCTCAATATCGCTGGAAAACATCAGATCCATGGCGCGAAAAAACTTCATCGTGTCCTTCAGGACGTCATTATTCGTTGCCATCAGGGGTCTAACCCAGTCTCTCGCCCCCTTCTCAAGATGCCCAGTCACGAAAGCCACTCGCGATTCCTCATCAGGGAAGTCATCAAACTGCAGATTGAGGGCATATTGCATCTCTGTCCGAAAGGCATGATAGTCCTTGGGCTCCCCCCCAAACTTCTGCACCAATCCTGGTACCTTTCTGGCGAGCGGGGTGGCTTTCCCCTTTTTGTCTGCATCCTGAGCCCTCCTCTCCTCGAGCCTCGCCGTCTGCAGCGCTAGCTGGACCTCCAACACCCGGTACCTTTCTTCCAGGCTTGGACTCGCTCCCGCTCCTGCTTCTCCGGTTCCGGCTGGGTTGCTCATGATGCCTTCTCCTGCACAAGCTGCTTTCAGAGACTGTCGGAATGCTGTGATGGGATGATGAGCTGCTTGTGCGTAAAATCGTAGTCCCTCAGAGTTTGTTCAAGTTCACAAACCTCTGTCTGTGACGGAGCCCCTCAAACATGGCTCCTCTAGTCACTGGCAGATTCCGACAGTGGCTGCTTTCGGAATCGCTTCCAACATAAAAGCTCCTTAACGGAAACACGTCTTCTGGACTCACGGCGTGACAGTTTCCGGTGAGGAGTGGGTCTCCCTATGGGAGGTCCAGAAACCTCCCCACTGTTCTCGCTGGAAGTGTCCCTAAGCCATCCCTCCTGCTCACTTTCCCTCAGAGACCCACCTCTCCCCCTGCTGGTTCCTGCTTCAGCTGCTGGGTCTCTCCCAACCTCTGTGAGCCCTTCCACCACCTGTCCCTCCGATGGCAGTTCCCTGACAATGAGCAATTTGGTTCCTTTTATTTTTATTGTTGAGCCCATTCACATTCCATGAGATTATTTTTAAAGTCATTTTTAGTATACAATCAGTAAGTGGTCGAATCTAAGTTAAATCTACTGTTCCTTGTTATCTGTCTCTTCCTCTTCTTTTTCTTCTCCTAGGTTTGCCTCCCCTTCTCCCTCTCCACTTCCTTCACCTCCACCCCTCCCTTCCCCCGTCTGCTCCCCTTCTGGCTCCCACCCTCCCAACCTTCCAGGTTCCTTCTCATATCTTCTTGCAAATTTTTCCAATTCCAGAGAGCTGGATAATTTAAATCTTTTTTCCTTGAAATAGAATGAAATCCCTTCCAGGAATTCCCATCTATATTGGATCCCGTTTTTCTTCAACTGGTTAGTTAGTTTTTTATAAACATCTCTCTTATGAAGAAATCTCGAAGGAATCTCTTTGAATATAATAATTGGCTTTCCCTCAATACATAGTTTTTGGTTGTAGTTTAACTTTAGTACTTCATTTCTCATATCCAGAGAGTTAAACATGACCAGGACATCTGGCAGTTTCTTCCCTCTGGCTTTGGCTGATTTTGCTTTTATCCGAAAAATATTTGCTACTGAATATCCTATGTCTTCTTCCTTCAAGCTGACAATTCTCTAACCAATTTAGATCTTATATTTTTGTTTGGTTCCTCAGGGATCCCCCTAAATTTCAGGTTTGATTGTTTCTGTCTCATTTGAGTCATCGCCACACTATCCAGTAACTCTTCCTGTATTTTATTTATCTCCTTCACCTCTGTCTTAATCCTATCCGCATCTTTCCCATTTTCTTTAATATCTTTTTGAACCCTTTTCATTGAGTCTTCAAGTACTTTGGATCTTAGAGATAAATCTTTTACTTTTCCTGTTAGTTCTCCCACCACCCCCTCTAATCTCTTATTCAATGAATCCTGTACTTCCAGTAATTTTTTCTCAATATACTGTTCGTTGTGTTTAAATTCTTTGCTCTTTGTTGTTCCCTGAACCTCTTCAGTAAGAAGTCTCTCTCCACGTGCAGCTAGGGGACCAGTTAGATAGATCGCTTACAATCACAGAAAGCAAATGAAGGGAGGAGAAGGATCTCAAGGTTAGAGTCCTAGAGAATAAATAAAATAGGAAACACCAAGACAGAGGGAAAAGGAAAGGAGGTGGGGAACATCCAACTCAACACTTTCCAGGAAATAGGGATGGGGTACGAGGTGAGTTTCAAAGCCGGAACAGAGAAGATGGGGGGGGGGGTCAAAATTAAGCCAGGAGATCACCACGGGAAGGCAGCAGAATCTAGAGAGAACATAGGGTCTTGCCAAGGTACTGTGTTTAAATCTTCTTTTCTTTTCAACTTAACCATTTACTGGAGAGATAGATTGAACGTTTAAGGCGCCATGGTTATCTTCTCCTAGATGATTACAGCTGTGTACCGCTTTTAAAGAAGAACGGAAATGGAGCACGTAATGGCGGTGAGAGGTTCCGCTGTTTTCCAAAGCTCTCCTCTTACAATTCACGTTCTCCTCCCAGACCTCTCGTCGTATCTGCTCCTCTCAATAACAAATTCAGCTTTCAATCAGTCAAACGCCCCAAATAATAAAGAGAAACAGTCTCAGCTTGAACACGTTAGGCAGGAGAGATATATACAAAGTACAATAACTCGGAACAAAGTCTCACTTATTTATCCTAAACCAGGTGGAAATTACAGTCCCTTTTGGTCGCTGGCGTAGCGCGGTCTGACCAGGACAGAGCAGAAATGTTTCTATCCGCTTTTCAAATATTCAGCTGTTTTCAATCAGTCCATTGCCTCAGATTTTTACACTTTGTATCTGAGGTCTCTCCGCAACGCCCACTCGGCAGTTACAGTCTTACTCCCTCTCCTCTCCCAGTCTTCCGTTACACGCCGTTGACTCTTACCGCTGAAGCGAATTCCTTCTTCTTTCACATCATAATATCTTTTGTTCCGCTGGTTTCCTTAACTTAATTTCATTCTGTTGTTGTTTTAGTTATAACCCAGCTTCTTAGTTGTTGTTGGAGGCTTGCCGCTTTCACTCGGAGCCTGAGACGTCACAACACAGGGTCTGTTGCTTCCCTTTCGTGCTGCAGCTCCAATCCTGTTCTCAAACTCGGTTTAAAATGTCCGAAAAACAGGGGAGCACCGGCAGCACCGCTGGGTACCTGTCCCCCGAGATAATCCTCTTGGGGTTTCGAGGTCCACGGAGCCTTCGTGACACCTCTAGACCCCCGTGTTGTTTGAGACCCCCCCCCCCGGAGGGCAGCCTCGCGCTCCTTTCTTGTGGCTGCGGTTCACCGGAAGTCCCTCCCTCCCTCCTTCCTTCCTTCTTTCCTCCCTCCCTTTCTCTGTCCTTCCTTCCTTCCGTCGTTCCTTCCATCCCCATCCGTCCTTCCATCCTTCATTCTGTCCTTCCTTCATTTGTGCCTCCCACCCTTTCTCTTTCCTTCCTTCCTTCCTTCCTTCCTTCCTTCCTTCCTTCCTTCCTTCCTTCCTTTGTCCCTCCCTTCCTCCCTTCCTCAGTCCTTCCTTGCCTCCCTCCCTCCTTCCTACCTTCCTTCGTCCCACCCTCCCTTTCTCCTTCCTTCCTTCCTTCCTTCCTTCTTTCCTCCCACCCTTTCTCTGTCCTTCCTTCTTTCCATCATTCCTTCCTTTGTCCCTCCCTCCCTTTCTCTGTCCTTCCTTCCTTTCTTCCTTCCTCCCTCCATGCCTTTCTCCTTCCCTCCTTTGTTTCTCTTTCCCTTTCTCTTTCTCTTTTTCTG